>NC_134568.1:223071667-223376666 GCF_050947875.1 Dermacentor variabilis
TGCAACGAACTCGTTCTCCGAGAGCTTCAAATGCTTCGATTTACAGCGGCTCATAATTTGCATTTACGTGACAGTACTTAGAATTACTGCTCACAAATATGAACGTCATTTAAACCACAAATGTGCCGTATATACAGTGCGTTTCAGTGAACACTCTAAATTTTTAAGCATTGCCTGTATCAGATTCTAGTCCATGACCTGGTGTACTCGAAAAGACGGACATTCCTTGCACAAAACAATTAAATGCATAACAGACGAATTAGCAAAAAATCATAAATTTTGTTTTAAACTATTTACCTTATGGCACATATTGCAATTAAGAAACTCTAGCTGGGGAGTTCGCAAGACGGGTCCCCTTGGAATGGATTCTCAGAGTGACACCAGCTTCGAGATATTAATTCATGAACTTTGCGGAGATATGCGTTAGCGTTCCAGTTACTTTTGTGCTTCATTGCATAAAACGACGTTTTGTTTCTTAAGAAAGTAACCTTAAGAAGGTAAGTGGAAGGACAGTGTATTTTTACCGCAAGTTTGACGGCGCATATCTCATAAACGGTGTCATCCACGCAATTTTTTTGTCAAGTGGATATGCCTTGCAGTGTCACCAGCTAGAACTTATAAATTGCAATATGGTGACAAAAGGTAATTAGTTGAAAACTGAACTAGCGATTTCTTGTTAATTAGTCGATTATGCATTTCAAGTTTTCTGTGCAAGTAATGTCCGCCTCCTTTAGTAGGCAAGCTCATGGACTAGAACTGTGGTATCTGCCACGGGCACTTTCTTTTTTTAAATTAAGTATTCGCTGAAATAGCCTGTCTGTTAGGCAGCTGCAACACAATGGATATAATATGTCTCAGCGCAGACCTACGTGTACAGGCGGGGGACAACATTCTGCGGGATCGACAAGCGCGTGCCAATGGTCAAACTTAGGCGAAACCGAATTTTTGCACCCTCTAGCGGAGCAAGCGCCTGGTGTCGAGACATGACACTGCGCATTCGCGTCCTTTCGTGCACGCCAGCTTCTGGCCAACCTGCTATCGGGATCGCGATGAGTGCGAGAGATTATTATGCTTTCAGAGCGGTGTATATTTCTGCCGGCGGAGCGTGCTGTGCGCGGTCGCACGTCGCAACGGCTGAAACAGACGCCGCTGTCCGAATATTTTTGCAACCTTGCGATTCCCATAGGTCACAAGTGGGCGTACTGGCAGGAAGAGGAGCGCTAAAGGTCGCGCATGCCATGCGCAATGCCATCTCTCGATACTAGGCGCTTGTTCCGTTAGAGGGCGTAAGAGAGCAGATCCTGGCATATTTTTTTTTCCCCGCTTCTACATTGGGCAACCAATTCGAGTGCGACAGCCATGTGTCGCGCGCTAAACTCGAGCAGGCAAAGCGCTTCGCGCTGATACATATTCTATTCGACATTTCCGACGATCGAGATTAGTGGTTCCTTAATGATTCACTGCTCTGCAGTTCTTGCATACGAGTACATCCTCCGCATGACTGTCTTTTTATGCCGTTCATTATTTTCTCTGCATTCCGCTAGTTGAAAGCCACGACATTTGCCCAGATTTGCAGCACTACGTACAACAGCAAGCTAGTTTAGAATGACAGCTTCTGTTCATTAGGCGGCGTTCAGATGCAGATTCAGCATTTAACTTATTACAGAGCTAGAGAAAGTGTAACTGCCAGGAATATCAATGTGGATGACACTGAAATGTCGTGAGAATAACACAGTTCAACGTTTGAAATGCGAAGTGAAGGAAATACGCGTGACAGAAAAGTTGCCACCAAGGAAGTGGTCCGCGCGCTACTCGTATCCTACAAGGCCATTGACATTTGTGTTTCCGAGGTAGGTTATATTGTGGCTGAGGTGATTACGCTTTCACCGGCTTTCACATGCCTAATTATTGTAACGAATACAGGCAACTGAAGCTTTTCATCTTGTGTATTTTCAATACCTTATTGTCGTTTCATAAATTGATCACAGTAACAAAATACAATAAATTTAACTGCTCACTGGAAGCGAAATAGGCTCCGGTGTGAGTTTCTTTTATTACGCTGAGGAAAGATAATTTACTGCGAACGTAAAGGGGAAAAATATAACAATGACGCATCACTTCGTGATACGGCCGCTATTTCCCTTCGTTTTTCATCTCTCTGACGGTGTGGTTTTACTAAATAGAAGGCAATAAGTGAGAGATAGATATAGAAAGAAAGAGATAAACGGCGTAGGAAAGACAAGGTGGTTAATCCGAAAAGATTCTGGTTTGCTACTCTGCACTGAAGGAAGGGTACGACGGAAAGAATAGTGAAGAGAAAAAGCAAAGGAAAGAAAGATATAGAGATTGGAAACCTCCGCGAGAACTATATTCAGCAGGTAATAATATTATAGTATGCTTTATGGATGCCGAACTTGTGTTGGAAGCTATGGCTTTCAATTCAAATACTCCACAGCTTCGAGATTGCTGAAACATGCGTAGACTTATCACTAAAGGTTTTATGCATTTAGATTGTCGCCATAGTGAAACAGCACAGTGGATATTATGGTAAGTGAATAATTCGATCTGCTTGAGTTTCCATGGCTAGGTGAAGCTACATGCGGTATACCCTAAAGTGACGTTCATACTAGCGGCAAAAACGCTTGCGGCATGCCGTAGGCGGCAGACCGGGCCATCATTGGTGTGCGCACACTTGCGGGCGTCTTTGCCGCCGCGGCGAGCAAGTTATTCGCTATCAGCTGGACTTGCCGTGCCTGGGACCAGCGATTCTGAGAGAGGGGGGGGGGGGGATGTACGTTTCCTTGCAGCGTTTGCCCACGGGAATAAATTAGCCACATCTCATTGGCCTCCCCGATCGGCGGCAAGCGGCCAGCCGGCAAAAATGGCTGCAAGACCCATTCTCTCCGCCGCGGCAGGAAAAAGTCGCCGCTCACCTGTTGTCTCGGCACGCTTTCTGCCGTCTGTGGCATTCCGCGTGCGTTTTACAGCGTGAGCGGTTATGGTCCCATTCCAATAGCCGTTTCGGTTGGCGATGGTGGCTGCCGCCGCCGGTGTCTGTAGCAGCTATCGCCAGGAATGATAAAAGAAACACCGAGTTCCGGCCGGGATTAAACCTGGGACCACTGCGTGGTAGTCAGCTACAAAACCACTGAGCCAAGCCAGCGTTTGCTAGCATTCCGCGGAAAAATCCCTTATAGAAGCGCGCGCCCGAGGAGACACACGATGCCACACGCGCGCCGCGTAACGTCGAGGTGTGCATATTTTGCATTGCACTTGCATATTATTACACCACGTGGAACGCCACGTAGCAGATGCGCAGGTAGCGGTACAAGGTAGTTAAGAAAGTTTAAGGAAGAAAAATAAGTTGAAGATGTATGCAAGAATGCTAGAAAATATATTATGTACCTTATTAAATCAAGCTTGCTAGGTGACTGTGGCACCACCGCGTTTCGAAGGGATGATAATAAATCATCATCATCATTATCATCGTATCGGGCCACTTGCCTTGGGATGTGAGATGCGCGCCGCGTAGCGCCTATACGTGCGCTCTTTGCATTGCAGTTGCATATTATTACACCAGGAGTCACATCGTGTAGCAATTGCATAGGAAGCGGTACAAGGTAGATAGGGAAGTCTTGAGGAAGAAAAAGAAGCTTATGGGGATGTATAAATATTGATGCAATGAAAAACATGTATGGCATACCTGATTTATTCAAGCAGGCTAGCGGGCTTTTTCCCCGTCCCGTTTCAAAGGGAATGCCTATAAATCATCATCACCATCATCATTAGCATCGCATCGTGCCATTGGACACGCGATATGACATGCGTGCCAACACACACTGTTCGTGATAGTGATCGATCTTATACCAAGACGATCGCCGTGAAGAATGCCAGTTTCGGACAGGACTTATACAAGAGACGTTTGCGAACACTGGCCTGGATCTTAGGATTGATGGTGAATTGCGCCTCGATGAAAACATCCAACCCCACTCACGCAGAGGAAGCAGCTATTGCATTAGCTATAGCATCTAACCCCAACGCCGATGTGCTCACTGACTCCCAGAACGCCTGTCGCAACTTCAATAATGGATTAATTCACAGGTCAGGGTTGTCATTGCTGACTAAGCATCCACCCAACCAAGCCTCAGTCATCTGGTTTCCCGGTCACCTGGAACTACCAGGAGGAAACGAAGCCGCTCACAGGCATGCCCGAGCTCTTCTATACCGGGCGTCTCCCCCTGATGACCGTGAAGAGTGCTGGGACCTAACTGCTTTAGCAGTGTATGCTGACAATCTCGCACCATAGAGAACAGCCAGGAAGGAGTACCCAACACCACATAAATCCCTCGATAAGCTGGAAGAGAACACTCTTAGGAGACTACAAACTAATACATCCCCAACGCCAGCTAAGTTACACCAGTGGTACCCTACACTATACTCCCCGCAATGCCCACACTGTGGAGAGGTAGCTAACCTCTACCACATGGTGTGGGCTTGCCAATTTAATCCCACAGTTGACCCCATTCCAAATCCCTCAAAAGAACAGTGGGAGGCTATTCTGCTCAGCGATGATCCTGACCGTCAGCACTGGCTGGTGGGGAGGGCCAGCGCAGCAGTAGTAACCAGTGGGCTACCGGAATAGGCGGCCCACCCACGAGTTCTACGAATATCCTACAAATAAAGATGTTTTCAATCAATCAATCAATCGATGGTACACAAAGCAAGTGCTGTTCCAAAGCATGAAGATGCTGCCGGTGGGCTTTATTTCTTACATTTCGTAACTTTATTTTTATTTGTGTACAATATACTGCAGTCCGAAGACCAAGCATGGGGGCAAGAAGACAATGCAAGATAAAGAGTAAATAATAAGGTTGGTACATGCAACAGTGCCGCGGCTTGTCACCCGTTCGCCGTCGGCGCGAAGTCGTCGACGGGGTATGCAGGCAAGTTGGTCGTTCTGTACTCAAGCGAACACAGCGAAGGAGTCAGAGTCGGGAGAAAGAGAGAAAGAAAAATATGTATCAACTGACAATGATACACAAATTAAAAGAAACAAAAACACTAACACACATGCACCTAATCTAGATCAATGGTGAAGAGAAAAGAAATACAACGAGCAATTAATAGTGGATATAAAACTAACGCTACACAAGAATACACTTAACGGTTGTCTACTAACCAGAGTTCAAAAGAAAGCAAATAATGGCATACGCATGGCCGGCCGCCGCAGCAATTCCACAAAGCGTGGAGTCGACGGCAGAGCTTTCCCGAAGAACGCTGGCGAGCCGATCTCGTTGCGGTGTATGCGATTGCTGTGCTGGGTTTCCCGAGAGTCTAAATCGGACGAGTTCCCACGAGCAGGTTGTGCTAACTTGGGGGGAACTATCGTGAGCTTCGTTGCAGACGTCGGTTTGTCGTGTCTTACGTCATCTAGTCACACCAAGTTCATACGAGGCTAGGCGGCCCAGGCCAGAATGGACGGCACTAGCCCTCTAGGCTCTCCACTGCTTCTCAGCAGATCAAAGGCTCAGCTTCTAGACTACTTAGCTCGGTCTAAAACCTGCGTTTAAATAACTTCTCCTGAATAACCTGAAACGACATTTCGTCGATGGAAGTGGACACGTGGCACCCAACGGAATAACGAAGTAAATCTGGCGGGCTGCCGTCATTGGAGCGCTACGCCAACGATGCATACAGCAAGGAGATAACACAACCTGCTCGCGGGCCGGACCGGCGGTGACCTCGGAGATGTGACGAAAGGCAGGAGGGCGGCGACATTGACGACACAGACGCTCTTTTTCCAGCCAGTCTCGGTTTAAAGGAGCCTGCCAAGGGGAACTAATTGTTCGCATAGCTGCCATGTGAAATCCGCTATTCAAAATTTAATCGTTGAGATAGGTAGTGTCGAGGACGAACCCCAAAGTACTCATTTGCTGTAGCCACCTATGTTGATAATTAAAAAGTTAATTACCTTAACTTCGCTAATTACCCACGTAAGTGCGGCAAATGCTCTGTATGTAGAGGCCGCCAATATGTGCACTCGAATGGTAAACATAACGTTACCATGTTCTACATTTTTCTAATTTTAAAAATTTGGTGCAGCTAAAAAAAAACACCCTGTATATGGACCGAACTGCTGCCCTCTGGACCACTTCCATTTTATAGATACCTGGATGCCACGCTGTGAAAATATGGATCCCACGCTGCGTTTGCGTACTCGAGTCGGGATCTAGCTTAGGTGATGTAGGCTAGCAGTTTAAGTTGTGAGGGCGCGTGTTTTAATTTGTGATGGAAAAAAACTCAGCTTTCTGGAGGTGGTTGAGCATACCTCATGGATGTTGATAGCGCGTGTGAGTCGGCTCCTAATTGTAATTCCCAAATATATATAAGGGTCAACCTCAATTAGGGACTTGTTATGAAGCATTTGACTAAAATTTAAATCATATTTCTTATTAGCAACTTACAGCAACATAGATTTTTCATTGTTTAGTTTTATAGGCCAAACGTTACGCCACCCAAAAACATATGACGCACGTCTGTTTAGTTTAGTTTAGTTTTTTTCTCCAAGTAATCGTTTTAAAAGAGAACGCAGACATCTGCAAAATGTTTTAAGCTCAAGTGTCTTCTGGTGTAACGATGTCACTGATAAAAATAAGAAATTGCGGCAGAACCATCTCACAATGAGTGTCGACGTTAATGCGATTAGCAGTGAGGCGACGTAGAGACACACCGTATATTGCCACCGCAGAGACACGTGATGTATTGGGCATGCATGCAAGCGGGCTTCGCTCTGGCGATTCCCTCTGGACACGCTGCGTCATGCAACGGCACGGCCGCGAAGTCTGCGCGCGGCACTTGTGTGGATATTGAGACAAGTTTGTATGATTAGATATGGCGCCGGTTCTATACCATGACACGCATGTCATGTCATCCTTGTCATAAAATTGTAGGACGCTTAAGGGGAAGCTTTAGCTCGGGCCCAACTCCGACACGGCGTATTCAAATACATGTAAAACGCAGAAACGCTTTTTTGAGATAATCCATGGAGCAATTTTAATGAAATTTGTTGCGTTTGAGAGAGAAAGGCTAATATTAGTGACTGTTGGAAGCGGATTTCCGATTTAGGGCACACCTTTTGTTGAAAGAATTTTCAAAAATTCGAAAGTTCGAAAAAAAAATTTACAAGCACGGAGTTTACAAATTATTAGCTCTCCATCAAGAATAGATATCGTGATTTTCTCTACGGCGTCCATTAAATCATTCAACGCGGACAAATTCAGTATGTCAATTTGTATGTTATATGATTTTTTACGTTGTGTACAAGTGTTCTGCCAAGGCTGTATTTCAATATTACTAAATTTTTTGAGATTCATGTGTAACATATCAATTTTGTCCGTTTTAGATGTACTGTTAGACTCAATTGACAGAACTGTGATATCATGTTTATTGCTGAGTTACAGAGTTATAAACTTGACAGTTTCGTTTACGGAAAATTTGCGATGTTTGCAAACTTTTAGTGAAAATTGACGACCTAAATAAAAAATTCGAAGCAAACAGTCTTTTAAATGCAACAAACCTCGTCATGTTTAGTGGAGTGGTTGCCAAGAAGCCCGAATTCTACTTTTACATGTATTTAGATAGGAGCACCCGAGCTAAAGCTTCCTCTTAAGATGAAGCTTTAACTCGGGCCCAACTCCGACGCTGCCTATTCGAATACATGTGAAACGCAAAAACTTTTTCTGAGATAACCCCTGGACCGATTTTAATGAAACTTCTGGCATTTGAGAGAGAAAGTTAAATTCTAGTGACTTTTGAAAGCGTAATTTCGGTTTAGAGCCTGAAATTTGTTAAACAAATTTTCGAAAATCCGAACGTCTGAAAGAAAAAGCAGCACGAAGTATACAAATTCAGAGCTCTAGATCAAAAACAGATATCGCGGTTCTGTAAACGATATCCACTGGATCACTGAAAGCGGACAGATTTGATATGTAATTTTATATATTACGTGAATGTGTTACTTGTGTAGAAGGGTTCTGCAAAAGCTGTGTTTCCATATTGTAACGAACAATTAAGGGAGTCCAGACACAACTATTTATTGTGGGCTAACTTGTGCCCTGGGGGTAAATAAAAAGGACTGCCGCGTTCTGAAAAGGAGATCAAGAATGCCTTCTTCTTCTATCTCGAGCGTCGCTTCACCTCTTCTTCTTGCAGACGCTGACAACGGCCATCTACGATGCAAGTGCGTGCGGCGAAAACACGTGCCATCATTTCGTCGTCTTTTCTTTCAATGCGCCGTTGTCGTGTTGAGGGGGGGGCGCACGAACCTGCGCGCGTTGTTTAAATGTTTCTGCCTTGTGTCATTATCCCCCCTCCAAAACGCATCGTCCCGATGCGTACAGCGACTAAATTGTTCACAAGCTGTTGTCCATACTAAAGTGGTATATGGCACAGAATAGACGTTTGGTCGAATATTCACTGCCTGTCATAATATGGCTTCAGTCTGACCACATGTACAGTTTCCGTGCGACGCCGGCATCGTGATGAGCTGACTTGTCCTTCTGGCGTAACTTCGTAGTTCAGGGGACTGATGCGGCGAAGTACTCGGTAAGGGCCGAAATAACGGCGCAAAAGCTTTTCGGACAGGCCGCGCGTCCGCACGGGAGTCCACACCCATACTCTGTCGCCTGGGGCATACTCGACTTCCCTTCGCCGCAGGTTGTATCGGTCCGCGTCGATGCGCTGCCTTTGTTGAATGCGATGTCGCGCCAGCTGACGTGCTTCTTCGGCCCTCTGTGTAAAGTCGCTGATGTCAGGGTTCTGTTCTGTACTGTCGCTGACAGGCAGCATTGCGTCCAAGGGTGTAGTAACTGTTCGACCAAAAACAAGCTGGAATGGCGTTACCTCAGTGGTCTCTTGCAATGCGGTATTGTAGGCGAATGTTGCATAGGGTAGTATCTTGTCCCATGTACGCTGCTCTAAGTCTACGTAAATTGACAACATATCGGTCAGCGTCCTGTTCAATCGCTCGGTTAGCCCATTTGTTTGAGGGTGATAGGCAGTTGTTTTCCTGTGGCTGGTATGAGTTAGTTTCATAATGGATTGCGTCAAATCGGCTGTGAACGAAGTTCCTCGGTCCGTGATAATAATTGCAGGGGCGCCGTGTCGTAATACTATCTTGGTGACAAAGAATTCAGCCACTTCGACAGCCGTTGCACTGATGAGAGAGGATGTCTCGGCATATCGGGTTAGGTAATCCGTGGCTACTACAATCCATCGTTTCCCTGATGACGATGTGGGAAAGGGACCGAGCAAGTCCATTCCTACTTGTTCGAACGGTGCTCCTGGGGGTTCTATTGGTTGAAGGAGGCCTGCGGGTTTTAATGGAGGCGTTTTGCGTCTTTGGCAATCCCGACATGTTCGTACATAATGCTGTACTGAAGTCAATAGCTTTGGCCAGTAATACTTAGCATGAATTCTGGCGAACGTTCTGCTCACTCCGAGGTGTCCTGCTGATGGGTCATCGTGACAGGCTTCCAAGATTTCGGATCGCAATGCTGAAGGAACGACGAGTAGAAATTTCTCTGTGTTGTGATCAAAATTTCTTTTGTACAGGACACCATTTCTCATCACATACGATGACAATCCCCGGCAGAAAACTCGCGGAACATGGACGGGGTGTCCCTCGAGGTGCCTGATGAGTAGGAGCAACTCGGCGTCAGACTGTTGGTGTTCGGCCATCGCAGATGTGGTCATGGCTCCAAGAAACGGAAAGTCGTGTCCATCTTTCACAGGAGCAGATTCGACCGGCGCACGTGATAAACAATCAGCGTCACTGTGCTTGCGACCTGACTTGTACACGACCGTTATGTCGTATTCCTGCAGTCTCAGACTCCATCTAGCAAGTCGTCCAGAAGGATCTTTCAGGTTTGCAAGCCAGCACAATGAGTGATGGTCGCTGATTGCTCGGAACGGTCTACCGTATAAGTATGGTCGGAATTTTCCTATGGCCAATATTACTGCGAGGCATTCTTTTTCGGTGGCTGAATAGTTGGTTTCAGCCCTCGAAAGAGTGCGGCTGGCGTATGCAATCACTCTTTCCTCTCCGTTTTGCCACTGAACGACGACGGCACCGAGTCCTAAATTGCTGGCGTCTGTGTGGATGTCTGTTTCCGCTTCCTCGTCAAAGTGCGCAAGGACCGGTTGGTTTTGAAGTCGCCGTCGTAGCTCATTGAATGCATCTTCTTGTTCACTTTGCCAGACGAAAGGCATATCTTCTTTCGTTAATCGCGTTAATGGCTCGGCAATCTTTGAAAAATTTTTGACGAAACGCCTGTAGTAGGCACAAAGTCCTAGGAATCGCCTAACGGCCTTTTTATCAGTTAGTCTGGACTACTGCTGCGGTTTTCTCAGGGTCAGGACGGATTCCTTCGGAGCTAATCACATGGCCGAGGAAAAGGAGCTCATGGAAGCCGAAGTGACATTTTTGTGGCTTTATCGTCAGCCCTGCTGAACTAATAGCTTTGAGCACAGTCCTTAGTCGTTCCACATGCTGAGCAAAGGTGGTAGAAAAAATCACGACGTCGTCAAGATAAACCAGACAGGACTGCCTCTTTAACCCGGAGAGCACAGTGTCCATCATCCGCTGAAAGGTGGCAGGTGCGGAACAGAGGCCGAACGGAAGTACCTTGAATTCGTATAGTCCGTCAGGTGTGACGAATGCTGTCTTCTCACGATCTCGTTCGTCCACTTCTATTTGCCAGTATCCGCTTTTGAGGTCCAGAGAGGAAAAGAATTTCGCATCCCGTAGTCTATCGAGGGTGTCATCGATCCTCGGAAGGGGATAGACATCCCGCTTTGTGACGACGTTTAGCTTCCGATAATCAACGCAGAAGCGCAAGGTCTGATCCTTTTTCTTTACCAACACCACAGGCGAAGCCCACGGGCTGGTCGATGGTTGAATTACGTCGTCTCTAAGCATTTCTTCGACTTGTTTGCTGATGATCTCTCTCTCCTTCGGTGACACTCGGTAGGGATGCTGGCAAATAGGCCTCACAGCTTCGTCGACAATGATACGGTGTTTGGCGATGGACGTTCTCTGGACTTTCGATGTCGTTGAGAAACACGAGGCGAATTCTCGTACCAGGTTCTCTATTTGCTGCTTCTGGCTCGGTGATAGTGCTGCTTCGATGTTGACAGATGTGAGTATGGAGTCTACGTTGTCAGAATCCAGTAGTGCAGCATCGGAAGGGCTCAAATCCGTAATCTGTTCATAAGCATTAAGACGGGCAATGACAGTTCGCTTCGCAACATGCTGGACTTCATTTCCAAAATTAGTCAGGAAGACATTCGAACACCCGTCACGCAGCTGAACCAGACCTCTTGCCATACAGATTCCTTTTTCGAGTAGGAGCCCAGTGTTACTATCTGCTATTCCTTCATAGTCGCTGAATACGGTACTTCTTACGGCAACAGCTATGCTGGACCTTGGGGGTATCGTGACGTCGTCGTCTATAATCTGAAGAGCATAAAATTGTTCTTCACACTCGAATGTCGCGATGGCGTGCTTCGTTGAGAACGACACACAGGATTCCTGCAAGCTGATAACTGCACCGTTCGCCTGCAAAAAGTCCATTCCAATAATTAAATCCCTTGAACATTCTGGCAGGACAATGAAACTGGCGACGTATGTAAAGCCGCGTATTCCGATTCTAGAAGTGCACCTGCCCACCGGGTTGATAAGGTGTCCTCCGGCGGTTCGAATTTGCGGTCCTCTCCAAGGAGTCAGCACTTTTTTCAGTCTTCTGGCAAGCACTTTACTCATAACGGAATGGTCTGCGCCTGTGTCTACTAAAGCGGTAATTTCGCAGCCGTCTATAAGCACACATAAATCTGAAGCAACGTCACTTTTTCCGCAACTGCTCTCGCGTCCGTCGTTCAGCGCTGGAGGCTCTGTTCTTGCGTCGACAGCGGCCTCACCTCCACAGGTCGCCGGTATTAGTTTTCCCGACGTGGGCTTTGAGGGCGTCGCCTTGGGGAGCTTGAGGATGGACGTGGGCTCGGTGATCGATACCTCAGCGGCACTGTTGACCGAGGTTGATGTTGCTGTGAAGTCTGCGGGATTTGGCGCGTTGACAAATACTCTTGGATCTCGAAAGGGCGTTCACCGTTTCTTGGGCAAGGAGCATTTACGGAAAACCCCCGAAGTCCCGCTCTGCGGTATTCGCACATCCTGTAGAGATGACCAGCTTCGCCGCCGTGGTAGCACAGTGGGATTCTATCAGGAGTGCGCCATATGTCAGCCTTCCGGAATCTCGTCTCCGGCGGAGACGGCAAGAACCGAGGTTCGGGCACATGCGCAGTTGCCGCGATGAAAGTACGTCCTGGAGATCCTCTGAGTACCTCGGCGTACGATACCGTCGGCCGTACCGGTGACGACGCTTGAGGCTGTGCTGGCGGGTGCTGTTCGCGGACTGCTTGTCTCACTTCTTCGCGAACCACTTCCGCCAACGAAGAGACCGCTGTTGGGCCGTTGTTCAGCTGTTGCCTCTGGAGCTCTTCTCGAACCACAGATCTTATGAGTTCTCGTAAGACCTCGACGCTGTTCCCGAACATTGCCGACATCATATCCATGGATGCGACGTTCATATCGCGGTTGTAGAGTCTCGCACGCTGTTGAAGAGTCCTTTCCATAGTTGTCGCCTCGGAGCGGAATTCGGCGACGGTGCGTGGAGGGCTCCGAACCAAACCGGCAAAAAGCTCCTGCTTCACACCACGCATCAGGTGCCGAAGCTTCTTGTCCTCGCTCATGCTCGGATCGGCCCGGCGGAATAAGCGGGACATATCTTCGATATACATTGCCACGCTTTCGTTGTTTCGTTGGCTTCTTGCTTGCAAAGCGGCTTCAGCTTTTTCCCGGCGGTCTGTGCTCGGATACGTGGCCAACAGCTCCCGTCGGAAGTCATTCCACGACCGGAGGACAGCTTCATGGTTTTCAAACCACGTTCGCGCACAGTCTTGCAACGCGAAGTAAACATTGCGGAGCTTCCGGTTTTCGTCCCATCCATTGTAGTCAGCGACGCGCTCGAAGCCTTCCAACCAGTCCTCGGCGTCTTCGAAGGTATCGCCGTGAAAAGGCTGATCGACGACGCTGTGGGTTGAGGCTGTCTGGGACGTCATTTCAGGATTGTCTGCTGCTGCTATTATAGTTTGCTCCGGCACAAGAGGAAACTCAGGCGGCTCACCACGTAGGCGACGGCTCGTGCGCTGATGGACAGGCGTGAACTCGTTGGGTCTGAGATGGCGTGGTTCCGGGCTGCTTTCTCCAACTCGAATTGGGCTGGAAATCATTACCCAGCACCTCCACCAGAATTGTAACGAACAATTAAGGGAGTCCGGACACAACTATTTATTGTGGGCTAACTTGTGCCCTGGGGGTAAATAAAAAGGACTGCCGCGTTCTGAAAAGGAGATCAAGAATGCCTTCTTCTTCTATCTCGAGCGTCGCTTCACCTCTTCTTCTTGCAGACGCTGACAACGGCCATCTACGATGCAAGTGCGTGCGGCGAAAACACGTGCCATCATTTCGTCGTCTTTTCTTTCAATGCGCCGTTGTCGTGTTGAGGGGGGGGGGGGCGCACGAACCTGCGCGCGTTGTTTAAATGTTTCTGCCTTGTGTCAATATTACTAAGTTTTTTTTTAGATTCATTTGGTAACATATCAATTTTTTCCGCTTTTGATGTACTATTACCTGCAATTCACATAATTGTGATATCGTTTCTTATTTTTTATTTTTTATTTTTGCCACTTTATAATGCTGAATTGCTGACTTTAATCGAAAATTCGAAACCAACAGTCACTGGATTTTAAGTTTTTCTTTTATATGCAACAAACGTCGCCAAATTCGGTGCAGTGGCTGCAGAGAAAAACGGATTCTCCTGTTACATGTATTTAGATTAGAGCACCCGAGCTAAAGCTGAGTGGAACGCATTAGCATTTAAAGATCCCTGGCTGCTTTGTATGCTTCCCGGCAACTGCAGCTTACGTAACCGTAATGTTTACCGGGAAATGTTATCGGCAAGCTCTGTGCAGGAAGGCGAGCTTTGTGGTAGAAACGTGGCCTCTTGCATGGCCCGATCCCGGAGCTAGTGCATAGCCGCGCCAAGCCTCAAACGGCAGCTGGAAAAGGGGTTTGTCTTTGAGTTTCCGCGTAACACAATTATGTTTCCTCCTATATTCAAATTACAGTCCTACACTATCATGTCTTTGGGTTGTGTGCAAGTCGTACTTTCCAAATTTTCTGATGCATATTACTTTGGCAAATTCAATTAGTTGAGTAACGCCTGTGCGCCACGCGGAGGGCCTGCGTGGTTCGGGATCATTGTTTTTTGTCATGGTCAAAGCCGCCGACGCCGACACCGTTTTTCTGCGACACAGGGCCCTTAACGCTATCGCGTTGAAACGGTTGCCATCATGTTAGCTACATTCATTAATAAGTCGTGTATCCCCATACCCATGACATTAATGAAGTCATATGGCGTGCATTACACGAACGACATCGTGATTGTCATGAATGGCTTGAGGGGATAGCATCGCGGTCGTTTCTTTAGCTGTATTTGTATCAGGATATGTGCGACGAGACATTAGTGCATGATATAACAAGAATTACATGGCATGGCATGCTCGTGCATGTGTTCTCATTTATGTCATGTCATTCGTGTCAGGTCATGCAGGCATGTTATGTCATTCATATTCAAATATATATTGAGTTAAAGTGAAGACCACAGCAGCATCTCACGACACAGATGCCATGACAAGCGTGGTATGTCATTAGCGTCATTACATGACATGCGTATGCATGTCTTGTCATATATGTCATGACAAACATGACATATGTAATCCATATCAGTCATGTCATGAGATTTATGTCTTGTGATTCATGACAGGTCATGCATGCATGCCCTTCATATCCAGATCTATATCTTGTTAGAAAAAACTACCTCAACTGCAGCAGGTTATTCATACCAGCTGTGTCGCGATGAACCTGTCATGACTAATGTGCCATGTCAGTGATCTCACGACATGTCATTCGTTTAGGTATGCATGCCTGTCATGCGCCCCGTGCCTATTCTGATATACTGTGCACCTCAACGGCCATGAAGGACCATGACGGCATCACGACGCATGAGAATAGACTACATTAAACCGACCGACCGACCGACCGACTGGTTTCTTAAGAGGAAGCTTTTGTTCGGGCCCAACTCCGACTCGGCCCATTCAAATACATGTAAAACGCAAAAATTTTTTCTGAAATAACCCCTGGACTAATTTTATTGAAATTTGTTGCATTTGAGAGAAGAAGTTAAATTCTAGTGACTGTTGGAAGCGGAATTTCTATTTAGGGTCTGAATTTTTTAAAAAGAATTTTCAAAAATTCGGAAGTTTGAAAAAAATGCAAGCACGAGGTTTAAAAGTTCATAGCTCTGCATCAAGAACAGATATCGCGGTTCTGTGAACGGCATCCATTAGATCATTGAAAGCGGACAAATCGGACATGTCATTTTACATCTTACGTGCCTTTGCTACGTTGTTTTCATGGGTTTTGCGAAAGCTGTATTTGCATGTTACTATATTTTTTTAAAATCATGTGCAACATATCAATTTTGTCCACTTTAGATGTACTATTGGATTCATTTCACAGAATTGTATTATCATTTCTCGTTGATGAGTTACAGAGTTGTAAACTTGATAGTTTCATTTTTTGACAATTGTTGATTTCTGCCAAATTTTAATAAAAAATTGACGACCGAAATCAAACATTCGAAACCAACAGTCACTAGATTTTAAGTTTTTCTTTTAAATGCAACAAATCTCGTCAAATTTAGTGCAGTGGTTGCCGACAAAAACGAGTTCTCCTTTTACATGTATTAAGATAGGCGCACCCGAGCTAAAGCTTCCTCTTAAGTTCCCAAAGGATGCTTCGCATTAAACATGTCTGGAATAACATCCCCATTTAAGTAATTGCTGTTTTCGAGCTTTCTGTTCAAATGCGTACTGTCCATAAATCGTTATGCGTAATCCTATCTGTACACATACCAGGCTTTTAAGATGCAATCCTACGGAGTTCATTATTCCTTGCAATATTCGAAAGATGTTCACTTTTTGCTCCGGACTTCTCGTTTATGTCGGGTCTTATTGGAATCTCCATTTGAATTAAATACAATAAAATAATTGAATAAGAACTGAGTAGTTTGCAAGGAGAGCCTCAGTGCTTGACAGTTAACTTTTGAATTACATTCACCTCGTTCAATATACAAGTGTCTTTTTTCTGGCATATCTTTGTTCTGGTCGTGAAATGATGTACACTGTGAAAGTTCGCAACAGCGTACTCTTTGGGACCAGGTGTGTCCTTACGTTTCAGGCGCTTTTAGCTCCGGATAGCCCTTATGAGGTGATGAGGCGATCCTGTTCATTTATTCCTTTATTTCGGGCATGTCATGGTGATCTTTGAGTCATGTACTCCGCAGAACAGTTAACGAAGTGATGACCAGGACGACGGCAGCATGACGAGGCTACTTCGTCGACTGCCAGGACAGGACAGCGAAGTCCTGTCTTTGAGGAACACAAGTGAGAATGACTATTGCAATTAAAATCGGGCTGTGTTGCGCCCGACAACTCGGTCTTTTTTTTTTTAGCTTACTGCTAAGGTCAAATTCAGTAAAGCTCATATTCGGGGAGGACTCGGGAACAGAGTTTGTCTTGCGTTTCCTGCTTGCCGATGAATGGCGCTTCGGACAGCACTCTTCTGCTTATACATAATCCGTGGGTTGCGAGCGAGCCTTTGAGCGTTGTCCAAGAGCTCGTAGGAGTTGTTCAGGTGGTATTGGACCATCCTCAGCGTTTTCCTGGAGTATAAGAAAAATCTCGTTGATATCACATGTGTGTCTCTAAGCGTACCGAAGAGTACAGGGCCCACGAATGCTGTTCGGAATAATTGAGTTAAGAAAATAGAAGAGTCGTTCGAGTCTGGAGACAGTTTTTTTTTAAATTTTGTCTTTTCCACACTCCTCCTTGGCATCGTTATCACTGCTAAGAAAGGGCTTGTTGAGGCTCACAGCCACTAGTTGAATTCTTATGGTAACCGTGTGAGTATGGAGACTACTGTGCCACTGCCCCGAATTCGGTGGCCAAATACTTTCTTTGGGTAGTTACGCTAAAGAGATTCGGGGAGAGATCGTCGAATTCGCAAGAAATATTCAAGCCATGGCATCCAGAACCATACCAGAGCTTTAGCAGTACCAGTGCTCAGGCTAAGATTTAAATGCTTGGCGGACGCTAACGTGTGGTGTGCGCGTATCGCCTCTCTCGTTTCTTTCCTTAGTATTTTTTTCTGGCCCTTTATACCAGGGAAGCATGCAAAACCAAAATCCTAAGAGGACAGAGCGAGAAATCATAAGGAAAAAGCTGGAGGAGGGTTGATTAACCATGGTTGAGCCCGGTTGGCTGCCCTACGCTGTAAAATAGGTAAACATGTAGAAATAAATGATGAGTAGGGGTAAAAGCTGGCAGAATACACACACACACACACACACACACACACACACACACACACACACACACACACACACACACACACACACACACACACACACACACACACACACACACACACACACACACACACACACACACACACACACACACACACACACACACACACACACACACACACACACACACACACACACACACACACACACACACACACACACACACACACACACACACACACACACACACACACACACACACACACACACACACACACACACACACACACACACACACACACACACACACACACACACACACACACACACACACACACACACACACACACACACACACACACACACACACACACACACACACACACACACACACACACACACACACACACACACACACACACACACACACACACACACACACACACACACACACACACACACACACACACACACACACACACACACACACACACACACACACACACACACACACACACACACACACACACACACACACACACACACACACACACACACACACACACACACACACACACACACACACACACACACACACACACACACACACACACACACACACACACACACACACACACACACACACACACACACACACACACACACACACACACACACACACACACACACACACACACACACACACACACACACACACACACACACACACACACACACACACACACACACACACACACACACACACACACACACACACACACACACACACACACACACACACACACACACACACACACACACACACACACACACACACACACACACACACACACACACACACACACAAGATTTAATCCTTTAGTCAGTCACAGGCAGTCGTTTAGGCTGGTGAATCTCAAGAAACACAGCGGCAATCTCGCGGCTCGTCGCCAACGCAGCGGGCCACGGTCAAAGATCTTCTGTTCAGTGTATGCCTGTTATCTCATTTCCCTAAAGTAGTCCGAAGGGCAGGTCTATGCTGTGGAAATCTGGGCGACATAAGGCAATATCAATCCCGTGTCGAGCAAGGTGGTGTTGCGTACTCCAGGGTAGCGTACCGTACCGCTGCCGAGAAGTAGCGGCGCCTGCCTAACGAAGCTCGACCGACATTACTTATTGGGTAGCGTGGCGTTGTCGGCGGGCTGCAGGCATCCGGTAGATCATGGCGACCAAGCAGGGGCGAGACGATTTGCTAGTGCGAAACTTGCACGGTTTATTCAAAGGTAGTTGAAAGAAAATAAGGAAAGCATGAAGTATGAAGTTTCAAGTAAGAAGTATATCAAAAGTACATTTCGGAGCCCCTAAATAGGCTCTCTACAAGTGTGGGCGGGATCTTGCTTCCGTCGAAGGACACGTGACAGGCACGGAGAGAAGGCCCCTCCTCCTGCAATACCAAGCACGGGTAGGAGAGGTCGATCCTCTCATCGACGAATCCGGGGAGAAGGTCGGGTGAATGACCTCTCCGGCGTCGTGGGGTCCGGCCAAGAGAAGGTGGGGGGAGGAGTTAAGCACACGCGATGCCACGACCATGAGAGGAGTGGAAGAGGTCCCCGTGGGCTCCGGCTCAGGAGGTAGGGCGAATGACCTGTCGCCACGTGGTGTCAGACGCCAACCCTAACAGCATCTCCGGCGGGGGAGGAAGATACCGACGTGTAGGGGCCAGCAGCCGCTGTACGAGGGATCGGCGTTTCGGTATCAGTATTCCCCGTAGAGGTCACGAACCCTTCGTTCGTAGCAGGTAGGTTCCGGGGAGTGGTCATCCGTCCTCGTGGCGCTCTTGTGACTTTTCTCCTTGGTCCGGTCCGGTGAAATTGGTCTTTGCAACCGGGTCTTGCAACTTTTCGTCTCCTGCATGGGCAAGCAATCACCCCAGAACAGTGCCGGACCCACAACCACAAAGCAGCGAGCACAAGACCACTCTCCCCCAAGACGCACCCGGCTTTTAACAAAAAAGAAAACCCGCTACACCTTTCCCATTTCCTACGCGCGTCCTCCCCCCTTAACACTAAAAACAGCCATTTCTTGAAAGCGTTAAGACGTGGTTATTAAAATCAGCTAACAATCGGCTTCACTTCGGAAAATATATGAATGCACGAAAAATATGCCACGGAAACCCGGATTAGCATGAGGCTTTCGATACTCTAGGGGCAACGACTTAAACCGTCGGCATTGCCGTTAAGCTTACCCTTCTTGTAGCGAATATCGAAGGTGTACTGTTGAAGAGCCAAGCTCCAGCGCAAAAGACGACCGTTTTTCGTAGACATGGACTGCAGCCATGTGAGGGGACAGTGGTCATTCTCTATGGTGAATCTTGAGCCAGCGATATAGCAAGCTAGTTTCTGTACCGCCCAAACTACGCAGGCGCATTCCTTTTCTGATGCACTGTATGCTTCCTCACGAACTGAAAGCTTTCTACTGGCGTACAGTACAGGATGTTCGTTCTCGTCATCTTTCTTTTGACAGAGCACCACCCCCATACCCCTGTCACTGGCATCACACTGAAGAATGAATGGCTTAGGGTAGTCGGGCGCGTTCAACACTGGCTGACTCGTTAGTGCGTTCTTCAGCATACTAAAAGCCTTTTCTTTCGCGTCATCCCACTTTACCGTTTGTGGTTCTGTTTTTCTGAGAGCATCCGTTAAAGGACTCGCAATCTCGGAATACTGCGGAATATATCGTTGGTAATAACCAGCCAAGCCAAGGAATGATCTGATGTCCCGCTTGGTGCGTGGCTGCGGAAAGTTGTCTATCGCGGTCAGTTTAACCTCGGACCATGACCATGATTACATGACCTAGATAAGCTACCTCCGCGCGCCCTAATTGGCATTTCAAAGCCTTAACAGTTAAGCTGGCCTCTCGTAGCCGACACAACACGGTTCGCAGGTGTTGCATATGCATGGTCCGCCCATGATGAAGAAAAGACAGCTATGTCACCGAGATAGGGAAGTGCAAAGGCCTCCATTCCTCGTAGCACCTGGTCCATAAGGCTAGAGAAGCAATATGTCGCATTCTTCAATCCAAAACTCAGGACTTCCCGATTTAAGGTTCCCATCGGGGAAATAAACGCTGCAAGCCGGCTTGCCCTCTCGGTCAACGGAACCTGCCAATACCCTCTGACTAAATCGAGCGTAGAGATGAAATTAGCACTGCTCACTTTCTCAAGCCTTTCCTCGATATGCGGTATTGGATAAGTCTGGTCCTTCGTGATTAAATTGAGCCTGCGGTAGTCGATACATGGCCGCGGCTCTTTCCCTGGGACCTCAACCAAGATAAGAGGCGAGGTATAATCACTCTATCCTGTCTCGATTACACCTAGCTCTAACATCTTGTTTATTTCAGCGGTCATGACTTCACGTTGACGAAGCGAAACGCGATAAGCTTTCGAACGAACAGGGTCCGACGAGGTTAACTCGATATCGTGAACGATCGCAGTCGTCCTGCCCGGTGTGTCTGAAAATGCGTCTTTAAATTCAAACACGAGTTCCCTCAGTTCGGCCCTCTGAATGGGATTCAACTCCGCCTGTTCTACTAACTTATCCATGGTCTCGTGAATGTCTTTTGTCTCCGTCACGGCTATTAACTCTGGAAAGTCGATAGGCATTTCGTCAGATTGGTTATTCAAAGAGGGTTTCACGATCATTCGCTTTTCCCCAACTTGAAAGCGTCGCGTGCGAGCCGTCCTGTCATAGTAATGCTCAGCATTGTTTTGTGCTTTACGCATTTCCTGCTCAGCGATCATTGTGGCAGGGCTTACGTTCAATAACTTGCTGCATTCTGCTTCTCGCGACATTTCAGGCTCCGCTGCCTTCCTGGTTTTTTCATTAGCTGGCGTACTTTCCGCCTCATCCCCTATATGGCTATCCTGTTCAGTACTAGTTGACCAATCAGCTGTCAAACCGGTTTCTTTCACCACTGGACTTTCATCCACTGCTTTAGCCGCGAGCTCCTTTGCCTTGGAATGAGTTAGGGCTTGCACTGTTCCCTCACTAAACCCGATTCCCTTGCGTCGTAGCAAATCCTCTGATTCGTTAGAAAACTAATACGGATTCTGCGGCGAAAGATGTGCCGAGACGGCGGCTTCAGTGTCCAGTACTTCGAAAGGGCCTTCAATACGAATTTTCGCCACCGGGAGACAAACACTGGAGGCCTCTACGGCTTGCCTTATCGAAGCACATTCCCCCGTGAACTGGCCTGCCTCTACGTACGACGGATGCACTACGTCCATTGTGGCTGCCGAGTCGCGAAGCACTCTACACGGTTGGCCGTTTACCACGAGGTCTCGAATGTACGGTTTGAGCAAGTTCAGATTCTCTGCGTTACTACTTAGTGACATCAACACTAGTTTGGGATTTCTGCAGCCCACGGAGATATGCCCCGTTTGCCGGTAGTTGTAGCAAACTACTGGTTTCTTGGCCTCAAAAGCCTTATTCTTTTGCTTTTCTGCCCTCTGTTCGGGTGACTCCTTTTCTCCTTCGCTGTTCTCGTCACTACTTTTCCCTGAATCTGATCTTTCCTTTGTTTTATACCGACTCGACTTTGACCATCGTTTTGGCTTGTCGGGTCTGCATTTATTCATCTCCTCCTTAGGAGCTTCGTTGCCTTCGAACGCACGGCGGGTTACGTACTCCTCAGCAAGATTGGCCGCTCTCGTGATAGTGTCTACGCCTGGCCTATCCTGGACCCAATGCTTGATGTTTACTGGCAGCCGGCGGTAGAAGTGTTCTAAAGCAACGCACTGCATTGTCTTTTCGGCATCGCCGAGTGCACCCTCTTCTCTGAGCCATTCCTTCAGGTTTACCTCCAAGGTGTATGCAAAATCTGAATATGACTCACTTTGGTCTTCTCGACTTCCCTGAACTTTCGCCTGAATGCTTCAGCTGATAATCTGTACTTTTTAAGGAGATTTGCTTTGACTTCATCGAAGTCCTCTGCTTCTTCTTTCCCCATGCGGGCGATAATATCACCTACCTCACGTGGCAGTAACGTAAGCAAGCGTTGCGGCCACCTGTTTCTCGCGAATTTTGCCTTCTCACACGTGCGCTGAAACTGTACCAGAAAAAGACCTATGTCCCCTCCTACTGCGTAGGGTGCCATCAAGTCTGTCATTCTGCGCTCGCTTTCACGTGCCTCTGTGCTAGGTCTTTCGCTATTTTGTGCTTTCAGAAGCTCAATCTCTAGGCGCTTCATTTCGAGGTCGCGCTCTTCCTTGGCCTCACGTGCTGCCAGCTCGCGCTCCTCTTTTGCCTCACGTGCAGCCCGCTCGCGCTCCTCTGTTTCTTCTAGGCGCTTACGCTCTTCTTTGGCCTCACGTGCTGCCTGTTCGCGCTCCTCTTTTTCGTCTAGGCGCTTACGCTCTTCTTTTTCCTCTCTTTCTTTAATGCACTCTAGGCATTCCGTCAGTTCCTCGTCGTCTGCCCCGGTCGCTTCGATCGCCTCAATGATCTCCGGCTTTCTCTTTGATTCGGCAATTTGGAGGCCCAACTCTTCGGCCAAGCTCAACGATTCCCGCTTCTTTAGTGCCTTCAAGTTCATGGCTGCCCTTAGTGCTGCTAAACCTTCACTCTATACAACCTTGACGTACTCAAACTTCCGTCAACGGTTTAAAGAAAAATCACTGCAATGTACTTTCCAAAAATACGTAACAGCCAAGTGATATCTCAGTGAAGAAAAGCCGTGCACTCACCATATGCAGTCATGATCCGGACACCTTCCTTCCGAACGTTGTCGCCAGGACGAAGAGGCTACGATCTCGTAGTTGTCGTCCAAGTTGGGGTCTCTAGGATTCCGTATCCCAATCGCTGCCAGCCAGTTTGTTGCGTACTCCAGGGTAGCGTACCGTACCGCCGCCGAGAAGTAGCGGCGCCTGCCTAACGAAGCTCGACCGACATTACTTATTGGGTAGCGTGGCGTTGTCGGCGGGCTGCAGGCATCCGGTAGATCATGGCGACCAAGCAGGGGCGAGACGATTTGCTAGTGCGAAACTTGCACGGTTTATTCAAAGGTAGTTGAAAGAAAATAAGGAAAGCATGAAGTATGAAGTTTCAAGTAAGAAGTATATCAAAAGTACATTTCGGAGCCCCTAAATAGGCTCTCTGCAAGTGTGGGCGGGATCTTGCTTCCGTCGAAGGACACGTGACAGGCACGGAGAGAAGGCCCCTCCTCCTGCAATACCAAGCACGGGTAGGAGAGGTCGATCCTCTGATCGACGAATCCGGGGAGAAGGTCGGGTGAATGACCTCTCCGGCGTCGTGGGGTCCGACCAAGAGAAGGTGGGGGAATGAGTTAAGCACACATGATGCCACGACCATGAGAGGAGTGGGAGAGGTCCCCGTGGGCTCCGGCTCAGGGGGTAGGGCGAATGACCTGTCGCCACGTGGTGTCAGACGCCAACCCTAACAGTGGTCTTGGGAATGTCTAGTCACTCTATTACTTTTATTCTTTCAAAGCGAAACTGTATATGGCTAGCCGATTCATCTGTCCGTCCGTCCGTCCGTCTGTCTGTCGGTCGACTGTACGCGGAAAACTCCTCCAGCGCAACCCCACGCGCATGCGCGAAAAAAAAGTAAGAGAGGCACGCGACCTCCTAGATAGCAGAAGGCCTGTTTATGCCGATCCACGTCATCACGCTAGCTGGGCCGAAATTTCCATTGAGAAGGCTGGCATGATGAAAGCGGTGACGTCAAGATCACTGTTGCCTACTCAGGAGCATCCCCATTAGATTCTATGGCAGTCGGGCCAGGTAACATGATGTCATGGATCGGAGTGAAAAGGCATTCTGCTATCTAGTTGGTGTTGGATTAGCTGAGCCAGTAGTGCCGTCGTTGCAACAGTTTCTCTCCGGCTTCGAAATGGGCAGGACAAGCGTCATACGTACTCTTAGGAGCAGGCAGCTTTCGATGAGCAACGCTGCGAGCAGAACCGGGAGCGAGCTCGTCTACCGATGCTGCAGCCCGGGCACAAAAACAGGCTCGTGTAGCCACCTCAAGCACCAACTGCGTACCGAGGGTACGGCAGTCTGCCAAGCCATCGTTTAATGAACCGTCGAGATTAACCCAATGATAAACCCCGCGGCCGCACGTTTCAAGGTTAACCTTCTGTGCGGAGTGCTTGGGCGGTGATCTTTTTACAAGCGATTTATTTATTTCCTTCCCAGCTGGCATCAAAACCCCGTCTCTTATCAAAACTGCAAACTGAAGCTTCCGAATAAACTAGAGTAATGATTTCTAATTATTTCTCCTGCTCTCAATACTGCATGCGACGACGTGAGATGATGGAAAAGGAAGCGCTGAAACAATTGCTTGCAGCGAAGAGCACATGTTATAAATTTAGCTGTAACCAGAACAAGTAACTAGGTGAAGAAAGTTAATAAGCAAAGCTTATCAGAAAAGGAGTAAAATCAGCTAAGAGGTAAAGCTTATAGCGCAAGAAAAAACGAGGACAAAAACACAGGGCGCAGGACTCGTCCTTTCATGCTCGTCTTTTGGCGCTGTAATATCCATTTATTCGTTATGGAACCAATTCGGCCATGAAAACGTTTTGATAAGCTATCAGCAAACAAAGACAACTATGAGACTGTAATATGAAAGAAATTGAACTACTCCTCTCCACCATATAGTAAGGCAAATCACTTTCACTTCTACTGTCGGGTAAAACATTAACTGCGATGCGAAAATGCAAAAGTGCAAATTAAAGCGGTTGGAAGGGAGCACCAGCCTATAATGGGGAAGTTTCTCAATAAAGCCATAAGGAAAATCTCTGTGCCACGGTTTACACATTGATAGGCAACGGTGATGCCGTGCCATTCGATTGGGCCCATAATTCATGCGCCGCTACTCTTGTAACCTAAGGATGAGGACCTCACTGCGTGAGCAGCAGCGCGAAATCGTTTGTAATTTAAAAGCAATGAACGGCACATTGGCTGCATAATTTATTTAAAGCCTTACATTGCCGCGTGCCCTTGAGAGGGATGGCTGTTTGCGTCGATAACCTGAGATGTGTGCAGTTGGCGTACAAAATAAAGTGCATCTTGCACGTAGTACATTGTACGGACGATACCTACGAAGAAGGAGGCGTTCTGTTGTCCCTTAGTGATCGAAAATGCAGTGCCATTATTGGGGACATTTTCAAATCTCGATTAGGCCAGCGGGCGAGACGCACTTGGATTTCCATTTTCCTTCTGAGAAAGCCATAAATAGAAGGGAAAATCTATATCGATTCTCGATATGCATAATAGATCGCCGTTGGTTTTTTCCTGTTTTCATCCTCTTTCTCTCTAGTGAACCTCCCCCATACTACACCTCCACCCCTCCGTTACCAGAAATAAGGAAAATGCTTTCAAGTTTCATTTTTGGCGACGCTCACTTCTCTTAAGACAAACGTCGAAGGATGCGGGGGAGACGCGACCGCGCCAGGAGCATCGAAAAAAAAATCATAGTCATTGAAAAAGTTTTTGCCCCTGTTTGTAGGTTCCCTGTGCTCTTCTTTATTTGCATCTCTTAACATATATCCGCAGGCACGTCGCGCGAGTTTTACCCGCCCTTCCGTTTCCCCTCCGATCTGCCCATTTTCCCCTCGCTCCTTTCTTCCCCGCCCTCTCAACCCGGCGGCGGGCCCTCTTCCTCCAACGATGTTCCGCCGATCTGGACAGCGCATGCGCAGCTCGCGCTTGCGCAAGCGCGAAGGGGGTCGATCCCCAAGAAGGTCTCACGTGGGTATACGGGCTTTTTTCGGAGCACATCGGTGTTTGGCGGCGGAGCCAGAAGCAGGCGCGCGGAGCCGCGCAGCGCGGTCGTCGTCTCGGCGATGGGACTCTGCGGTCTGAGCTCGTGCCCGGCGTCGCGTCTTTGTTTTGCCCAAAGGATGCATGCCCCGCTGCTCTTCGCTGCTCTCTCGCTCGCGCTCCCGAACGCCTGCGATGTCCTGTTGTCATCGCCGAAACATTACGTTTAGGAACGGCGTTGACGCGCCGGCGATGTGCTAACAACCCGTGCTCACGTGCCACGCGCTCGTCCTCAGGCGACTCCACTCCGCTTCCGGAAGACCAACGTTGCTTCGTCGTGTCCACTGCGTGACAGTCTCTTCTTTGTCCGCTAGCTTGTGCTCCATGGACAGACCTCCCGTCTGGGACGAACACTGGGAACTCTCTTGCGAAGAAAAATCGTCCTCGCGACTTTGACACTCGCGACGACCGTGCAAACTTTCGTGCGCGCGCCTTTGGAACTTTCAAGCCCGAGCTGAGCGCGGGCTCTGCTTACCACTCCGTTGGCTCCTTCTTTTCTTGACTTTCGTCGGAGACCATGGAAGCGTCTTCGGTCGGCTGGCTCCTTTGTATTCCGCTCCTTCTTTGGACAAACCTCGGCGCTACCGGAATCGAAGGTAAGTACCGACATTCGCTTCTTCCTTACCGCCTTCACTGTTTCGCTCGCTTCTATTTTAGAAACAAGGGTCGGTTTCTCTTCAGAATGAAAGGCACGTCCAACTTTTCACAGACGCTGGCATTGCTCTTTCTTTCTTCTTGGAGCACTGTCAGCACCCTCAGGCCCGTCAGCTTACCGTGAGCGTCTCATGGAGGCAAGTGAGGAAAAACGACACATGCAGTCTCGTCATGGATAAAGTCACAAGAGTACAGTTTCCTAAATTGAATAATTTTTCAATATTTTTCATAATGCGCACAATGTGCAAGTGATGCCGGCGTTGCAAGAGTAATGCATACCGTCAGTATCTTTTCTGAAAGTTAACTATTTCGTGAAGTCAAAAGCTAAACATTTCGTGCAAGAAAACATGATAGTTGTGCACGGCGTTAATGAATCACCAAGCATGAAAGAGTCATATGTTCATGTCTAATTTAACTGGTCACACCCGATATTATAAGGAATCCTAATATTGATTTATGATATCGGTTGTCACTGGCTGATCATTACGGTGTGATGGTGTGATTTAAAATGTGCCATCAGCAACTGGAGTACACGTCCAGAAACAAAAAAAAATTGTCAAAAAGGACCCCTAAGATATAACATAGGCCTCGCTTTCTACCGCGCTCTGTACCCGGACGGCGGTCAGCTAACTTGTATGATGCTCTCCTATAAGCATGTCCATAGCTTTCACTGCCTTCGGGGCTTTCACAGCACAGTCATGGACTTCTGAGACACTTTCTAGGCGTTTTCGCAGACTTCGCTCTTCTTAGTTGGTTCATGTAAGAATAGAGTGGTACCTCTTCGGTGATGTATTATGTGGGCTTTTTATGTCTGCGGCTATCCACCGAAATAAAATAACAGTGCATCAAGTGACAACCACTCCCCGTGCATAACGCGGCTGCAACGAATCATGCACCATGCAAACACGGCCGTAGCTCAAAGCCGACCATTGCACACTCAAATGAGGTGCGCGTCACTTTCTTGGCGCGAAAAAGGCAGCGTATTCTGGAATATTTCGTCGGTCACACGCCACAAAGTATCGGCAGCACGCTGAGTCAATGATATTCATTAAGGGATCCAAATCGATTGACGCTTCGAGCATATATTTTAGTTTAACATGCTCACTTGTAAACGGCGATCGCTCTGCATTCACCTCATTCACTATCCTGAGAACTTGTTGCTTGCGTTACTGTTGTCGTAACTGGTGTAATTTTGCAATAAATGAAAACCTGACAAGCAAGTTCAAATGCGGCAGAAAAAGTGCCCTTGCAGTTACTTATAGCGAACGGACACATTGGAGACGTCCTTTAAATGTTGCATTATAGACATTATATATATATATATATATATATATATATATATATATATATATATATATATATATATATATCACGTGTGTTAAAATTCGTGTGCTTCAGGACTCTGATAAGAAGCTTTGTGTTCAAACGTCATAACGAAGAGGAAGAACTTCTTTTATTTTGCCAATACATTGAGAAAGATATATGGAAATCATGCAGGAGGTGTTTCTTTACACTGTATTGCAGAAATTATAGCGATTTGGGCAGATTTCTCTGTGTGCAGCCGCGAACATATCCTTGAACCGGGACATTAAAAGAAAGCACTTATTTCGTGGCCGCTTGACTGATCAGTGTATGGGTTACAATAGAACTTAAATTAGTCTGAACGTGTGATGCATGTGGTTCTCGTAGGCTTCGTTTCTGTTATCTGTATATTGCTATTTTCAACAAGTCATAGTTTTGTTTAATGACCAATGCGGCGCAGAAAAGTTTGATTAAAATATTGTTACGCATGTATAATACGTTTTCCTCAGCTACATCTGCCCTAATATAAAGTAACTTGATCATCAAACTTCAGTAAGAAATCAAAATCATCTCAACATGCTCAAATACATTTTTGTAAGTGTTTTTCACGTACAGCAAAACTGTTGTCGTCTCAATATCTTTGAATCTGTCAGAAAGAGCATCGACATTATGCTGCATCGGAACAAAACTTGCTCTAAAAATTGCAAATAATATTTTGCACTAGTAACCAGTTGATGCAAAAAACGACATTTACAATCAAAGCAGTGCACAGGTGGCATAATGGGAAAGTTTTTTTTTTTTTTATGGTAGATTTTGCTACCGCCGTGTAGCTCTGTGACAGACGCACCAAGCTTGCGCAGCTGCTTTTGTACGACAACAAAAATGCAAAGAATAAATAGAGAGAACTTGTTTAGCTTATAAAAACTGCTGATATTGTCCAATGAGTCTAGCGTAGAGTACAAAGAAAAGGGAACACGTTACCCATTAAGTGCGTCCCACGCGGTGATCACGTAAGGGATTTAAACAGTCTTCGATTCCCTTAACAACACGGATACCTGAGCGTACGGCGGGATCTTTGCGGCTTGCATCAAAGTTTGCCACTTACGCGCGGGATTTCAGCGAAGAACGATCTTAATAAAAGGGACAACGGGATAACGGCGCGCAGGCTGCTGCAACATGGAACCAATTTGTGGAGTGCAAGAAACATGGCCACTGGCGGTATTGCCAAAGATTATTTCCAGTCCAACGTTTTTGCGCGGGAATCGCCAGACACAATCTAAGACAATTCCATTTTCAGGTGCAGAATACAAGCTTTCCTTTTCAGTTGAACTAAGAGAAGGTGAAGTCACTTTGCCGCAGACGCATTATATTACGGAACGCTGATCTCGAAATATGCGGAAAGAAGTTTCAGGCCATTGCATATAATGTGCCACTAATTGTTATTCGCGGCATGTCATCCGCGGAATTCGAGGACACTTTGTTTTCCAAATACATGCGTCCCCAAGAATTCTGGAACACGAAACATGTCCGAACGCAATTTCAAGTCCGAAATGAGGAAGGCTTAATAGCGTTTGATCTCTTGTTGCGTGCGTTCGTTTTTCTTTCAGATTCTTCATTTGCATAAATTGCTGCCTTATGACTAACAAAAGTTGTTATTTGCAAGACACAACGCCAGTTCCATGTTAAAGATACCTCACAGACAGTCGACGGAGCTGTACAAAGCAAACTGAAACATTTGCGCTTGTATTCGTAAAACATCTATAACATAAGACAGTTTTGCCGTGTTCGTGCGCCGCTCATGACCGAAATATCCATGACAAAGAGATAATCACAATGGTTACAATGGTCAAGAAAAGTTTTGCGAGTATAGGCGATGACCCCTACACGCCTAATAAATGTATTACTATACCGGTTGCTTGTGGTTCTGCTCTAGCGGCAGGAGAACAAAGCGAAGATCAACAATAAAATAAAATGTTAATACACATTTGTACCACGTGGAAGAGGGCATTGCAATGTGGTTGTTGTAGTATCACAGCCATGGTATTTGCTGATTGGAACCCAACTAATGTGATGTAAGAAGTGAAGAGCAATCTTGAGCCCTGCTTAGGTAAACTTGGAGTCATAAAATGATTTCTAACATAGTGAGAAACCTTGAGAAGGTATGGATTTCATGTGTGGCGCACCTTGATCTACCTCGCTGAGCTGGCAACAACGAGACCATGGACAATAATGACTGGACAGGAGAAGACAGTCTTTGATCTGCCCTTTTGTGATTTAAGGTGTAATAAAAATAAATCAATGACAACGAAGGCGAACAGCCGGTCATTTATGTGCATCACGATCGTTTTAAATACAACGAAGAAACCCAGAAGTACCCGTTCGCCAGGCGCACCAGCACAGGCCGATTCTGGCTGCTCGTTGACGTTTTCGTCAGCGGTCTGATATTAAAAAATAAATAAATAAATACCGAATAATTTTTGTTTGTTTTTCGGATATGCTCAATTTAACCGGCTAAATTTATTGTGTTGTGCGCAGTGAGGTTATATAAACCATTTTTTTCGTTGTAAAATAGGAAAAAACGACGGGAAGTGTTGCTCGTTCGTTTCGCCCTTGAGTGATTTTAGGGCCCAGTTTCAAGCACGAAAGAAGGAAATTAATATTTTCAGATGCTGTCTTTATTATGATTAGTAAAAAAAAACTTTTGTGAACTCGGAGAATACGACCATAACCAAAATTTTCTTCACCGCAAACGCATTGAGCTTGTGGATTAGTGTTAGAACATCCGCTTCACAACCCTGGGGTTCTGGGTTCCAACCCACGTAAATTCGTGGAAGCTTTCTTACTTATTTTCGTTTCTGAGGCTTCGAGCATGTTACAAAGAAAAGCTAATTGTTGCCTAGAACACTGCTTCTTGTCCTTGTTGGCCGCCCGTGTTGTCTATGTGTCTACCTTTTTGTGCGTGTCTTATTTGCGGGAAGTATGTCTTTCAGCTCTTATGTCACAGGTATAGTTATAGTCCGCCTGGAATTCACCGCTGCAAGTTCGGGCAGTCTTTTAGCTCGCTTTCTTTTCTAGAGCTAATTGCCCTCATCTACGAACCCTTGCCCCGTCCTTGGCTTACCCGGGCAACAAAGCCAGCCGCCAAGGGGAGGAGGCCATTGACGTCGTAGAACGACAAAAGAACCAAAGTTCTGCGGCGAACACTTAGACATTGGCATTTCCATGGGCGTATCCGCAGCCCTTTCCTGAGATGACTCCGACAACCAAGAAACCACGACGGGTAAAAGACCTTTTCTGTGGAGGCTCCTTCACTTTCATTGAGAATGGACCTCACCGCCGATTGTCTATGCTGTACGCAGGAGGTTATTTAAGGCCGTCCTGGCCCCCGCCGTGTTAACCAGAGCCACCCGGGTCTGCGATCGGGCCACCACCTTGTACAAATGATGTCGATACATTTATTCTCGTTTTCATCATCACGATGCCCGTCTTCGTCGTCGTCTCCTGATTCATGCGGTGAAGGTTCACGTCACCCGCTCCAGATCGTACCAATACCCCGATAACTAGCGCTCATAACTCCTTTGCGCTGTAATGAATGGAAATGTTTCAGTAGAGTTATAGCACTTCGACCTAATTCGCTAATCCGCTCAGGATAAAGCCATACTTAGGCAAAGAGGAATTTTTCAGCTCATAATCACCACTAGGTCAGACAAACAAATAATGGCTTCTGTGAGCGTCTGTTCGGACAAATAGGTGGGGAGGAGGTTCCTGCGAGCGGTGTCACAGTGGTAGCAGTTTTGTGTGCACGTCACTGACCTTTGACCCTCCAGTGGTTGTCTCTACAGGTCACTAAGAATGATGGTTAATTACACTGAACACGCGCCTTGGCTTCCTACACATATCTTTATATCGGGCGTTAATTACGCCGGCTCTACCACTTCTTCGTGAGCACATATAGCATGCATAGTACGGTTCGGGCCTTACCTTCGGATCGTCTTCTTACATGGTGTCCCCTATAGGCAGTATGGATATATTATGCAAAATAGAAGTGAGGCGTGCAGACAGGACACAAGAGTAGAGAAGTAGACAACACGAACGCCAACTATCAACTGAAGGGAGCACTGAGGCGAAAAAAAAAAGGACACACAAAACTCATCTGCGCATGCTCAGGAATGGTAACACCACGTGTCAATCGGGTACACGTGCCGGTCTACGTGAGAGATAACTGTTAAGGCACTTAATCTCTTCCTTATGTAAAGTAATCGAAGGCTGACTCACGCGCGCACTTCCACCATTGTAGATATGCCATGCCTCTACCATAAGACGCGTATCTTCATTCTTGTGCCTGTACAATATCGCGCATTCATCTAACTCTGGCGTGCAGTTACAATCTCGGCAATGTAGCGAAAGATTAGAAGGCGATCCACCGGTTAACGACCTTTTATGTTCCATTAGCCTCTGATTGATACACCGTCCCGTTTGCCCTACGTAGAACTGGCCACAGCTAAGGGGAATTTTATAAACCACACCCATACGACAGTGAGTAAAACTGTTGTTCTTATTGTGCTTCACTGGACATATATCTGTTCGTTTTTTGCCTTTTACCCGCTCCTTTTTATTCCGTACGGCAGCGCATATCTTACCTAGCTTATCAGCTTTCTGTCGTTCTAAGTGTGGATATGTTTGTATACATTGCAGGCTCTAGATGTTCATCGCAGTGAGTCGATCCCTGCGCAAACCCGTCTATTCAGGTCCGCAGAGAGCTCTTGTGCTCGCCCCTCCTCTCTGGCACTCTCTCTTTGGAAAGCAAGGATAATATATACCATCGGTCTACGCACATGGATAACAGCCAAGTAGTATAGACGTTTTGTACCGAATAGCTGGTCTGGGGGCGGTATCTTGTGACAATAGTTCTTATTTTTTCACTCTTTTTGTTCTTCGTCAATGGCTAGCACGAAGCCGTGCCCCCGCTACCACAGGAATCAGCAACTTGGCCGGACGGATAATAAGGAATTAATATGATAGCAGGAAACAAATTCTTACAAAATAACACCCCTCTTTTTTTCTATCTCTAGGTCGCAAAGCATGACAAACTTTACGGCAAACGTTTGCTAATGATAAGAGGCACATCAACCTTTTTGCGTGTTAGCATGAAACTCACATGCGCGTAAATTTTTTTTATTGTGATCAAAATGATAACACGGTACTGGCCTCTCAATTTAAGAGCGCCTGCCGTTCAAATTATTTGTTCCTGACTGTAGATGTTCACTCAAACGATGAAAGCAGGAACTGGCAAAGACCTTACTATTGCAGGTCACAAATGACACTTGCGTGCTTTCGGATGGCGCACCACAAATACAAACCTATTTCAGTGGACGACATGTATCCTCCCGTTCCTGTTTATAGAGTCCCGGAGGATGGCGAAATGTATTGGTGCCTGCAGATAGCTTGACTCGTGCATGTATTGCCTTGTCAAATAAGCTCCCCTGACAAGCTATCGTAGTGGCCAAGATGAGCGGTGCTGTGATTGAGATATTTCCTGCACCACTTCAGACAACTTTGGTAGGTGGGTCTAGCCGTTGTCCGGCTGCCGGAACAATACCGCGGCGCGCGCATTGCCTAAGGTGACAGACAATCCACAGCACCCAAAGGTTCTGTGCCTGCATGTGTCCGCGCTTTTTGTTCACTGAACTCGTACGAGTGCATGGTGCCTTGAAACTGCTACACGAACGCGCTCCTGTTCCTTATTCGCGCAAGGTGCATGTAGCGTGCGACTGTTCCTGCGAGCCTCTTGATAGTCGTCATTTATTTCATGGAATGAGAAGAACGGAATAGTGGCCTTCATTTCGTCTCTTTGCAAGCACTGCCTTGCTCTTAGCATCTAAGCCCTATAAACGTAACTGCTCCTGTCTTGCATCACAAATACAGCCATATCAGCAGCCAGCCCTCTACGTTTTCGCTGCCCTTGTTACATTTCACAACAGAAAATGTCTAGAGAAAGAGACAGACCCAGTAGGGAAATTAGACTGTACAAGAGGCACAGACGTCGGCCGCCTCATATGGACTCCTCTGTAATGCAATACTGTAACTGCGGAAGAGACCCACAGAAAGAAAAGTTGTATCTGCTTATGCTAAGAGACGCGCGTTCTTCTGTGAGGCTTTTTGGACCATCATCGAAAATATTGCGTGGCATGACCACCAACACATTTTCTTTGTAACCCGGCTGTCGACGAAAGTCAGCTGCATTTGTACAGGTAGAATTGTACAGGCAGTCAGCAATTGTACAGGTGGAATCTAAAGTAGCATTACTTTCATCAACTTTGCCATACGCCAGTCTGAGTTCTGCAGCATAAGGTCACGCCGTAATCAACCTTATCAGGAGCCATGCTCTGTAGCGATTTTTATCGTCGATTCTTTTCGTATCTTGCCTTCTCTCTCGACGACATCGGGGATGCTGCTTCATGCGAGTCAGTGACGAATTGCAAAAGTAATGTCAAATTGAAGGTTCCAAAACGAAACCCGGGCTCACAGTTTAACATGCTCAGTCAACTGAGCGTTGCTGCTTGGCTTACAACGGCATTAATCTTACTGTAGAGCAGTTCCAGATAAACAAGAGCTTCGCGTGCTTTGGCTACACCACACGCGTTTAACACGCTTTTTCTCAGGTTGAATTTGTTTGCGAAGCACAAAAATAATTACGGTGACAAGAAAACTTGCTCCAGCGCTGCTGTTCTCACTATTCTTTCCATTATCATCATTATGGTCGGTTGAATGGGTGAGTTGCCTTCCTGTTCTCACAGAACCGGCTGAGCCTTTTTATGATCAACGGAAGGGCTAAGATGTGAAAGAGGTCGCACTATGTAGAGATTTGTATTTCGAACTCTTATATGAGCCTGGTATTAACTTCTAAAGCCAACTTCTGTAGAACGTTCGTTAAAGAAAATGATGCAAGAAGAGCCTCAGCTGTTGTTGTCGTTTCTTTCTGTTTTCATTTAGTTCGCATCGAAGCCTGAGAATAATCACCACCTTGAGGGTTAGTAATCTTTTTCACATCGACAGAAACAAAAACAAACATGAAAAGGGTACCAGAATGTAAAATTGCGTCAAGGCTGAGAGCTTCGGCACCCATGGAAACAAATATTGGGTGTGCCGATAGGGCGGTGATGTCTTCTCGCAGGATCAGCGTTCTCCTCGGCTTGGCGGCATACACATGTCGCCATTTATCATCTCTGGTCCAGGTCCCCCCTATCGCCTGCTTCAATATAGAAGGCGTTCACTTATAGGTGTGGATTTGTCCAGGGGTTTCTTATAATAAATTTGATAACGTTTAATGATTTCTATATCGTTCCAGCTGCAATGAGAGAACAGTAGCAATACCTTGGTTTGGGCGAGTTGGTTCATCTTGACAGTTATCATAAATTAACAGTTTTCAGAGTCATTCCTGTCGTATGTGCTCTTTTCGTCTTCGTCGTTAGCGCGTATTTATGAAAACTGTCAAGAGAATAGTAGCGTAGACTTCCGTAGGGGCGCTAAGACATAGAATATTTGAAAATTGTTACGTGGCCATGACACAACGTCCAGCCGTAGCGCAAGTGTCAGCAAAGGTGTACCACAAATAACATCGTGTGGCCGTGCATAGGCACTACTTATGGTGGCCAGACCAAATACCGCTTGTTCTTAACAGTGCCACGGATCATGAATCAGCCTCTTGCCTAGCTTCATCAGGCACTACCTCAGTGTGCATATGTATCTCGGATCGCTTGCTATCCAAGTTGAGTATTTCGCAGCCCTCTGCGTTGCTGAGTTGCCAATGCACGTGGAATCGCGCGCAGGAGTATTGTTCATTCCAATTAGAATAATCCAGAAGTACATGTTGCTGGGTTAGTCTGTTCATATTGCTGAGTAGACCATAAATTTGATCGCTTGGCGCAAACAAGGAATGACGGAAGGGAACAAAGAGAGCGCTAACTTTCGACTGTTTATTCTCTATTGTATAACGTCCAATAAATGCACGCAGGCGAATGCTCAACATACAGAACATATTTAATTGCAGAACACCCTAATCAAAGGCGGCTATCAAAAAACCCTCTTTCTGCATGCAAATGTAAAACTGGTGTGTCGCCAATACAAGACGAACCTCGCTCTTTAATATGAAACGCCTCTAACAATTCACGTGCCGTGGTGTCCCAGGTTCTTGCAATAATTCGTATCTTGTCCAGTCGTGGCTCACACGGATGTGAATTGCACTGCTTAGGCAAATGACAGCTCATGTTCCCGCGCACGCTTATTTACGCATTGCCCAGTCTGGCCGACATATGTCTTACCGCAAGGCAGCGGAAACTCATACACGACTCCAGTAACACGTTTTGTGTACGGCTTCGCATGTACTTTACGACAACCACGTTTCTTGCTCCCATCAGAAAGAATGCGAGGACACAGCTGGGCGAGCTTTCGTGGCGCAGAGAATACGACTGGCACCCCATGTCTGTCTGCAACCTTCTTTGAGTTGTGGGTTACACGGTGCATATGAGGTAGGACCTCCGGCCTCACCGTTATCTGCGCTTGCTCAGCCCTTCTCCTGTGTTCGTCGCTCTTGAATTTCTGGAGGAGCGACTCGGCAACGGCAGTAATGAGAACTCAGCAGAAGACAGTCGAACCAACTGAATCTTAAAGCTTGCCTGCATTGCGTGAGGGCGCGACCACGCAAGAGTGGATTCAAGGCAAAGTTTAGCAATGGCTCTCTTAACAGTCTCGGAATTGGCCGAGTCATATGGCAGTAATCCCGTGGTTGTGTGAGGCGAATCAAGCCAGCCGGTGTGACCCGTCTGCAAGGTGATCTTGAGATCTAAAATTTGCAAAGAACTGCAGGAAGGTACCTCGTGAGTAAAAAAAATATTCCCTTCCCGAGACGGCAGAATGCCGCTAAAACTTTGTCAACAGTATGGTGATATAAAGCAATGGATTGTTGCTTTAAAACAGTTAAAAAATCGTCAACATATATAAAGGCCTTCAACCCCCCCTCCCCCCATTCAAATGATACAAGGCACGGTCAATAGTAGATAAAAACAACTTACAAAGCACAGGAGCTACACAGGAGCCAATACAAATGCCTTGTCTTTGCACATAAAATTCGTCATTAAATTTAATGAAGGTGACTTTAAGATATTATTATTATTATTATTATTATTATTATTATTATTATTATTATTTGTTTTGAAAACATATATTCATTGAACAGGAAAGGGAAAGCGAGGAGCTGGCTGGCAACTGCCACCGGAAGGGGCACAATGCCTGCCTACTCTTCAGAAGGGAGGTGACAGAAATGGAAGATAGGAAACACAGAAATGGAAGATAGGAAGGATTGGAGAAAAGAGGAAACAAAGAGCAACAGGGCAAATCTAAAAGAATAAGGTAGAACACACAATAGGGCCGCTAAAGGTCACGCAACTACAGAATGGTAAATAGGAGAAATAGTATCGACGCTACAAACGTGAAAATAAGTTAGTTAACTCTAGAAAAGTAAGTAGAGCGTGGTGAGCCTGATCACGTCGACGCACAACCACTGGGGTACAAAAATTCGTCAAGTGTCGTACACGGCAGGCCAAGGAGGTGATAGTTTCTCACCAGCGACATGCGCTGCGCACTGACAACGGGACACTCCAATGTTACCGACCCGCCGTGGTTGCTCAGTGGCTATGGTGTTAGGCTGCTGAGCACGAGGACGCGGGATCGAATCCCGGCCATGGCGGCCGCATTTCGATGGGGGCGAAATGCGAAAACACCCGTGTACTTAAATTTAGGTGCACCTTAAGGAACCCCAGGTGGTCGAAATTTCCGGAGTCCTCCACTCCGGCGTGCCTCATAATCAGAAAGTGGTTTTGGCACGTAAAACCCCATAATTTAATTTTTACTCTAATGCCAGGTGCTGAAGTGTCTCGCAGAAGCCTGAAGATGTACACGATGGACTGGCCACACGTCCTTGTCGGTACAAACGTTCGCGCACGTACGTAGTCAACCCTCAGCTTGAGTAGCTGCGCTCTAGCGCGACGAGGCAAGCCTTGACCGTGCACACAGGTACCAAGATAAAACTCGAGGAAAGATAAAAAGCGTCAACAGACACGCCTGCAGCATTTTCAAAGGCAATGACACTGATCTCGTCGACGCAACAACTCCTGACGCAGGAAAACAGTTCATTGTGCGGGACAGAATAAAACAAATCTTCAACGACGGTAAACAAGTACCCCGTCGAAGAATTTGTCTGCAGAAAGTGCCTGATGCATGAAAAATTCTCCGTCGCAAACGGGTCATCAACAAGTGTATTAAGGTGCCTCATTAAAAACTCGCTAATCACATTCTGCCAAGTACCGTGTTCACTCACAATTGTTCTACACGCCAACGCTGCCTTGTGCGTTACAGCCATGAAGAAAACCATGAAGAAAGCCATTGCTAAACTTTGCCTTGAATCCACTCTTGCGCGGTCGCGCCCTAACGCAATGCAGGCAAGCTTTAAGATTGAGTTGGTTCGACTGTCTTCCGCTGGGTTCTCATTACTGCCGTTGCCGAGTCGCTCCTCCAGAAATTCAAGAGCGACGAACACAGGAGAAGGGCTGAGCAAGCGCAGATAACGGTGAGGCCGGAGGTCCTACCTCATATGCACCGTGTAACCCACAACTCAAAGAAGGTTGCAGACAGACATGGGGTGCCAGTCGTATTCTCTGCGCCACGCAAGCTCGCCCAGCTGTGTCCTCGCATTCTTTCTGATGGGAGCAAGAAATGTGGTTGTCATAAAGTACATGCGAAGCCGTACGCAAAACGTGTTACTGGAGTCGTGTATGAGTTTCCGCTGCCTTGCGGTAAGACATATGTCGGCCAGACTGGGCAATGCGTAAATGAACGTGCGCGGGAACATGAGCTGTCATTTGCCTAAGCAGTGCAATTCACATCCGTGTGAGCCACGACTGGATAAGATACGAATTATTGCAAGAACCTGGGACACCACGGCACGTGAATTGTTAGAGGCGTTTCATATTAAAGAGCGAGGTTCGTCTTGTATTGGCGACACACCAGTTTTACATTTGCATGCAGAAAGAGGGTTTTTTGATAGCCGCCTTTGATTAGGGTGTTCTGCAATTAAATATGTTCTGTATGTTGCGCATTCGCCTGCGTGCATTTATTGGACGTTTGGACGTTATACAATAGAGAATAAACAGTCGAAAGTTAGCGCTCTCCTTGTTCCCTTCCGTCATTCCTTGTTTGCGCCAAGCGATCAAATTTATGGTCTACTCAGCAATTGGTGTAGTCTAAGCCTTCGTGTAGTGTAAGCCTTCGAGGACGACGCAACGAGCTATGGAAAGAAGAATGATAGGTGCAACGTTAAGGGATAAGAAAAGAGCAGATTGGGTGAGGGAACAAACGCGAGTTAATGACATCTTAGTTGAAATCAAGAAAAAGAAATGGGGGAGGGGGCATGGGCAGGACATGTAATGAGGAGGGAACATAACCGACGGTCATTAAGGGTTACGGACTGAATTCCAAGGGAAGGGAAGCGTAGCAGGGGGCGGCAGAAAGTTGGGTGGGCGAATGAGATTAAGAAGTTTGTAGGGACAACATGGCCACAATTAGTACATGACCGGGGTAGTTGGAGAAGTATGGGAGAAGCCTTTGTCCTGCAGTGGGCGTAACCAGGCTGATGATGATGATGATGAAGAAGCGTTCGTTAAGGCAACTCCCAACTATAGTCGGCAAAGAAGCGATGCTCACGTCAATTTTCCGCCTAGCACGCACACTCTCGTTAGCAGAGTGGAAAACCCCAAATATAAGGCGCACCAGACTACATCAAATAAACCCTTCGCTGCAGCTCCGACAATCACTGAGAGTTATAAAAAAACACTTGTATCCAATTGCCACGAGTGTTTCTATGGCCCATCAGTTAAAAAGAAATATAAATTATGATGTTTTACGTGCCAAAGCCATTCTCTGATTATGAGGCAGGCCGTAGTGGAGGACCCCGGAAATTTCGACCACCTGGGGTTCTTTACCGTGCACCTAAATCTGAGTACACAGGCGTTTTTCCATTTCGCCCCCAACGAAATGAAGCCGCCGTAGCCGGGATTCGATCCCACGACCTCGTGCTCAGCAGCCCAACACCATAGCCACTGAGCAACCACGGCGGGTCGACCCATAACTAACTATGCAAACGTTTATTATTTTTGCTATTGCAGCTGAAGTGCTGCAAACATATATACTGGATTGTAATAGTCGAACCTTGAGTAGTCTCTTTATTTGCGGTACTATATTATGATTTTCGACCAGATCTTCGGTGTTAATACTTGGTTCTTGTGTTTGTACAGATGTCGAGTGTTCGAATGATTATACATCTGCAAAATAGCAAGACAGAATGCAGCACTTGTTCAAAATTTGCTCGCTTTTATTAGCTCGTTCCTTGGTTTTGTGCGGTCGTCGCCTTCCGCAGCCCAGACCTTGGCAGCACGCCATGAGATGAGAATTCGTTAATGTACGGCAAAGCTAGATTCCCTACAACACCATGATGTTGCCCTCCACGCATCATGCTTAAATTAAATAAAACAAAAATGAAAATTGTTATTTGGTGGGCGTGAAATCAGGATGAACCTTATCTAAAAAGCAAAGGTGATAAAGAGAAAACGAGATCCTACAGGTCAGTTACAATAACTTTAGTGATATAGATGGGCAATGCAAACCATAATATGGGACCTGTCATAGCTGGGGAACTACGGGGGAACTTCCGGAAGAGTTCAGACCAGCCAGTGGCTTAGAGATATCTTTGAAGCTTAGATAATATATTTCTACTAACTCATTGTATAGATATTTGAATAGCCCAGAATAGCCTTTAATTTGCTGGAATTTTAGATATTAAAGGAGCTTACGACAAGGTAGACAGGGAATTGCTGTGAGAATTCCTGTGACAAAAGCCATAAAGCTTTTCGCAGGTCAATAACAAGTTGTTGAGAAATAGACGTTCATATTACACAGTAACAATGAGGTAAATTTCCCAACTCGCCATGGTTGCTCAGTGGCTATGGTGTTTGGCTGCTGAGCACGAGGTCGCGGGACCGAATCCCGGCCACGGCGGCCGCGTTTCGATGGGGGCGAAATACGAAAAAACCCATGTACTTAGATTTAGGTGCACGTTAAAGAACCCCAGGTGGTCGAAATTTCCGGAGTCCTCCACTACGGTGTGCCTCATAATCACGAAGTGGTTTAGCCACTTAAAACCCTATAATTGAAAAAATTTCACATGGTGGAAAGAGTGAAGACGCTCGCATTTGCATCAAACCGCGCCGGGTAATCTACACTGAAAAGGAATGACTAAATTGCTCGCCTTCTTGTGCGATTTATACTCGATTGTTCCTATATATCTCATTCAGCACCTCCACAAAAGTGTCATATATACCCTGATTCCAGAAAATATGCCATAGGAATACGCTGTCTACGTTGTCATACGCTCTCTTAATATCTAGAAATGCTAACCATAGAGGTATATTCTTAGCTGTTTATATCGCTGTGCCCTGAGCTAATACAAAGGTATTGCACTCTAAGCCTCAGCCTCGCCAGAACCCAAACTTTGGTTGACCCAATACATCATTTCCTCCAGCCACTTCAGCAGCTCTATATTTTATGGCTTTCATTGTCACTCTATATGTAACTGACGTTACTGTAACTGGTCTATACTAGCTCATATTATCCTTATCACCTTTATTTTTACAAATAAGTTTCCTTCTGCTTTCACGCAACCCAATAGAAAGCTTATTTTCTTAAAAACTTTAACCATGGCGCGGGCGAAGGGAAACACCATGTTTTGGTGTTGGAGAAAATCGAGGTTTGCGTCACGTGACCGAACTCTCCTATCTTCCCTTAATGGATGCCGCTTCTTGCGCGGGTACAAGTTCTGCGCTGCGGACGGCGACGACGACGCGAAACTCAGGAGCGAGCTAAGAAAAGCGAACGTTTTAAAAATGAAAAGTGATGGAAGAACAATTGCCCGAAGAAAGGAATACGGAGTGTTCCTAGGACCACAGGTCTGCGCATAAACAGCCAGTGCATCTGGAAACCGCAAGCAGGAAGCAGGAGCTGAATTGCCTCCTTTGTTCCCCTTTTTTTAAGCCTTATGCGCGAACTAGAATTTAGGCGGGGATTTACTCTACCCTCGCAGCCACGCATCACACGTGCAGCAGGGCAGGTTTAAATTAAATTACAAGGTTTAACGCGCGAAATCAATTAACGGTCTACGAGATGTGAAAGCAGCCACGCGAGAAGGACAAAGGGCACAATAATGTAAAGTGGATGACACGTTCTTGTACCCTTTCTCCTTCTTGCACTGCTGCTTTAGTATGCCAAACCAATTAGCCCATCATCTCGTGCCGCGCCTTGAGAGACGCCGTAGTTGCTTTCGACCATTTGGGGTTCTTCGACATGCATCCAAAGCACGGTGCAACCGCTTCGTGCATGCGCCCGTCGCGGGCGTGAATTGAACCCGCGAGTTCGTTAAATCGTTAAATTTAACGCCGAAAACAACGGTTTGCAAATTCAGCGTGAATTATAATTCTTAAGTAGGCAAAGTTGAATGGACTCTCGGCTTTTACGCCTTTCAAAGAGCACGTTTCTGAAGTAGATAATTGCAGGTCCAGAACGCGGGAGTGTCCTCTCTCTCTATCTATCTATCTATCTATCTATCTATCTATCTATCTATCTATCTATCTATCTATCTATCTATCTGTCTGTCTGTCTGTCTGTCTGTCTGTCTGTCTGTCTGTCTGTCTGTCTGTCTGTCTGTCTGTCTGTCTGTGTCTGTCTGTGTCTGTCTGTCTGTCTGTCTGTCTGTCTGTCTGTCTGTCTGTCTGTCTGTGCTTCTTTATCTTTCTGTCTCCCCTTGCCCTTTCCGCTGTGCAGGGTAGGGAACTCGATATTTATCTTTTGGTTGCCCTTCCCGCATTTCGCAACTGATCTATCAATCTTTCTTTCTCGGAGATCGAGGCTAATAGCTTTCAAAACATATGACACAACATTCACTGAGTCTGAGCACTGTCATCCATAGAATTTCCCGCTAAAATTACTAGATGAAACACTAGCACTGCGATCGTTCAGCCACAATGGGAATTATGTTTAGTACATGGGTTTGTCTGATCTTCATGCTTGTGGCTTCAGACGTCCTTGCGGCTTCGTCTATTACGCTTTATCCACCTTTGTTTGCCTACATTTCAAAGCAATCTATACTTTTCTTTCTTCTTTAATGCAGACGGCAACTAGACTTTGCGAACAGGCATTATGCTGCTAATTGCAGCGGTTCCGCTTGTCTTTGCGTCCATGACGTAATGGTTTCGATATCGGGCCTTTGTTCTAGAGGTCCTTTGTTCGAATGCTGCCGTCGGACAATTTTAATAATCCTGATTTCAATATTTATGACGCAGTAATTTCTTGAAAATAATCAGTTTGCAAAGCCATGAAGCCATATAAAACCAGAAGGACGAAGTTTAGGCAAACCCGTGAACTAACCATCAATTCCTTGTTGGCTGAAGCGCTCTTCTTGCAGCTCCCGATGACAGTAGCGCCACAGCTCCCTCCAGTAATTGCATGAAACTCTCCCTACACTCTCAGATGATCATCGTACTACGGAGCTGCACCCTTGGATGCACTGCCTCCCGGCATTGGAAAGCTGGCAATATAATGCCTGTTTGCTCTGGCAAGAAACTAACATTCGGCGAAATTAAGTCAGCGATTTGGGCGACAAGGTGTAATTTATATTTGCACCTCCTTCCCGCTAACCACACACCTATCCGCGGCACTTTGGTGCTTCGCGCTGCATTAACGCCATGCCATTCGGCGAAACCTGACGCGGGAAGCTGGTAATGCGCCGCATTGGACGTGAACCAAGAAGCACGAACATTGCCTTCTTGCTTCTATACCATCCCGATGGACGTCCGCGCAAATATAACTTAATTATAATGGCGATCGCCATTATAATAATAACGGAATGGGTCGAGCATTACGTCATGATTATTGTTTAATAAACATAACCTATATTTTTGGTAAGACAATCCCAATGTGAGTAGTTTCTTACTTACGCACTAGACCAAGCGATGGCCAAGATATATAGGTAGGCGTTGGAAACAAATGCTTCCCTCTGCTCCATTTCACTTCTACTATATGGGCTAAAGTGCTATAAGGGCCGGGTGAGAATTACTCGACTAAATGCTGGCTAACGTGCAAAAAAGAAAAAAAATATCACACCAATGGTGGATGACATAATGTCATACTTAGCTGCGAAGTTGCTAGATGAATTGTGTCATGAGCTGATCGCTTCGTTTTGCTTGTCCCACAGCTTAAATGCTCTAGCTAAAGCGCGGATGTTGTTTTGGAAAGTACTGCTCGTCATCCGAAGCTTCTTGAGCAATTGACAATGGATTCTAGAAGAGTTGATTGTTGGGCTAGTTGGTTATCCATAATTGAACAAGTAACTTAGCGCGATAAGAATCACAGAGGCAAGAAAGGTGGACAAAGACAAGCGCTACTCACAACTGTTTAATGGAAGGACGGAATCGTATATACAGGTCTCCTTGTCACGCATGCGCATACGAAGCAAAAAGAACAGGCAGATGCAAAACAAAGGCGATTTCTCAGGAAGTCAAATTCAGCATCAAATAATGACACAGAAGGCTCACTTATACACCTATCTTTATTCTTCTTGATAAAGAAGGCCTCAAGTGCAAGTCTAGAAGAGGCGTTGCCGCTCCTGCCCGGAATGGTAGTCACAGAAAATCGAGCGTCATACCCACACGCGGTAACATGAGCCACCATATGTGCACCCGTATCCTCCTTTTTCTTGTGCCCCCTATCACCACCTTGCAACACTACCTTCATACAGGCACCAAGCATCATTCTCTAAAGCTATCGCCAAGTACAACGACAAACTTCCCTCGGGCTTCACCGTTGCATCTAAACCATCGATGCCCCCTTGGTGTCTTATCAGCACCACAGTCCATCTCAGTGTACCAGGAATCGGAAAAAAGTCTGAGCTGTCGTCGCCTGTGCTGAAACAACTGTCTCTGCTTCTTCTGCACGAGAAGTACGCGGACAGTGTACATATTTATACTGATGGTTCCACAAATATCCAGTGTTCGTCCGGTGCTGTGGTTGGCCCAGCAAGAGCTGTTACCATCAGTTTTAGGACTGACCACCCAACGACATCGACATCTGCTGAACTAACTGCTCTTCGCGCTGCACTTTGTTTCGTCAATCGAGAATCACCTCGACAATGGTCGATCTTCAGTGACCCAAAGGCATTCCTACAATCTGTGCTATCAGCTCTGCGTCGTGAGCCATTCTAACAGCTCGTATTCGATATTAGATGCCTACTCCATACATCACATGAGAGAGGACACCACGTGACGTTTCAGTGGCTGCCAAGTCATTGCTGCGTCATAGGAAACGAAGACGCCGATAATGCCGCTCGGGCAGCTCTTGAAGACACACAGGAAGAGGCTATACCACTTTCACGGTCCGACGCAGCTAGCAGACTTCGAGTGCTTGCACAGGAGATCACGCTCTCGTTATGGTGCACACTAAGCAGCCAGACCAACCGGAGCAATCGTCAATACGACCTGCCCTCTTTGATGCATCTCTGTATGCCAACTGGACTCCACGGAAGAGAGGCCACTCTGCTTTACCGCCTATGGCTAGGGGTGGCCTTCACGAAATCTTACTCATTTCGCATTGGAATGGCCTACAACGCTCTCTGCAATGCCTGTCTTGGCGAGGAGATGCTAGAACACATTCTGTGCGTCTGTCCTGAATATAGTGTTCAGAGACAGTCCTTGGCGTCTGTTCTGGCGCGCGTTGACAATAGACCATTGTCAGTTGCAACCATTTTCACATATCGCCGACAGAAGACATCGCAGCTGAAGGCGACGAAGGGATTACTTCGGTTTTTGAAAGAGACGGGCTTGGACAAGCGGCTGTGACAGTGATGTCACGTACCGCGCAAGAGTGACAGACTGTAGCTGACGATGTGTGTGCTGTGTTATGTGCTCTCTCTCTCGCTCCTCCTCATCTTTCATCCCCCCCATCCCGCTCCCATGTGTAGGGTAGCAAACCGGTTAAGCTAAACTGGTTAACCTCCCTGCCCTTCCTTCTCCACTTTTTTATTCCTTTCCTTCCTTGTTTTTTTTTTATTTTATTGAGCATGTTCCCTTAAACGGTCATTCACGCAATGCTCGGTTTGTCCAATGTACAAATGCCCACAAGGGTGCAAGGGAATGCATATACAACCCCTCTGGAGTACTTAAAGGGCTTCTCATGCCTAGTGCGGGAGCGCCGCTTGCTCTCACAGCAAACTCGAGAGCACAGCTTCGAAAGCTTGCTGGGCGCAGAAAGAAACAGAGGAATACCATGACGGTTTGCAACCTTTTTAAGGTTGTGTGACACCTTGTGCACGTATAGGGTATAACCTCCGGTCTAACCCTCGGTCGTTGGACCTCTGCTGTTGCCCTTCTGCTCCGAGCTTTACTTTTGCAGTGGAGACCCTGCTATAGCGTTAACGACCGTCAAAAGGAAAGCAACTATCAAAAGGCGTCCAACTTGATTTGAGGTTCTCCTTTGACGGGGAGTCGTCAACGCTTTGGCAGAGTTCCTACTGCAAAAGTAAACCAGAGTACTTGTTCTGGGTAGGTTTCGGGCACTGATTGACCGAGCTTCTGACCGAGTACAGCCTCATCGCAACCGATCACTCGTCGTCTGGCCAAGACGACGTCACGGGATTCCATAAAGTGCAGTCTGGCAACACCCCGATCTCTCCCCACAGAGGACTTGTGCCTCCCGCTGTATTATTAAGGACTTTCAATCCATTAGTCCCATCGGTTAACCAATCATCATTTGGTGAATGAACCAATCAGTTTGTCTGATGCTACTAAAAAGCATTTTTCGCCGCATTCATGTCGCATATCGGCATAGTGAAAATCAGTGACCAGCGCACCCTCACTTCAATGGCGATGCTTCGGTTGTTGGCATCGTGTCGTAGCGGCATCCGTCAGTTGCACTTGGTGATGGGGCACATTAATTAAGCGGTACCTAGTATAGCTATAGCGTGACACTGTCTTTGTGAAGCCTTCCTTCATGAAGCTCATCTTCAAGCTTCACGGAACCCACAAACGAAGCAAATAGCCAAGATTCCTCTTTCGCAGACTTCGACGCCTGAAATTCAATGCGCTGATCTAGTGCGCAGTTGAGCCGACATTAAGTGGCGTGTTGTGTTTGACTAGAGCACTTGAGCACAGCGTACTGAAGTCGTGTGCAATTTTGCACAGACGGATGGGCATACGTACAAATAGCTACATAGCGGAATTCTGCGTCTTTTCTCTTGAAGTGCCATGATATGACCGGCTGGATCGCTTAGTTTTGTCTACAACTGAAGAAAGTGCCGCAATCAGCGCAGCTTTATGAAAACTAGGGGGCTATTCTGCTCAAAATTTCGTCATTGTCACGAATTCAAGGTGAGCACTACGATGATTATATCATGACCTGTCTCGGGAGAAGTTCACTAGGCAATCTCTGACGCTGCTTAAAGACTTCAGGAACAGAGGACTCAAGGTGAAAGGTCTGTGGGCCCCGTCACACGTTGAAATCGAAGGTAATGAGAAAGCTGGCACTCTCGCGCGTGAAGCGCTATCTGCCCCAAAATTGAGAGCCCCGATGAAAGAAAAATGAAAGGGAAAAGATAGGCCCGAAGAATCTGCAGCAAACTATGGATGCAATCTGCCCCAATCATTTTCGGGCACTCCAGAAAACTTCACGTCAATTCTCGGTGTTCGAAACACTTACTCACGAAGAAACTACCTACTGTATCGCGCTAGAAGTTGCTGCACTTACACCCATGCTTGGTTATTCAAGACTGGATGATCTGCTTCTCCCCTTTGTGCCATATGTGGCGAGATCTGTGAGAACTTCGTGTGGTTATTCCCGCAGTTCGACGCGGAAATAATGGGGTGCTTCCCAACCTAGATGCAGAAAGGAGGTCTTCCACACAGGAGCTCTAAAAACGTAGTGTCCCCTGAAGGACCCGATGTAATCAAAAAGCGAGTTCTATGACTGCTGGTTGCCTTCGAGACAATGAGTTGATCCACATCTGGTAACACAGCCTTGCTAACAACGTATGAGATGCTTATGCGGAACAATTGCCTGCCAAGCATGCTAGGTTAACCCGACCTGCTTCTACGACACCACCACGTACTTGCATTGGACGGATGTAATGACATATAATTTCGACTAACCTGATTGTGCGGAAGACTTTCTGAACACACCGCACTCGTTATTCGGGAAACCGACAGGCAATGTGCCAGCGAGACACCTCCTAGAAATATCTTTCAGGACGTCACGTGACGTCCTGACGTCACGGCGCCACGACGCCAGGACGTCATGGCCTACCGGTGCCGCCGCCGCTGTCGTTCACGCGCATTAAATCAACTGAATGCCCTCTGCGAGGAGTAGCACGAACGCAAAGCTTTACGCACGTGTAATGCTTCCTGTAGTTTTTGCGTCCTATATTATGAGCTTAATTTGTCACTGTAACTTTGGGACGTGAAAGCCGCAGTGCGACACTTAGAGATGTTTCCAGCACTAATTTAACAGCTTGATAAGCCAGTAGAAAGTGCTGCACATTTGCTCGACTTGATTGGTTAACGGTTGATTTCAAATGTGAATAGCCTCAGTTACAATTGGGTGGCTGAAAGGCGTCTTTGTAGAGAACATGTGAAACTGGAAATTGAAAGGAAAGGCATGATGCTTATTTCATTGCGCATTAGGATACACGGTGCTCATGAGTCCGTAGTTGTTTGAATATTTATGCAACATAACCGAGAATGCTCCTTTATGAGCGCTCATTTTCTGGGGACATTTTGACAGTCGCGCACACTCTTATGGTACTGGGTTGAGGCAAAGTAAGCGCACTGGTCCTTCACAGAATGTATCGGCGCGCGCTGATATTGTGTACAAGATACATGCAAGTATCATCGCAGGTGAGCTGTACTGAACGCGCTTTCTCCTAACGAGCAGTAACTGCTCTTTCAGGAATGCTACTCTATGTTTTTTATGCTCAGCAAGACAGTTTCAGGCCCTCATCAGGCCCTTATTTCCGCTCAACAACATTACACGATGCACCAACTGGCCCAACAGTCAACGCTTCTGAACAGTTTTCTAACTTTTGGACGGGAGGTAAAACGAAATCCACGAGCCGAGAACAACATGTGGTTGATCAGGCAGCAAGCAAAATTTTTCCACAACATTCGAGTAAAGAATTCATATCACTGATACAGTTTGGCAAAACAGTGTCACCTAACCTACTCTGCTAAATCTGCGCTCCATAATAGCAGGCACTGAGAGAAAGGACACGAAAAATTGTCAAAGATGATTTCAGACATGGCGTGCACACCTCGATCATGTTCAGAAACATAGCGCACGTCTTCTTCTGCATGATAGTCCACACTTCGGGCAACTACGTTGTTTGGAGGTAAACATTCAGTTCATGAAGCGTTGAGAGCCACAGTTGAGTTGAGAGCTTGATGCGCTTCATTGGTTGTTATAGACTCATCGAGCGCCCGAGCAACTTGTGAAGAATCTTGCCGACTTTTTTTCACATCAGGAGTTTTGCGTCGGCTTTGTTCAGGCTTAGAAAAGTACGAAGGGCTCCCTGGGAACAATGTCGGTACGGTATCTCGCCGCAGAGGGGCACCGGAAACTCCACTTCCATAATGATTTTGTCCGCGGATCAGTGTAAGATGCTTTTTTCTCCAAACACGGAGCGGCAAAATGCATCAGCCATACCTGCGCAAAAGCGGAAAGCGCGATGTGAGTGAGCAGCGAGTTACTGTGATTAACAATTGTTTTCGTCGCTATAGGTATATATCTAACAATGCTATCCTCTGAAATGCGACGCTTGCCTTCTTAAGTGGAATGCTTGAAGGCTTTGTTGAGGCTGTTCCTCGTCGTTTATTTTCTGTACTGTTTTCAGTATTAGCAAACCTTTTAATTGCATTAAAGTAGAAGCGTCGCGTTGCGTAGAATCGATAATCAGCGCAAGACGCCGCTGGCGTTTTTTCATCCGACGCGTATGGCGTCGGATGAAGCGTCGGTTGAATTCCTATGCGCGTGACACTAATTGACGTGAAATTATTCTTTTATTTTGTAAAAAACCATAATGATTATTTCTCTAAACACCGAAGTACACAGGGAGTAGCGGCGAAAATTAGCGCTAATGGACTGCAAAATAGTTTTACCTTCGTGCATGATGCCGGTACAAAATGTTTCCCAGGAATGGCTCGTATCCATCAATAGCGTGTGGTCGCTTCTTTTGGGAAGGAAAACACTTGCACTTTTTTTCCCGGTCAGAGAGAGAGAGAGAGTGATAAATAGAGGGATATAACGAAGGCAGGGATGTTAACCAGTCAAGAGTCTGGTTGGCTGCCGTATACGCTGGGGGAACGGAGAAGGGCGAGAGAGAATGGAGAGACAGAGAGAGGGTATAGAGACGTGCACAGACAGTCATAGAGTCAAAGCCGCTCATGCGAACCAGATGTTCTCAGAAAGCAGAAAAGTGCCTTCACTGCCTTCTGAGCGGATGATCGGGGGGGACGGTGCTCTAGTACTGTCTGTTCACTCAGAGCACGATCATTAGTTTCCTCAATGTGTTGTACAAAGATTGTCTTTGTGCTTGAAATTGGGGACAGTGGCACAATAAGTGGTCAATGTTCTCCTCGCATCCGCAAACACCACATGCAGGACTATCAGCCATTCCAATTAGTGCTGAGTAAGCTTTCGTGAAGGCAACTCCCAGCCACAACCGAAAGAGAAGAGACTCTTCGCGTCGGTGCAGTCCGGCCGGAGCTCTGAGTTGCAGTGAAGGGTTTAGTCTGTGCAGTCTGGTGCGCCTTGTATGCGCGGTATTCCATTCTGCTAAGGAGAACGTGTATGCTATAATGCAAAGATAATTGCCAGTTCAACCTGGCACGCAACGCTTGTTAGGCATTCCACCTCCAATTTTTCCCAAATCCCACCCAAGGCGGCCGCACTTCGATGGGGGCGAAATGCAAAGAGACCCGTGTATTGAGATTTAGGTTCACGTTAAAGAAGCCCAGGTGGTTAAAATTAACCCGGAGTCCCTCACTACGGCGTGTCTCATAATGAGATCGTGGTGCCGGCACGTAAAACCTCAATATTTTTTTAATTATTTTTTTCCATACGCGGAGTTAATCTTCCAGCGGAGAAGCGATGCTCCACGATTTACAAAGCTCGCACAGACACACGAAGCGTTTTCGTATTATTTTCGGGCGTCGAGAGGAGTCGGGAAGGATATGCCGGCCGGAAGTGACGCCAAATTTTGGGCGCAGGCCTGAGAGACAGACAGTTCTAGGAGGTGTTGGCAGATGGCGTGCGACGAATACCAAACAACACTTAGCGGATCTGTTCGACGCATCGGTTCGAATATATTCACCGGCTCGTCACACACAACGGTATATGCAAGTGTTTGCGTCATTGCGGGAACTTCGAAGTTTATAATCATGGGAGTGGTAGTCAAGGTCGCACTGCGGCGCATAATAGTGAAGCTGGCTTATTGAACTCAGCTCGCCTAAATTTTACGATATGTGAGAAGCTCTCAGGACACAGCGCTTGTTCCAATAGTGGGTGCATACGCTGAGTTGCAGAGCGTTGCAGCTCAGCTGATCTGTCTTTGTAGAGGAGTATGGAGTCCGATATAGACTCGGAAGACTCAACAGAATATCAGAGGAGGTCAGCGGCAAAGATTGTTTAACTTCGCTTCTTTTCCAGTTTTAAAGAAACCTCATTTTAATAAAGGACTGCTTGTCTGCAACGCACTGAGAGTTCTTCTTTTGCTGGAATCTATTGTAAGAGAAATACGGAGCCTTTCTTAGCCGGAAGAGTAACTTCAAATTTTTTCGCTGCATGCACCATATGGCGAACGCTACGGCGTCGGATTATTTTCATTTGCCATCGTTACACCTTGTGTACGGGTCTTGCATTGTAAAGAAAGCTCCTACATTTATGATGTGACTGAGCGTGTGTTTTGATTTGATTTTAGTGGATAATTACCAACCTGATTTTCTTTATGTGTGACGCTTGTTACGTTTCTATAATAATAATAATAATAATAATAATAATAATAATAATAATAATAATAATAATAATAATAATAATAATAATAATAATAATGTAATTGCCTGACTTTTCAGAAAGTACTGCGCAACAGGCGTTGTCAGCCTAACTGTGGACATCAGAAGGGAAATAGAGTTGAATTAATACAGGCAGTAAAACAAGCCGAGAAGACACGTTCACTCCAACTGCGCATGCACTTTTACCTATTATTTATGAATTTCATTCTTTGTCCGAAGAAATTACATTAGAGTGGCTAGTTAGTCCGGCTCGGAGAAGCCTCGTCACGCGCGTCTATGCTACCCCCGCGGCGCTCTTCACGGCAGTGACAAACGTACAACTGTGTTAACGCATACGCACGCAGTAATGACCAAACAAGGACGGGCACACTCTACGAGATAGCGGGACCTTAAGAGCAGGCACGCACGCAAATTCGAGCGGCTCCGCAAGAGCGACACGCAAGCGGCAGCAGTGCATCGGCGGCGCTCCGTAGAATACGGCTTAGCGTCTAGTCAGGGTGGCTAGACGCTTGGCAAGAAAACGCCTGTCGTGGAAGCGAGGCCCTAGGAGGACGCCGGGAGCGTGAAAGGCGAGGCACTCGAGAACTGGAGCATTCGGCGCGCGTGCGCTCGGCCCAAGCGTGTGTGACGCGGCAGAGAAGCGCCGCCGCTCCCACGCGCCGCGTGTTGTGTGTAGTGGGCCCCGCATCTCCTGCTGGCCGACGGGTTTGTGGCGGCGCCTAGTCATGTGGAGAGCGCGGCTGGCACGCTTTTCTCGAGATCGACTCGCGGCTGGTCGCGGCAGCTTTCCGAAGTCTGGCGCGTAACACCCCCCACTCTTGTTCCCATGATAGCCTGCCTTTAACCCCTCTGCACTCGTTGCTCGGCATTTTGTTTTTCCGCTTTTAGTTCCCTCTCGTCGTGTCTCCATCCTTCCAGCAGCCCTCCCTTTCGAGTCCCCAGCCGCCGGCGCGAAACGCTTGGGCGGGTCGAGTTATTTGCTGCGGTTGGTATTCGAAAGACAGCGAAGCTGTGCGCCGCCGAAAATGCCAGAGAGGTTGCTGCGGCGAAGCTCGGTTTTGATTGTGAGTAGGTGATGGTGGCGGCGGTCCCCTTCTGGGCCCGCTCTGGCCATCGGAGAATCGGGAGTGTCGCGCTCTCCGAAACGCGGTACTGGCGCTTGGCAGCCACCCGTTTATTCGTTCTTTTTCTTCTCCAGGAACGTGCGCGCAAGTGCCCAAGTAGGGCGCAGGAGCAAACCTTCCTGGATCGTGGGTGCGGGCCGTTTCCTTACGCGGCCTGACTTACGAGCACTGGCTGATAAACTAGAACGTAGCCTGTCACTGCGACGAGTCGAGGGTGGACTCATGCACGTAATCAGAATCTCCGAAGTAATGCATGTTTTTCTGCACGTCAGAGATGCTTAGCTTTCATAGTAACCGGATGCGAACAGACGTACTTACCAGTAGCTGGTATTATCAGCATAAATTCAAACGCGAACAAGCGGAAAACGACTAGCATGCTTTGTTGCTCATCTAACTTTTCTTGCGTTTGCGTAGCGGTGGACTGATTATGGCTTCTAAACGTACGTTTCCAACCGCTCCACGCTTAGAAACCGCACGTTGCACTCCCATATAATTGCACGTTACATCCGTTGCGATCAGGTTTTTGCTGTTCGCGTAATTCCAATTTATGCTGATGGTAAGCACATAAGAGAGAGATTTATTGGATCCGAGCAAGATTTGCTTGGCAGCATGCCTAACATGCTACTTCAATTTCTCACCCGATATACGCCTGTAATGACAGCCATCGATGCAACCTGAAACATCCAGATTGTACCAGCGAATCAAGAAAACTTATTCTAGAGAAAAGGATGCTACAGCCTACCACGTTTCACTTCTTACGGTCAACATGTTAGGTACAGATAGCCAGCTTAAAAAAACTCGCGCTACCACTCTATACGGGGATAACAACTTTCCGTAAAGTTACGCATCTGAGACACTCAACAACCTAAAACGTCTCTCCTCTTGCCTTTCGTGCGGAATCGCGGACACATATAATGCGACCGTTCTTGTGTGTTCTTGGTGTGGCTTGATAACGTAAACCCATTTGATGCGCAAAACTAGATCTTTGCGGAACACATAACTGCCGCTAAATGGACGCACCCGAAGACACAGTGAGGTAGGAAGCAATCGAAACTACGTAGTTGGGCACAAAGTTGGTCTTACAGAAAGTGCAAGCTAGGCAAAGACTTCTGAAACTAAACTTAGCGGGAAAGAAGTACAACGCCAGTGGTTGGAGAACGGTTTTCCTAACTTGTGTACCTGTTGTTACACGGCAATACTTATTTGCCACCGTAGCTTTAATGTCGGTATGCTAGAGGAGCACATGCAAAATGTGAGCACCACCGTGAATATCTGCAAATAATTGGGAGGAGTGCAGCCCTCTGCCATCGAATTAGTGTGCCTCGGCTACTGTGGCTGCTAAGTCGGCGTGATCGCTGACGCAGCGATGACAGCTACATCAGCCGCACACTTTCCTCTGGGTGCGTAATTAACGATTCTTGTCCGCCAGCTTTCAATTTTCTTCGGGCAACCCGAAATTCATCGACCCACAGGAAATTGCATCATAACACTTTTGAAAACCTCAGAAAGGACCAAATTTGCAATACTTATCGTTCGTAAGAAGGCTTGTCCTTTCCCGCTCTCATTAGCTAATACGTATGTTCTTTAGCTCGATTGCGCTATCTTGATACAAAAAGCGACGGCTACTCGCTTGTCTATTGTCCACCGAAGTCAGACCACTAGTACAGCACAGCATTCTCGCTGCCCTTGTCTCCTTCTACAAAAACGATCCGTTTCTACAAAAAAAAAAAAAGGAATCAAGCATCAGGTTGTTTTTTTCCCTGAAACCACTCCAGGGATCTCAGACAGGGTTGGTAGAATGGTACACCCTCTTGATTTCAGCAGAGATAATACACTTTTCCCCCTTGTAAAACGCAAAGTATTCTTTTCGAGGTTTTTTTTTAATACAAAGCACAGGTCGCCCATAACGTGAAGCAGCACCGACAGTTGGGACGTCAAAACTCTCTCATCCTATGGAGAAACTTCGATTCCTGTTGACATACACTTCTTTTCCTTATCGCAGCAGATTTATTCGGCTATATTGTTGCGATAAGGTCTAGAACGTAAATACATTTACGGTATAGTCGTGAGGTGAGAAAGCATGGAAAAAAAATCACCGATGATTAAGATACTCCCTAATATGAAATTTGAGCGCAGCTGTATGCGTGTTTTCATTTCGCGATATATTGGCTGGCGCGGACAATCTGCCTCGTGCGGCACGTTGGGAACGGAACTATGTGTGGCGCCACTGCCTTCTTAATCGGGAGGTCTCGAGAGGCGGCGCGTGGGGTGACACGTCGGCGCGATTCGAAGCAGCCACCGCAGGGAAGCCCTCCGCTCATGCAGCGCTTTGTTTTCACACAGACCACGCGCGCTACTCTGGCACCATCTAGTAGCCATCGTCGCCGCGAAGCCTGTCTTGCGCGGCACTATGCTTTTCTTCTCCCGCTTTCGCCTTACCCTCCTCCTCCGTTTTCCGCCTCGTGGTTCCGCTACGCCCTCCTTCTGCGCCTTCCTCCTCGCGATCTCTTCGCTGTCGGCGCCTTTTCAGGCGCCGACAGCGGCGCCACTGCATTCCGCGTTTGCTTTCATCCTTCCCTGTGTTCGTTAGCTCTGTTACTAGGTACAACGCCGATGCTCGCCGCACAGGAGCGGGCACCTAAGAGCTGCGCTCTAAAACAGTGCAGGAAACATGACAGCGTCGTTTTTGGCAACACATATGTACAGCACTGTGGCAAGATCGTTACGAAAGAAAACTTCGGCATTATCATTTTCTCCAGTATTACTATTCATGCGACGATATTAGAATGCTTAAAGCTTAGCCTGTTGTGAGTTGCCATCGAGCTCAGAAAGAGGGTTGTCCCGACGGGAATGATTATATTTTGGCTAGTTGTGGAGAGGCAGGTTTTGGGAAGGACTCTCCTAAATTAGCTACGAAAATTAAGTAGATGTGGACCTTGCTTTCCAAATGTTCATAAGCTGCGCTCGTAATAAGTGAAACTGTGCATGCTTAAGAAAACTTCCCTCTTTAAAACAGTGAAGTGCACAGATTTATAAGTTGACGTCCGCGATATTAATTTGACATACTCTCAGAACTTGTCAACGTCGAAATCGAGAGCCAAATAAAAAAAAGGTATACAATTGTTTTCAAAACAAAATCTGGAAGACCTCAAAGAGAGAAAATATCCAAAAGGCTACCACTTAATTTACTCGGTCTTAAAAACCCGATCCTGCATTGTATTTTAAATGACCCACAGAAGGTACAGTAGCATTCATGAACTATTGCTGGAGCATTCCGTCCAGCTTGCTTAGCAGCTGACAAAATTTTCACTTCACGTTTAAGGCTGAGCGTCGGTTAACAGAGAGCAAGAAATGGTTTTAGGTGCAAAATAAGACGCCGACACAGAATGGACGCACGCAGTCAAATAGCAACCGAACTTGGTGCCAGAGCTCCGAACGCACAATCTTTGACATGTTCTTGGCATGTCCCAAAGACGGTTTCACGCATCCAAACTGTTTCGCTACTTCCCAGGGGACGACACCATTGTTCAAGCGGTACGAAACTGTCCTAGCTCTGCATGAAGTAGTAACGTTGAGGGTTACAATAACAGAAGCATCAGGAGGTAGATAAGAACCACAAAAAGAAGGGCCCGCTATACAAGAAAGATCTTTCTTGTACAGTGGGCCCTTCTTTTTGTGGTTTGGATAAGCGAGTGTCAAATATTGTGCATGCGTCCGGAGCTCTGGCGCCAAGTCCATTTGCTATTCGACTGGTTGCAAGTGGGCGCCTGTCCGCGTCTATTCTTTGTCCGTGTCCTATTTTCCGCCTCATACCATTTCTAGCTATGTAACAACTAGCCCGACAGCAGACGTTACTTACAGGGAGCACTATAGCCTCTGGCCTTATATCGGCGTTTAAGAACTTTAGCAAAATTAAAGAGAAAAGCGACTCCTAGCGTAACTATGGTGAAAGTCACGTTTGTAGTCAAATAAAACATGTCTTTTACATAGACCAATAATAAATGCTTAACAAACTTGACAAAGAGCGCTCCACTTTCCGGCAAGCAGAAAGAATAGCGAAGGTAGGAATAACAAGTAATGTGTTCGCTTCTGTAAAGCAATTATTTCTCTTTTATACCTTCATGAACGGTTCTCCTCCTGTCGTGCTTTTTGATTTTTTTTTCCCTAGTTTGATGGATGACTCTCCGGAGAGCGAGCGTTTGCACGACGAAACATCCGCGAAGCAAAGCTTTCTGGACTAAACACAATGCCTTAGAAAAGATACAAGTTAGAAGCGCAGCTGCTTCCCTTCCTGTTTTCTTCGCTTGAATTTTACTGTATGAGCACACTGTTGTTTGAAACAGGGGGACTCCCAGGGAACGACGTACCTAAAATACACTTCTCGCCTAAGTGTCTGACATTTGGAAAACGTGACGAAAAGAAAGAAAGGAAGAAAGAAAAGAGTTGACTCCTCCGCCTTCCGCCTAAGGTCACATCTGTTTCCTGGGCTTTCCATGAAACTAGCTGCTGCCACTCCACGAGAATAACATTATAATGTAATTAAGGACTTCAACGTTTGCGCGTTCGCTTGTGTAGGGAGGCAAACAAAATGCTCCAGCTTGAACAAACCTGATTTGTTCGGCTCTTCGGCTAGTTCCCAGGAGGACCCAAAACTTGCAGCAGTGTGTTATTTTGCTCAACTCTGTGCGTGCATATTGCTTCCTCCGGTCGCCTGTAAATTAACGCGCGTGTGGTTTTCGCTTGCTAAAGACAATAATTCAAAGAGCAGGATTCTCACATACTGTTCTGTGATCGTGAAAATGATGGCTTTTGCAGAGTTGAGGCACGGCCTCACGTCCGCATGTCCCAACGGACGAGAAGCTTACCAGAACAGAAGAGACCTGACCACTCTCTTCGCGTAAGACTGTCGTCCTTTCGACGTGCTAACATGAAGCGTGGGAAAAATCAACGGGTTACTAGCATAATCACTATGCCATTCACGCGTAAAAATGTGTAAAATATTCTTACTTAACGCATGTTTTACTTGTCTCCTGTGTCTATAAGATTCAAACACCGCGTTTATTCCAAAGAAAACTTCCACAAAACTGCGATGGTGGTCGAACAAAACAAAGACGCCTTGAGCCGATGTTTCTGCAAGAGGATTTGCCTTTTGCCGAAACATCGGCTCCAGCAACATGCCTTGTTCGATCACTCGTGATCACTTCAAGTTTCCCTCTTTGTGTAACCTCAGTTTAATTTAGATTTTCATCAAGTTACCTGCTTGTAACTGCTGAATGACGTCCCATACTAATTCCTGCTGCGACTGTCTTCTCCATGTCTGTACACGTGTAGGATGCATTCCTGATATGGCTTAGCGCTTATGTAGTTCCTACGCGCTTTTGTGCAAATATGAAGACTCACTTTGTATCTTCGGTTAAAACTGCAAGTGTAGTGCAAGAAAAAGAAAAAAAAGAACAACAGAGATAGACGGAGTGTAGAACACATGCGCTAACTTCAACAAATTTAGCTTAAAGATGGCACAAGTTTATAGGGTGTCCCAGCTAAATTTAGCCGAAGTTTAATAATATGCAAATGCCACGTAGCTGCACAGAACAAAGGTAATTTTGTTTGCCGTCGCTTGAAGGTACTCAAACTATATTTTACATTCCGCCTAATTAAATAATTAGTCTGAATTAATTAATCAACTTCTCAAATACTATAATTAGAGGAAAAAGGTCAATCAGAAAATTGTAGAGCGACATAAAAAACTCCCGATAGAGCCTTCTGTTGCTCAATACGTGCTACACAAAAATGTTTTTCCGTCCGTGAAAGCAGCCCGCGAATACCCGCAAAATGCCTCGAGCGACCAGTCGCGCGGCAAGTTTGCGTGCATTTGCGGGACACGCGTGGACTGATGAACGTGTAAAAAAAGATACCTCTTTTTGTTAGAGATATGGAAGGGAGGCTCACACATTGAGAACCAAGATTATCAATTATTGCATATTCAACTCTCAGTGTAGTCAGAGCGTTTTTTTTTTAATTTTTTGTCAGAACAGCACAACTCTAAATGAGCGGACGATACCTACACGTGCTGAGTTGCAATTCCAACCAACCGCCTCGACCATTCGGTCAAGATGGTTGGCTAGCATTGTCACCGATTCCGTTAATGACCTTTTGGTAGCTTGAACTTTGTTTTGCTAATTTTATTCAGTGAGAAAGCAATCACGCCTCTGTCAACGTCGTTCGCAGACATTCCTCAATAGTTCATACACATGCGCTGATTGATCATCAATTCGCCTGCATAGTTTCACCTAAGTGTATCATCGTAAATCGCCAAACAATTTACGAGTAGATCTTTGCTGTAAAGCGGTTTTATTGTTGAAGCAAACAAACCCAGTATTCATGAAATGAGCAACACTAATTTTTATTAAATGTTTGTCGCTTAAGGAGAGCATCAAATGAGAACGGCACTGACCCATTCAGAAGTTATGCAGCGCATTTTTCTTCCGCTCTGCACTCGAATGAGCTTTAATCGCTTGCATGTTTGGTTGAAAGTATGCATTATTACTAGAACAGTTCCTTATTTGACAAGTTAGCCATTCAGTTGCTTTTCAAAACGCCATCTGTCCTGTGCTTTGTTGGGTCACTGGAAACATATCGCCTGCTTTACAAGAGTTAGGTCAAGGGTTACTGCTGGCTATATACGGACTGCGATTCATACATACGGCAAGATATGGAGGTGACAAAAGACTTCCACATACTTCAAGTTTTTGGAAAGTTTTTGCATGTTTTCTTTGCCTGCGTTTCTAGCTATCTCAGAGCAACAAACCACGTTAGACGAAGAACAACTGGTCAGACTTCACACCCTCTTGAACTGCGAGGCAGGCCGCTCTACTTAAACTATAAACGCAAAGTTTCGCCGTGCGCAATTCATAACCGGTTTTACGACGTTTGCAAAATAAGCAAAATAATGAAAAGTGGAGCGCAATAAATAGTGCATCACTCATATAGGCGATGCATTGGAACCGAAATTTCTCAATTCTGAATCTGCAACTCTACCGATTATAGGCTGTAAGTTCATCAGCATTCACAAGTACCCGGGTAAACGTCTGCCTCTTGCATGACATAAGGCGTGAATCATATGAAGTCGGCATGACGAGGAAAAAGTGTGAGGCAACGAATAATGCCCGGTGAATGGGAGCATAGATTGCGAAAGTGCAGGGAACCAGCAACTGCGATGATATTTACTTGGCGAGTTCAATGCGAACTAGCCAACGAGGAAGAAAAAAAAAACCGCCACTGTTAACACCGAACGTACAGCAGCCTCCAACCGGCGTGATTAAACAGCGACAACCCGTTGAGGCAGGCTTGGATCACCTGTGGTTATACGGGAACGTGCCTTTCGTCGACCCGGTGCCGCGACCTGGCGCTACATATGGGACTGCCACCTTAACCCGCTTCCACCATGACGCTGCACATAACTGATTCATCGCCTGTACCGAAGTAGATTTCACGCATTGATGTTCGTATGCTTGCTCGTAGCTGACTTGTCGGACGAGATATAGTTACTGTGTCTTCGTCAGGTCACCTGCGCATTCTCAGCTTCACTATCGCCATAGGACGAACAACAAAAGTCTTCGCGGTCCGAGTACCTCATAAATCAAACACAGCGAAATATATAAGGGTGCACTTGACACCTTTCAGAAGTCTAATAGGGGTTTGGTTTGCCTCTTCCCGAAATCTACCCAAGGCTTTGCAAACGCGTCAGTATTATACACTGCTGTTCTTTCGCTATTTAAGATGTTTTCGCTATTTAGCGTTTTTTTTCGCTGTTTTAAACACTTCACTATATCTGAGCTTAGCACATTTATGCGTCGGTGTCCGGCAGCGCGTTGTCATAGACTTCAGGCTAGTATGGCAGCTTAGGGGTACCTGCACATGCGGCGTTGCTGGTTGTTCTCTGGCTAATATTTCATGCTGACCTCGCTGCCACCGTCGCACGATAGCTATCGTGGAATTCCCCTTCGCTGTAAAAGAAAAATCTGACCCCCATCGCCATTACATTGCTTGTACTGGAGACAGCGCAAGGTCCAGCAAGCTGGCTTACGTAGAACGGATTTCTGATTCACACAGCAGTGTGAGTGAGCTCATCTGTGTTGCGCGTTATCACGACATAACGCCTGCATAATATATTATATAGTCGGCACATAAGTCCTCCTGAAGCAGACTCTTGCAATAGAATAGAATGGAACACTTAAACTGTTGCAACACATTGAGTGTTATATGAACGTGAAGAAAACGCGCGGATGACAGCCAAATAAGCACTTATTACAAAGCTTTGCCTATATACGACTACGACTTTGATTCGAACTAAGTTCACTGCATAAATGTGCAGTTCGGGGCTGGACCCGCTAACCACTGCATTATGGCGCAACGCGGAATTTTAGAGAGAGAGAGAGAGAGAGAGAGAGAGCTTTAGAATTGAGGACCCAAGTCCCTTGGTCCCCGAGCCGCGTTGGGTAGGCTGATTTTGTCTTTAGAGGAGCAATAGAGCAGCAGAATAAGCGTAATTACTGTGCTAGTATTGTAGTTTTCAATTTTTGGGTCTTTGGTCAACGCGAACGCAAGAACCTAAGACTGGCTTGGGTTCTGCGCATGCGCACTTGCGCCCCGCAATTTCCTTGATTCCCCAAACCACGTGGGCCCCCAATTCCAATATTGTCTAATAGTACTTGGTAATTATTACAAGCTTTTGCTCTCCACACCATGAGTACGGCGCTGCCTGTACACGTGGAGGCCACAACAGGCAATACTTTAGAGGACGAGGATGATGTTGTGTACATAGCATGAAAGTTGTTCCTGAAAAAAAAAATATCATGAAAACAGTATTGTCAGCACAAAACAAGGGTTATATAACAATTACAATCGTGAGTCTCAAAGATGCCACGTACCCAGAATGGGGGATGCGCCAAGAATAAGGTTGTTGGCGAAGAACATCGAAAGCAACGACCATCGATCGAAAGCAACGTGTCACTGCCAAAAAAGAAGGTGCACTGCTGTCGCCACAAAGCTTCATACGTAGTAGCTCAGAGATTTACAAATATATGTTTAACTAATAGTTGAAATATTTCAATTTTATTCTTTATTTTCAATTAATACATTATTCGTCAACCACAGTGCACCCCCCCTCCCAAGCCACACCCTTATCGCTCGCCTCATTCCTCAATAGTGAGTGAGTGCAGCTATTATAGAGGAACAAGGAAGCAAGCACACAAATGGTGATCACCACTTATAGAGTTTTGCTGCCCAAGTAAATGAGTTGAGGTCCGATGTAAACCCTCAATTCTACTGTTTCCTTCATTTTCTGGCACGAAAACTGATAAGTGAAGATTGTTTGCACCCCCCAGCTGGATCATACTTCTGCATAATAAGCATATGCCAACGTTACAGCACTTCAAGTAATGAAAGTCAACCGAGAAACTGGCTAGGCAAATGACCACATCAAAAATGTGCAAGCCTGGTAAGTTATTGCCTTTGCAGTACAAACGTAAGAACGCTAGTGTAGGTCAGGAAAACAGTGAAACAACAGCCCAGAGATGTTCTCGGGGTTAGACTGTATTATAACACCCACCTGTACCCAATAATAGAATAGAGGTGCTCCAAAACGTATTTGCCATGTGCTCTCCAATTAAGACAGGTATCCTAAAATCTATTTTCTTTCCCTTCTCCCTGGAAACAAGTTCACCGCTTTACGAAATCCTCGCGTACACCTTTTCTGATACGCCGCACGCGCCCGTTGGTGCCCCGAGTCATTATTCTTGAGCGAGTCGCTCGTCGAGCAGAAGGCCCTGGCACCTGCAAGAGGCGAAGGAGGCCTTCACGCGTTTGCTTCTTGCGAAGAAAAGCGAACGAAGGAAGAAGAGACAGCAAGGAAGAGGCGCGACCGAAGTTGCACTTTGGCGCGCCGTATATGAGGCAACTTTCACGGGCGTGTGCAACTGCGCGGGGTGGTGTTTATCGCCGGCTAACCCCTTTTGGGCGGTTCGCGCGAGTGTAGGGACGAGGCCTTGCCCTCCTCCGGGGAGCCCCTTATCATCAATTTGTGCCGACAGTGCTGGAGGCGGTGAAAGGCGAGGCGCTGGAGGTGAGCGATGGCAACGCGGGCGCGTTGCACGGTGCACGGGTAACGCGCGCCCGCGAGAACGGGTTGCGCCCGCCTTGCCCGCTCCACCTACTCGTACACACGTTATACGGCTAACACCCAAAGCACCGGTGGCTGCTCTTTGAAGGATGGCGGCCGCGGGGCCCCGGGTTCGCGGGCCGCGTGTCGCGCGCGTCCGCTGCTGCTCATAGGCGGCGTGATGAAGTGGCTCGCGTGAGGGTCGGCGCCTTTGTGCGATGCCAGGAGGCGGTCCTCCCATTTGCCCGGAGGCCTCTTGAATCCTTTGTAAGGCATTAAAATTGTTCCCAACTTCTGCGAGCGTCTTGCTTACTTGGCACATTTCGTTAAAGAACAAGGAAGGACAGTCTTCGGTGCGGTGTCTGCGCACAGCTGCTAAGCCGCACTACGCACACATCGGATCGTATACTGAATTATTAACTGGAGCAGGGGATTCAATGAAGAAAAAAACAGGCCTCGTGCAATGGGGAACTGGTGCCAAAGTACTCAATGTGGGAAATGAACAGGTGCGTTTCGCGTACTGTACGTCTGATTTGCTTCGTTGATTTGTTGTTCCCCCTTACATCCACAGTCAAACCTATGACCCGAATTTTCTATTTTGGTTAACCTTCCACCCTTTCTCGTCTATTTCGTCACTCTCTCTCCCTCTCTCCACATGTCAAGGTCTTCAATGTAGTCGTGTAAACTTGTGCGAAATGTCACCTATTGTGTCGTTCGGAGAGGCTTTATAGAAAAAAAAAAACATTTCGCAATCTACACAACGCTTCTCTGGTGAGATTATGGCGGCGGTCGCGCAGCACTCTTCTGTAATGCATCTTTGTTGTTTCTTTATTTGTTTCCCCGGGGCTTCTGACTTGAACGCAGCACGCAATTCATATTTCTCACCCTACGCTTCGAATGCTTTATTGTCTTTCTCTTCTATAACCACTGGCAGGGTTAAGTCATGTTGCATCACTTTGCCACCCATTCGAGCCTGTTTGTCCTAACTCACAACGCGAATTACGCAAGCAAGCCTTCGTGGCTCAAGGGTGCCATTTTTTTGCCACTTGCAGCAGACGTTTCCTCTGATATGCTCGGAGAAGTGTCAAATAGTCTGCAGTGTTCAGTGCAGTGAGAGGTAATCACATGCTTAATGTTTTCAAATGAGAGTCATGAACACGCATGGGCATGGACCCACTGCGGAATCTACATTTCGCGCTGTTCTGAGTTTTGAATCTGTGAGCCAACTAGCGATCCACAATGTTTTTACTTAAAGTAATCGCGGTATGATGGAAACTATGTTTAGTGGGTGGCAGTTCAGATGTTCGTGACAAAAAACGCAAGCGGAACACACTGGAGGAAAAGAAGACAGGCAGTGCTAGTCCAACTTATTTATTCGAAATCATTGAATTTAAACACATCAGATGAGCGAAGCAAGCACAAAGAATAAATGAAGATGCTTCAAGTAAGAAAAAAAATTTAGAGGCACGGTATCTAAAATGCCGTGAAGGTATGTAAACTTGCATTCTAACAATGCTATCGACTGACGGCTTATACATTAGGCAGCGTTATCCCTTACGCAAAAGGCTTTCGGGAATTAGCTTGCATGAATATTTTTGTTAGCTTAAATAACCTAAGTTTAATCAACTTCCACAATGCACCAACATTTCGAGCAATTTGCTAAAAAATAAGAAATAGGAACACCTTTTAACTTATTGTAGCGCTCAGACGTGCATACGTTAGGGCTGTTCCACTTCTGGCCAGTGTGCATGTTGTTTCAGGACAAAGGAATGATGTACACAGCGATGCCTCTAAAGAATGTACGCGCTAATGGTTGTACTTTACACCACAATGTTTACTGTCAGAACCTACAGCCGTCACTATAGCTTTTCGTCAATTATGAAAAATAGCTCTTTGGACTTGTTTTTAAGAAGGAAAAGAAAGCCGCGTCCGCCTAAAATTTTGTGTAAGCCTTTACTAGCTTGTGTGTAATCACATGAAAATACATGAAAACCATAAATTTATTAGGTTTTCTTTTCATATCTGTCGCCATAGGCTATACACTCTAACACTTCTAACACCTTCTTTACTACTGCAAAAGCCAGTACATCGCCCCGAAACCCAGCGTTATCTCATATCTGGAAGGAAAAAAATATTGTTCATGGTATTCTCCCGAAAGTTAATTACTGTTGACTGCAGATGGTTCACGGCTGTGCCGGCTTTTGTTATCTCAGGGGCTGGACGGGAAAACCTAGAACTGGCTTTTTTTTATCCCGCTGACATTGTCTACAATTTTCCTGAAAAGAGAGGGACATAAAAAAGCTGTCATTATAGTGTGGAACTTCATGTAGGAGCTTAACCCCTGGGCCTTTTCTTGAAAGAAAAGAACTGTAACCTTCGTTCGCTCAAAACTTGCACTAGTAGCTAGCGCGAGGCTATAGTTGACGTGCCTAAAAAGTTTTCTCAGAAACTACGCAAAAATTATATGCCCAGTAGTATCACAAAAAAATGACTTCGATAGTGACCATACATTGAGGGCGCGAACGTGTCGATGTTCGAGGGAAGGAGCTTGTTTGTAGCTTGGATGCTGAGAACTGTGTATAGCGAATTATAAAGAAATCCTGCGCTCTTTCAGCGTCTATGTTCGAACAGCGTCACTGACCTCATGGTATACATGAGAGACATGAGAGTATCGTTGTCGACAGCCTTAGATAAGATGGGCAGCCATCACTTCATCATTACAAATGCTGCTGTTTACCAGATAAGCGACCACATAAGCCAGACCACTCTCCTCTGCTGCGCGCTGGAATGCGTTGTCTTGCTGATCAGAAACTGCTCACTCGGCTCTTTTGTCTCGGCGAAACGCTGTCCTCCCGAAAAAGGCGCACCAGACCTCGATAACATTTCCATATGCTATGGTACCCTAAATGCGCTGAAAGTTCTTAGAGTCAAGTGTTCAAGAAGGAAACGACCCGCTCTGGTTTTGCGCAGACATAATTTGTGACCTCAGAATTACTCGGTCACACTTCAAGCGTTCTGATTTCTCGACAGCAACCTGGTCCTGGTTGTAAGAGCATTTGGACACATCTTTCCGAAACCACCTGCACGTCTGTACAGTACAGGTCAGTCGATGTAGACGCCGGAATTCCTGGCAATAACAGTGCATGCCTGCTGGCGTTCAAAAGTACTGGGCAGCTGTATGATTTTACAGGCATTGCTTTTCATCAACGAATGTTTAATGGGAACAGTAATTTGGAGATATGCAGCCCAGATCTCAGATTTGTTCGCACTCTTTCCATTAGGCTGGGTGGCCGATTCCGTTAGATGACAATCAATTTTCTTCTTGAATATCATGTAACGCGTAGCGGCGACAGAGAAAACGAAAGATCAACGCTAACTTCCAAGTGACCACATATACACTGTACAACCATTATTTTGTATTTAGGTCTAGTTTATTGCTACATGAGGTAAGATTTATTAAGCCCATAGAAGTAATTTCCTTTACCTGAAATGAATGCAAATGACATGAAAAGACGTACACTCTAGATGCACCAGGTAGCTTCTGTTCAAACCAAGACGTAAAAGACGCAATAAAAAAAAGATCGGCATTTCGAGAGAGCGCAAATTGCTAGATTGAGGAATGCAGGAGAACCATGCGGGTCGAGCATGGCCCTTATCTGATACCGAAACAGTGAATGCTAAAGGTGTCATACAACTCGAATCTTTGAGCTATATATGGTGTCCTTGAGCTATATACGCTCCATACGTGTATGTTACGCGATTGCAGGTTATGACATACGTAGCGACTCTGAATAGGATCTCACTATGTATGTCCACTGCATTTCGCAGCAAAGGACATACACGCAAAAGCAGTAAAATAAGCTAGTATCGATTACACTATAAAAATTACACATAAAATTGTCCGACACCATACGGCACTGCAAACGCAGCACGGTAAGCTGCATGGTGCAAAGAAAAGCAGCTTAAGGTTCCCACATACAGTATGAAAAAGGAAATGCGTGTGCTTATCGGTAAGTTACATTACGACACACGATTAATCGAATCAAATCAAATCAAATCATATTTTATTCTCCAGCAAGTATTTGGATGGTCACCTGGGCTAAAAGCTGTACGAACAGCTTGACGAAGGCCCAGGAAACCATTACATGGCAGCAGCAGACAGAACGAAATAACAATAGCAATACAGAAGTAGTCATCAAATCAAATCAAGTACACCAATAAAGTATACCATCAAATCAAGTACATCAATAACACAGAAGTTTTCTTAAACGACATATGAAGAAATACGGATTACATGTGCACAAAGTATGTTCGCATTTGTTTTCGACTAGAACCAACAGTATCTTCATGTTTATTGAGAAAAAATGGCAGATTGTAAGCCAAGTATTGCAGCTTGTAATCGGTTCTCAACTGTGGTAAGGACCAAGTGTCAGTACAACGAGTGTTAACTATTAGTGTACGATATTCAAGGGAAGCAAGTTGTGTTAGGAAATTACTCGTACCTGTGGAAGAAAAGTATGTTGTTTGTAACAAACGAAATTCGTATATATTATCTACACGGATCGAATTGAATGATGCTATTCTGGGATAAACACTCGACGTTGGTTCAATGTTAACGATAAGGCGAATAATTTTCCTCTGCCATACAAGAAGCTTGTTCATACTTCTTTTAGTTGTTGTTGCCCATACCAGTATACAATAGTTAATGTGAGAAAGAAATAGGGCGTAATATATTTGTAGTTAAGCGCTTGTGGGAAGAAATGTGCGGCAGCGTGAGATTACACCTGTAACTGCAGACAGTTTTCTGGAGATGTAAACAGCATGAGCGTCCCATTTTAGATGGGCAGAAAAATACACACTGAGTGTCTTGTGCTCGGTGTCTATTTCTATATGCTGGTCTTGAAAAATGAAAGAATTCACCGGAGGAACTGCTTTATTCGGAGCACGAAAAATAACTGCTTTGGATTTAGTTGGGCTTACTTTGATTTTATTTACTCTAGTCCATGCCGATAGTTTAGTAAGGCTATTATTGCATTTTGGCTCTAGTGTGCTAATATTACTCCCAGAAATAAGTAAGGTGCTATCATCAGCAAAGATTACGAATTTTACTGTGGTGTCGATATTTACGATATCATTGACAAAAGTATTAAATAAAAGGGGCCCCAATATACTTCCTTGTGGCACGCCACATGCAATTGGTAAGAATGGTGATCTTTGGTTGTTAATATACACGCACTAGTACCTATTTTCTAAGTAGGATTTAACTAAAGCCAAAGCTGTACCACGAATTCCATATGATGAAAGCTTCCTAATGAGAATACTGTGATCAATGGAGTCAAATGCTTTACTAAAATCGAGGAAAATTCCGGCTGTCAGTAAATTATTAATATTTTCCAAAATTATTTCCTTCAGGGCTAACAAGGCGGTTTCAGTCGACCGCCCCTTCCTAAAAGCATACTGTGAGTTTGTCAAAATACTGTGCTTATCATAAAAGTTTGTAATGCGAGAAAGAATAAATGAGTGGCAGCGTGTCAACGTACAGCACAACACGACAAGCAGTAGTCGAGCAGTAGCGCATTTCTCTTGCTTGCAGAGGCAGAGAGAGCTGAGCACCACTACAAAAAAAGGCGTCACATTAATGGTCATGTTTTTATCATTTTGACAAATCATCGGCGTCATTCCGACAAAGCAATTCTATCTCCGTGAACAAGACGGTTAGAAAAGAGTCACAAATAGCAGACGAAAAAAAAAAAGCAATTGCTCCTGAAAGCGTTTTGATTGGCTGCCGTTTGAGATAAGTCGCGTACAAATGTCGTACAATATATCCCGTACAAAATGTCAGCTTGCCGTCATTTTCAAGGTTTAATGCTTGAAAATACAAGTGTCAACATTTTTTCCGTAATTTATCGCAACATTTTTTACAACCGTAGTTTGCAGACCCTAATGTGTGGTTCTTAAGTTAATGTATAACAAAGCGAAACCACTAAAACAACGCTGTTCTCTGAAAAAAAAAATTACGCCATGGTGTTTATTCTTTGCTACGCGCAATAGTAGGTTTGGAGCCACAATCACAACGCAGCAAATCTGCCAATGGTTCTACCGAAACACCTTTCAGGTCACGTCCAGGCCGGCAGGACACATGTACACCCACGACTGCACTTTTCGTCCTCGCAGATCCCAGCAAAGTAACATAATTACCACATTCACCACATAATGAAGCCGAAACAACTCACAGCGTTATTGAGTTTTTCCTGTGTCCATTATATTGACTTTTTACAACATGGTTACTCTACTGTATCTAACAGCTCTTTGGATTCTTCCTTTCATTTTTATTGGTATCTGATGACAGAGTGAGAGCAAAAGAAGAAAATTCGCGCGCGCGTTTCTATTAGGTTTTCTGAGAAGCCTTGCAGCTAATGCGTGCATAGCGAATAGAGGCGTCAAGCAGTTTTAGGATTGACGGTCATTGACTTCGACAATTGTTACCGCTGTTTATATTATTTGGGTAAGAACCATGCAGTGTAACGATGTGAAAGATGTGCAGTAGGCACGTCGCATCAAACATCGGCATAAGTTCTAAATTAAATGGTGGAAATTCACCCGATGGGCGCAACACCCGTCCCACGCAAAAAGAGTGAACCGCTAACAAAAAACATATTTTCGCAAAATATGTTTTGTGACTCAAATCAAGAGTTCGACGAAAACTCGTCTGGTCGGGATTGCTCATAGTCAAGGGTAAAACGGACGCCGACCAATAACATTAAAAGAAAAAAAACAAGACGTTTCAGCTCCCATACAGGGGCCTTGTTCGCAATGAAAGTAAACGAAAGGGGGTAGATGATTATGTACGCGTGAATAGATGGCGCAAACAGCGGGCATAAACAGAAGGAAGGCTGCCGTCATTGCGTTTCAGCGTGGTATCAGTAGTTTGGATTAGTAATAACTCGAGATGCAAACGCGAGGTTAGATTACTTTCAGTGGCCATCACATGCGCCCTGCCCCAGTCAATATCATGTCCTTCTGTTACAGAATGCTCGGCAAGAGCGTTAGAAGAAACTTTTTTGTTTTTTCACATCATGACAGTGCTCCTTGATGTGCCTTTGAAAATTGCCCGTCTCGCCGATGTAGAAGTAACTACAGTCCGCACAAGGAATGTTATACACAACACCTGCCTACCTTTCTTTCGGAAGCTTGTCTTTCACATTTACACGCACGTTTTTCAGCACAGTCCCCACCAGCGACGAGTTAAAGCTCAACGTCTACCTCGAGGGGAAGCCGATACCGGAAAAGACGCTCATCAGAAGCCTGGGGATGTGGATACAGTCAAACCAACGCTGCACCCACACCCTCGCCCTACTCAAGGCATCCACCCTACAAGTGGCCCGCATGATCACGCGCATCTCACACAGACGCCACGGCATGCGAGAGGAGGACACACTCAAGCTGGTCAGAAGCTTGGTCGTCAGCCGAGTGGCATACACCCTTCCATACTACAATCCCATCAAGAGTGAGGTACAACAGGCGGACGCGATTCTACGCAAAGCCTACAAAACCGCACTCCACCTTCCCCACAACACCTCAACCGAAAAGCTCCTAGCCTTAGGACTACACAACACCTTCGACGAATTGAAAGAGGCGCAACTCTTCTCCCAACAACGCAGACTACAGCAGACCCCATCTGGCAGGGAGCTCCTGAAGAAACTAGGCTGCGCCGATCAACTTCAAGAGATACAGAGGACCGAAACAATTCCGGACGAGTATAGCAACACACTAAAGGTAGCACCCATACCCCGGAACATGAATCCCAACCTACACAAAGCACGCAGAGAAGCGAGGGCTGAATACCTGCAAAAGACACTAGCACCCCAAGAAACGACAGTATACGTGGACGCAGCCACGTACGCCAGAGCAGCGGGGCAGAGCAACAGCAACGCGGTAGCAACGGTGATCGATTCGAACCTACGCGAGATCACCAGCGCATCACTACAAGGCTGTACGATAGTCGAGGCTGAAGAAGCGGCCGTCACTCTAGCGGCAGCGGAGGGATATCGGTCTAAACGGTCTCTAACAATCCTTACAGACTCGCAAACAGCGTGCCGCAACTACCTACGTGGCAGAATAGGGCACGGAGCGCTCCGCATACTCCGCTCCGGAGACCCCATAACAGAACGACAAACAAAAGAAGAACCAATTAGGCATACGATAGTATGGACGCCGGGACACACGGGAGTGGCACGGAACCAAGAGGCGGACAGGATAGCTCGAGGGTACACTTATTACCGAGCATCCAACATAGGCGACCTCGAGGAGACCGAACCTGTACCCCAAGACTATTCGGCGATACTAAATTACTACAAGGGCTGCAGAAAGCGGTATCCACCACCGCACAACTCCCTTAGCAGAGAGGACTCTGTCGCGTGGAGGCAGCTACAAACGGGCTCGTACCCGAACCTAAACGTACTCAGCAAAATTTATCCCACACAATACAATGACAAATGCCCCTGGTGCCACGAAACACCCACGCTGTATCACATAACGTGGGCATGCCAGAAGATAGACGTGGTACCCGTTATACCAAACCCGAGTGCGGAGCAATGGGAGGGAGTGCTCTCCAGCGATCGCCAGGTCGACCAAGAAGGTCTGATTCGGCGAGCACAACTGGCAGCAGCATCCAGCGGAGCCCTGGACTAAGGGCAACCGACCGTTGTGCTAGAAGATGGACGATTCCATCTGAAGACCGCACAAGACCAGCGAATCTAGAGCTGATAAAGTTTTTCACTCACTCACTCACTCAGCTTTTTCGCTGGCACATGTGCAACGTGCACATCAAAAGAACGAAGTATATGGGCTAAGGCCTCGCTAGTGCCGGTGGCATAAGGTGTCGCAGCAGGTTTGCGAGGAGCAAACGTGGAGGAGGAAACACTATGCGGGCGGGATAGGTGGCGCTGCACTGAAGCCACAAATGAAGTAGGGTAGCTGTTCCGTGAAAGTTCAAGACGAATAGATTCCAAATCTTTTTCTAGGTCTTTAGGAGAACTGCAGGTTTGTTGCGAACGTTGTATGGAGCGATGCGGCGACGGAACGTTTGTGGCAAGCAGGATGAATTGACATGAAGCTCAAGTAGCGTGTAGGTTTTCGAAACACAGTAAAACGAAGTCCTCTTCCTTCACGTTGCGCCATGACATCCAGAAATGGCAAGCGACGATCCTCCTCCAATTCTACGGTAAACTTTATGACGTGTTCTATCGAATTTAAATGCGACGAAAAAGCATCCAAGGCATCCTTCTTTATCACGCAAAATTAGTCGTCCACATATCTAAAAAATATTCTTGGTTGTGCCACGAACGTCGCTAGGGACCGGCGTTCTACTGCTTCCATCGTTAGGTTTGCAGCGGTGACCGACAGGAAGTCGCCCATCGGCATTCCTTGAAGTTTTGAAGTATTTTCAAGGCAGAACTGCAAAAGCTTGTGCAGGTCCGTAGCGTCGAACGGTGTCCTCTCGGACAGCGAAGCGTCATCTTGGAGGGCCGCAGAATACACGTGAACAGCGAGGTCGATCGGCACACAGGTAAACAGGGAGATCACTTTCGAACGACACCATAGTAACCTCATCTTCAAGTCTAAGATCCCGCACTTTTTTGATGAAGTCGCTCGAATTACGCACATGAGTCGAGCCACATCTCACAAGTGGCGATAGGAGGCTGTGCAAATACTTGGAAAGGCTGTGAAGAGGAGACCGTCTGTAATCCACGAGTGGCCGCATTGGTACAGTAGACTTGTGTATTTTGGGCTAGGCCATAGAGAGCTAGAGCGGAGCCGTTGTGACAAAGGAGTATATAGTAAAGGTGCTTATGCCTCTAAGGGACGAAACGAAACACACCCGTGAGTAACTTTTGCAAGTCTTCCTGTATTTTTGCTGGTTGGGTCCTTGTCAAGACGAGAATAGGTGCTCTCGTCCCGTAACAAACACAGCATCCTGTCGACGCAATCACTCCTATACAGAAGCACTGTGGCGTTGCCTTTATCGGCTTGGAAGATGACCAAGTCATTCTTTCCTCGAAGCCTTTGGATCGCCTTGCTCTGTTCTTGGGTCATAGGGGACACGAATTGTCTGGGACGAAATTTCGACAGCACACTAACGACTCGTGTCCGGGCGTCATCGCGGCGAGAAGGCTCTACCTTGGTCACGGCATTTTCCACTGCGCAGACCAAGTGTTTGGCGTCCAATATTGGTCCCGTATTGAAGTTTAGGTCAAGGTTAAGAACGGACAGCTCAGAAGCGCTTGAACTGTAAGAACATAGGTTGTGCACCGTGGTAGTAGTCACGCTTCTGGTTGACGGCGTGGTTTCTTGGTTTCCTTTTTTTTTAATGTTATTGGTCGGCGTCTGTTTTACCCTTGACGGTGTTTTGTTACGTTGTTAGTGCACGGACCGCCAAATCCTCGGTACGTTTCAAGAAATTTGCCACGCGACTTTTGCAAAATTTTACATCAAGAGGATTTGTTTCTCATTGGGATTTCAAAACCATTATTAGGCTTTGGATGTTCACGTGCAGAGTGGAAGCCTCTATGGAGTATGGTGTTGGAGAAGTGATTATTTTCTTTATTGAATATTCATGCAATTGATCCCAGCTCTTGGGGAAGCAGTTCGCCTCAACATCAACTTCCTATGGATTACGCCGCACGAACCATGTGTAATTACAGGCGCCAACAGCATTGAATCAATGCTCTTTTGTGCAAAAATCCGAGCAACACTGGCATTTACTCGAACACGGTCGTTCAATACCAGGGTGGGCTAATTCTCCAGTCTTCGCAGAATTCAACAAGGTGAGACATACAGAAGGCTCCGTTCGCCCTTCCGTTTCGTGTCTCAAAAGAACCGTACCGCCATTTAGGCTTGAATAAGTAAGTTTTCGTGAATACGCGACCTTCTGTACGCGCTTACCGCCACCCACTTGTGGGCGCAAGTACTTCCGACGCAATATTTCGTCAGCCAGCGTGAGAGTTATGGTCGATACATATATTTTCCTAAACTCCGTCCGTCTGGCTTCAAACGGCTTCGTAAACTCATGATTTTAAACAAAGGACTGTTTCAGAGCGCAGCTATTAGGCGCCCGTTCCTGCATTGAGCGTCAGCGTGTATCGGCGTGCCTCGGCGTCGTACCTCGGCGTCGTACCTCGTAACGGAGCGAACGAGCAAAGCGAAAGATGAAAACTAACGCGGAGCGCAGAGGACGATGAAAGAAAAGAGCGCGAGGAGGAAAATGGTGGAGGAGGCTACAATGAAAGCATGAGGTGGAGAGGTTGGCATCAGGGGTGATGCCGGCAACTCTTTTTCTCTTAGGCAAACAGTACTTATAAAAACAATTGGCCGTCTAAAACAAACAAACGAGATAAAAAAAGACCGACTCAATATGTAACAAAGATAGGCCGGCCAAAACAAACAGAAGAAAGAGATACAATTTAAACGTAATTGGTAAATATAGGTCCGAAATCGACAGCTCAGCGATCACATGAAGTTCAAATTGCCACGTTGCACGTCGCAACACAGAATTTGCACAGCAAGTAATGTAATTTAAAAGTATAGAACAATCACTTGTAAATCACTTTCATATTCAGGGAGCGCAGTGTATACCATACAATACGTACAAGATTACACTACAGGTTGTAACGAAGTTAAGATCAAAGACACTTGGCAAGAACAATAAACTGCCGCACATAACCACAGAACGCAATTACTACGCTCTAGTAATTACCTGTAATTCTTGTCACTTCCAAAAATTTATTTAAAGGGGCCCTGAAACACCTTTTGTTGCAGTTGAGAAATGCATTTGAAGTTAACATTGATTATTTCAGAAATTTCTTGCAGCAATATGTCATTCAATGCGTTCAGCAGAAACAGAGTTACTGGCAATCGAAAATCACCTTTGATCCGCTTCGCGATGCTCCCTATGCCTTGCACTGCGAAGGCTACGGTGAAGTGAGGCGTGTCCACAACGCTCGGCTTACTGAAAGTCACCGTGGCGCGCAGTTCAAATTTGAATTTGGATGTTCACGTAGACACCACTGCTTTCGATTTTGGCGCCTACGGCGCGCAAACGCCGAACGCGGTTGTCTTTAGCGAGCCGCAGTGAGCTCAGCGAGCTAAGGCAGCCGCGGTGTCTGCAATAGGTAGCAGGCGCAGCTACATGCCACTGTAGTGCGTATGCGCAGCGTTTGCTATGTGCACGACAGGGTTGCAGTGCGTGCTCACGCTGATGTGCTCCAGCCTGAACGTGCAACTAGGGGCGGACCGGCTTTGTCCTGCACCAGCATGACCGACGGATAGTAGCCACATCCAACTTGTGCATTATGAAGGGCTATCATTAGCTCAATACAAAGCGAAATCTGCCAAGGCGTCTAACCAGGAGCGGCCAGGAGTGAGCGCACGCTGTCAAGCATACGTGTGGGCTGACCTACCTCAAGCTACGCGTGGTTCGAAGCTAGTTGAGTGTTCAAAATTAGTCAAAATTAGCGAGACCCGACGGTTATGACATCGATGAGCGGTATGTCCAAGGTTTAATTCCTACGCTGGCGGTCGCGGCCGAGCGTGAGCAGACGATAGTCGGCTGCTTCCAGAAGTATGTTATGATTACATAAATTCGAAACGCCGATTTTCGCTTAGTTCAGCCTGTGTATTAAACTGCGTCAAAAAATATACACGGTAGCGTTAAAAAAAAGCAGAATGATCACAACAACCTGCTTTCTTGATGTCAGCTATCAGCCAATAGCGGCTGTCTGTGGAAATCTTGCATGTAACGACATATGCAAGCCACCGGCAGCTTCGAAACCGGTGAAGAAAAGGTCTAGTTTGAAAATAGAATATTTGAGAAAGAGGTGACTTCGCGCTCCGCTTGCGAGCTGCACGCGTAGCGCATGACTGCAAACTTTGGCAGAGATATTCACCCCAACGTATGCTATCAACGGATTCTTATTCTTTGTTTTTTTTACCAACCCCGAGGGGTTGTTCAGGGCCCCCTTAAGTCGCTAACTGGGCGCTTTTGCAATTCACTTGCTGGGTATAACCCCAATGTTTTCCCCAATGAGAATGGCCGTTTGTTCAGAGCACACATTATGGTAGAGATCTTACGAGGAGCTGGAAGCCATCGTGCAAAATATTAAAGAAAACAGAACACTGGAAGTTAGTTGTCCGCTGGAGGCCGTGCATATACTCAACGCACTAATGATGTTATATTTTTTCAGGCAGGCTTAAAGTTTTTGGTCAGTAGCCTTGAAGATCTTGCTTTGCGTAATGGCTTCGAAGATGCAAACATGGAAAGCAGGGGGGGATAAGTTTGGAGCCAAAAACACGAACGAAGAGGGCAGCTACTTCGGGAATGGGGTCTACGCAGGAATCAGCATTTATGGAAATTAGGTTTCAGCTACTGGTCCTCGGCCGGCGCCTTAACTGGCCTTGCAGGACTCGACCACCCCAACATGGCCACTCGATTTGAGCCTTGAGCAACGGAATCGCTTTTCGGGGGCGCTTCCACGAATTCCAATTGCCTGTCTCAATTTTCTATCGCCAGAGTGGTCGTTGACCTACCAAAGGAGCGCTATCTTCAGTACAAGTCTGAAGAGGAGAGAGTTTATGGGTGTAGAACACAGGGAAGATATCGAACATATCTCCCCTTCTAACGTCGACAAATGTAACCGTCCTCCAAGTGCATGCCCCGCACTTCAGTATAGCACTTACTGCATTGCAGTATCGGGAAATAGTTTACTGGCAAGAGAGGTTGAGATATTACTCAGAGACTGTGTTCTCTGACCATCAACTCGACAAAATAGACGAAAAAGGAAGACGAAGCTGAACTATGACTGCAAAGAGTACTGAGAATGAAATAAATATTAGAAATGAACACACTGTTACAACAACATTGTGCTTCTAGAGCTAGCTAAGTGCACATATTTCTCAAGGAGAGACCAATATAAGCGAGAACTACCTGATTTAAAAGCTGACCCAGAATGAACGTTATGAACTGTGCGCGCTGTTACACTGTATACGCGTCAAGCTACGTAAACATGCTGCGTAAGGAATTCCTAGCGTTTAGAAATTAGCTTCAACTTAAGTTTCTTTGTTACGCGGATGAAGAGGAACTTAGGAACAAGATGTACCTGCACAGGCACGCCCTATATTACTGCGTCCACTACACGTATAGAGCCATAAAGATTAAGTTCCAAATCTTAAACATAGGTTGCTACTTAGAGTGCATGTCACGCACAGTCTTCGATGCTTGACTGGCATGTCAAATCACCTCCCACTGTCTGAACATAACACCTTAAAATGATAACTAGCTGGAAAGCGGTCAATGCGAAGCCATGCGCGTTTGTCACTGTCAAATTCACCGAATTCACGAAGCTTTTCGTTCCTAATTGTTATTTCCCATTTGCCGGCAGCCTTCACTAAGGATATGTCCAAAATCATTACTGGTTGGCGCCTTCTCTTGCAAACAGCTCTAGCGGAGCAACATTTTTGTGATATGGCACAACGTTACTAATGCCTAAGAGTTGGTAGTATGGCCGCGCATAACCTTCTCCCTCTTTCTTCGATTCACGAAGTTTCGCGCTAATATTCCTGTCTTACAAATCTAGAAAGAAAAACAAATATGCTCGAATGTTATGGGTAGGCCGGTAAGTAATCCCCACATTTTCATTTAGTTTGGCCTCAGAGAGAGAGAGAGAGAGAGAGAGGGGACGAGAAAGAAGACTTATGACCTCTTCGCTTCAGCAAAAAAATGTCAAGTATATACATTGGTCCAGAACAATTCAGTATATATCTGTACAATGGTTTGCTGTTGGTCTCAGACGACTTCAACGTACGTCGGGCTAAGATTGTTCCTGGAGAAAGAAATTGGCTCAGAGCTCTCTCAACGACCGAAGCGACTTTCCGCGTACATCAATATCGGCTCCCGCCCAATCGTTCTGCTCCCAGGCTGGCCTCGCTCCCGAGTAGCACAGCGCATCAGCCAGCGCCCTTTACGAAGCTCTAGAGTTTCTCCCCAGGGAAATGCCTGAAGTAAGGACTGCATTTCCTCCGGACGAGAGGCAATTGCGACTCTTTGAGTCAGAAAATTGTGAAATGAGAACTCTGTTGGACATCTGCCCTGGTCAGGGAAGCCATGTATTATATATATATATATATATATATATATATATTGTAGTGATGCAGTAACTAATTTGCACTTTTGCAATCATCTTTAATAATAGTCAGGCACATGGTGAAGAGCGCCGAGCAGTTCTTAAAGAAGTGTTGAATGTTAGGCGCTTTGAAAGAACCGTCTAGAGCTTTGAAATAGTTGTCTGCATGTAAAGTCACTAAGCCACTTTATTAAGTGCGCGTTAACGCTTAGATAACCCAAGAAAACCGCTAACAGTTTGCATTGTCGCGTTATTTTATTTTCAGATGGTTATTAATGCTTTTTAGTGGGGACTAATAACGCATTTGCTTAGGATGTCGCTCTAGCAAAGAACAGCTGTTGGCACACTGGATGTAATAGTTCGCAATACAGCCTGTTGTTCCCCACGTTTTGTTGTATATTTCAGGGTCAGCCAAGAGTTGAAGAGCTTTAGCGCCAAAGCACTAATGCATATAGAGAGTATAAACATACGAAAGTAAAGGCACAAAACATTATTCTGAGAAAGTAAGCAAATACACAAGATAGCTTTTAAGGGCACTGTGAGTGCCGATAATTTTGGGGGCCAACTTTACAGTGACTGTCAATTGAAAATATCGATATCAGAACCCGTATTCACAATAAAAATGTGCTTATGCTGAAACTTAGTTTGAGCAGGTGCCACGGAATAGTAATGTAGGGCATATTATTAGCGAACAGTGTCGGACAATGGCAAACCGCAACTACAAACGAAAAGCCTTCTGAATTCGGTCACAGATGAATTCACATTGTACACTTGCTGTAGCAGTGTTATACGTAGCAAGGTAGACAAAATTTTGTGCAAAACATGTAAGAACACTTGCTTGTTTTCAGTTATGGAACCTGAAACTATAGCTATGCCACTAACTCAGGACACTTAATCATCCAGCGGGGCGACTTGTCACATGAACTTCAAATAACACTTATGAAGACAGATTCCTTTCTTTCAGGAGCATCTATGTATGGCATGTCAAGTGCTGTGTGTATATCACCTCCTGTAGTATATGTTGCAGTAGGCAAGATATATTGCTCTTTGGGATGAGTTCAGAGCTTTTCTTTCGTAAGAACGGTTCATTATTGGTTATTCGTTGCGATCCTAACGTTACATTCGCTATCGCGGTTGGACGGTGCCTGCTCTTACGAATCGCTATAGCATACGAAGTGATTTATAAAGAGAGACAAAAGAAAGGGGAAAGGCAAGGAGGTTAACCAGATGGGCAGATCCTGTTTGCTACCCTACGCTGGGGAGAGAGGAGAGAGGGTGGTAAAGTGATAGCAAAGCAGAGATAAAGAAAGAAAGGAGCATAGACATCCAATCACAGTCAAATACTGTCATAAATACAGTACTAGCGACCGAATTCACAAAGCCTCGAGTTCTTGCGCAGCATTATTCATTGGCTGGCGGCCCTCCCTAATAATATGCACGCTGTTCGAATCAGCCGGTGTCCGTTCGTATACAAGCCGCTGTAGCGTCAGAAATCTCTTTAATAAAAGCCCAGATGCGCATTGTTGAAAAAGTAATAGTTGAATTTCGTCTAGGTAAAAATAACGGAGTTAACTTCAGTGATTTCTCCTGATGTAAACTCATTTACGGCAATAGCTCCAGCAACCTGTCGCAGCGGACACTGCCATAAATTCAAGAACTTCTTTGCTCACTGCAGTGGCGCCTGCGGTGTCCCACGAAATACGCCCACAGATGCCATTGTTGTCAGGGTCCGGGGAGCGCACAAAACCCTGCACAAATTGCCGAAGGCATGCACGTTTCCTGAAATATCTCAGTGGTTACGGCGTCCGTCTACCAACTGCATCCACTCAGTTGAAAGGGTGTAGAAAAACCCTGTTCGGTTTTTTTCTAGGTACAATTGCACCACTAGCATAACTATAATCAAGACCTGCCTTAATCTAACATGTTTAACGTACCGGCGCCAATTATTTCCGTTTAAGCCTTCTCCATATGTTGTACTATCACCCTGTGGCTTTATAAGCAGCTAATCCTTCCGCGTCAGTACATTTCGCATAGGCTAATTTACAGCTAGCCGTGCGTATACAAGGGCAGCTGCGTGGACTGTATATTGTCATTCAAAAATAAAAATGTGATGCAAATAGAGTGCTGTGGCAATGAAATATGAAGAAGGAAAAAGACACATATATCTACATACGTGTCCGTCTTCATTCTCCTTTGTGTTTCTTCGTCGCAGCAGGCTCGTTTCCCAATGAAGACATAACAGGTTTGAGAGTTATCTCTCACGATGTAGTTTGGCGATGATTCCTGTCGTATACGGAAGGTGGCACGCGTGCTACTCGTGCATACATGTTTAATTATTTTAAAGTCGGACACGGGTATGTAAATCCTGCGACAAACGAATCGATTATAGCTGTCTCGAAAAATTTGCATAAGAGTAGGTATAAGAACTTAGCGCAAATGGTAGCGCGAATTCTATGTGCTAGGTGCACGTAGGGACAATTCCTTAACTCTTAAGTGACCCCCTTATTGTGACGATGCGACCGCAACATCAAATCCTGCTCGAACTGCGCCGTAGATCGAACCTTCAGAGATGCAGGCAGATGTTTACTCACTTTTGACGATGCCAGAAAAGAGAATAATTGAATATTGACCGTCTCAAAGCTAGACGATGACTAGGAGCAGAAAACATCGGTAAACAACAGGACGAAGAGAGGGACAAAGACCACAGCGCTGCCACAGCCCTTTCTTCGTCCTGTTGTTTAGCGCTGTTTTCTGCTCGTAATCGTGAACCAACCAGCCCAAATGCGTACTGTTCCGTAGACGAGGACTATTAGGCGAGCCGTTTGTGACGCTGAATGAGTAGTCACTTGTCTGTTTCAAATTCTTTCCTTCAACTAAGAATGTCGGTGAGGCTTTTTTTTTCTTTTTTTCGAATTTTTCAGTGCCACTTCCACTGGAACGTAGCCATCGCTGTCGGGAATTGCACGCATCACTTGTCTCTTATTCAGAGGAGCACGGGAATTCTAATACGGGACTTCTATTCAGTAGAAGAACTCTTATGTCGCTAAGCAGCCGTGGCAGGTAAAACGGAAAGTCGTGCGAAATCATTCGTCAAGTCGGTTTCAGTAAGTGTCCGGGACCCGGCGTGGTGGCGTAGCGGCTTTGGTTGCGCTGCTAAGCACGACGTGGCGGGATTGAACCCCGGCTGCTGCCGCCGCGTTTCGGTGGGGGCAAAATGCAGAAACGCCCGTGTTCCGTGCATTGGGGCACGTTAAGGACCCCAGGCGGTCAAAATTAATCCGGAGTGCCCCCTACGGCGTTCCTCACAATCAAATCATGGTTTTGGCACGCAACACCGCAGAATTCATTCATAAGTGTCTGGGAAGGGAACGTAAATGAGGAGGAAGCCATGTATATACTATACCGCAGTCTCTCGAGTTCCGTACGTGCAACAAGCGACTAACAATTACGCGTTCTATTTTTTTATGTCCTCAAGCAATTTGTAAATCAGCAGGAACTACGAAAAGTCGTGGCTGGCGACCGTTTTCATCATTCCCATGTTCTTTGCAGCAGTTTGAAACTCAGTACCTTGCATTCATTTGCTTCTTAAAAATGATAAAAATCGGGATTGCAGCCATGAATCTCACTGAATAGCCCGGATCGAGCAGCAAAATGGCTTATTTCGTTTGCCGGACTGGCATCTAGATGTTACCAAAGTCCAAAACCAAATTCGTTCCTTTTCTCTAAAAGATTGAGTACAAATGGTGAGTAGCGTAACACGTGTCCTTCCTCATTTCAAAGAATATTACACAAGGCTTTGATTCTGAAACGCAGCATATATTTCATTATATGCGATTACAGGTGCTTCACATGAATCGCGCCTACGCGCTGAGTCTCGCCAATCAAAGCAAACAAATCAAACAAACAAAAGACTGAAAAAGAGAACTATGCACGCGGCGGAAGTTAATAAGATAATGGATGAGACTCGCACAATGCCTTATAAAAATTGCGAAACGTCCCGTTCAGTTATTCGTAATTTTCTTACCATTTGTTTTACTCTTGCCCTTTTACTGCATGTTCTCGAATCGGGAAAGACTGAAGCCATCAGGGAGGGAGCTGCTGTGCTTTAGAATTTTTGGCTTCGCTGCGATGGCAATTTTTCCAGCGGTATTAGAGACTCGGACTGTGTTCATTTTCTAAGTTTTCCTTCTCCTCTCGCCCTCTGTGTTCTGGAAGTGTTCCAAGAAGGGAATTGAAGTCTTCGCTCCCCTCGGTCGACCGGATTGAGCGGGAAGTGATTTATCGTATTCGTCGATGCGCACTGCGCCTCCGGTGTCCGGGGCCGGGAAAGGATAATAAAGTTAAACGCGCCCCGCTTAAATTTGTCTGAACGGCAAACCATTCGTTTGGAGTCTGGGAATCCGAACCGAAGCGTATTGACTCTTCAACAACGAAGCGTGCGCTTTTCTGTCGCAGTTGTCGTGCGACGCGGTCTCTCTGAAGAGCTCCTTATCGTTATCGTTTGCGATTGCCTCGATCGCGCAGGCGCACTCCCTTGCACCAGCTTGTGAGTGCAAAAAGCTATCGCAGTTCTTCAATGAGCACTAATCGGCGTCACGTCACAAGAAAGGTTCTTTCTCCTGATAAGGCATTCGTGAGAACGTCACTTGCTGATCGGAGCTGGTGTGTGGGCGTTTTCTAGTGTCGTTATTTTACTATTCTCATTTCATGGGCTTCATCGTAGATCTCTTCGTGGCCACCTACTTATTATTTTTCTTCACGTAGGCAACAGTGGGACATAGTTCCTAAAACGGAGTCTCTTGAATCCAGCTCTGGAATTTATTGCAGTTCTAGAATGCCAACTATGTTAATACGTGCATACCCATTCGCTCGCAAATAGGTAAGCAAATAAATCGAAAAAGAAAACGGTCAACAACACCTAACGATTCCTAACCTGACGAAATACGCGCTAGGCTCCTGGTAACCACCCAGTGGCCTTTTTGAGCGTCAACATGGAATGGCAAGAATCAATCACAAACCTGTCTCTCCTTCCACGGCATCAGCTTATAAAAATGCAGAAACGACGTGCTCACAAATTACGACAAAATCGGGTATCGATAGCTTGTGTCTGTGTTGTTTAAAAATTATATTAAAATATATGTGACGAATCAATGCACATCATTATAAAGATTTTTAGCTAGCTTTGTCGGCAAAAGGTCACATAAAAATGTAAAGCGAGATAGTTCTTCATTTTTTGTTTGTTTGTTTTTTCCATTTTATACTCAATTGATAAGAAGCAATGGAAGGGCAGAGCAGCGGGTTGAAAGTATTCCGTGACATCTCGCTGCTGACTACGAAACTGATATGAGGTAATAATAGAGAGACAAAAGGAAATAGAAAATGAAAAAAAATAAGTAGCTTAACCAGTATATGCATGTTCCGTTGGATGTTCTGTACCGGAGCAAGGGGGAGGGTAGAAAAAGTCGTGGAAAATGAAAACGAAAGCGTCAAACGGTACTGACTGCGTACACGCGGTGAGGCACCTGACCACGATCATAGTCGGGCCCGCAGTTCCGACGCTTAAGAAAGCGTAACAAACGAAATGAGAAAGACAAGAAGGTTAATCACTCCAGAAAGTCCGGTTTGCTACCCTACACTGAGGAATCGTGCAGGAGCGCAAAAAAAGGCAAATAAAAAGTATATATATATATATATATATATATATATATATATATATATATATATATATATATATATATATATATATATATAGAGAGAGAGAGAGAGAGAGAGAGAGAGAGAGAGAGAGCCGGAAAGCACAGATACACGATGACGGCCGGTCACGATCATCGTACACTACCCCGGCATGAACTGACTTGCATGATCGTAGTCAATGAACACCAAGTAAAGCTTAGGTCGTTTTTGATTATTTTTGCAAGTTCTTTCTAAAGCAAACAGGGCTGACGTCAGCTGCGAAAACGGTCTAAAGATGCTCATTTTCGCGAGGCGATGGCTGTCGAGTGTGTCAGCTGCAGTGGAGTTGGTGGTGGTGTTGCAACAAGGGGGATTTAGCCTGGCATACATAGCCAGCAATCGTTCCGCCTGAGCCTCGTGTGGGTTGAGATATGTCACCAGGTGTCGAAGAGCCCCGTGTCTCGCATGAAGGCAATCAGCATTCGTTCCTATCTCTTCCTGATAGCCGCGGGCCCTCCGGGGGAAACGACGTCTTCAAAGGTCTATATGCGAAAGTCTATTTTTTTGCAGGCTGTCGACCGTCACTCTTTTTTTTTTTTTGCTGTGTCGAACTGCGGGCACTGCCAAACAAAACGTTATATGTCGCCAATATCACCACAGAAGGCACAGAGTGGGGAAGCGTATCGTCCAGGCTTGACTAACCAAGCCGAGCTGTACGCGGAGTCGCTTGTGGTGTGGTACATCAGCATTGCCTCTTCAAGAGTAAGTCCATGTGTCCCATAGGCTTGGTGTGTAGTCTTGTGGATCGCCCTAAAGTGATTGCGGATTGCATCCTTAGAGGTATGAAAGATGTTCGGCGCTTTCGCTTTTGGGACGCATGTCAGCGCTAGGCGTGCAAGAGTGTCAGTTTTCGCATTTCTTTCAATTCTTCTATGGGATTGGATCCACTGAAGTTCTGCATTGGATCCGTTGCTCATTAGACCTTTAATCAGTACCAGAGATCGCCTTGTAAACTTCTCAAGAGGTAGGCCACGGTGTAATCGTGGTAACACTGACTTTGAGTCCGTCAGCACCACAACGTCTCGTGCAGAATAGGCGCGTAGTTTTCGCAAAGCCTCGGTGATTGCGGCGCTTTCTGCTGTTGAAGACGAAACTACGCGATCTAGGCGGCTAGACTATGACACATTAAGGTAGGGTATGCAGAATACCACTGCGGAGCTATCTGTTTGTGCACACACCGACCCGTCTATGTACGCTTATAGGTGGCTTTGAAACGCTGTGTTAAGTGGTCCAGTATAAGAAACTTTGTTTCGGCAGTTTAACTGGTCCGTTTCGTCAATAGGCGGATTATATACACTGAGGTTGCAGGTAACGACCGAAAAAGATCAAGGCGGGTCGAGGCGACTCCGTTCAGGCCATTCCAGTCCTAAAAATCGGAAGGTATTCAGAACCGCATGGAGATGGGAGCGAGTTCTTGCCCTTATCCGCCGAAGAAGCGCCGTGCCTGCGGTGGACTCGCCGAGCGCTAATTGCTGCGTCAGCAAGGCTTATTTCACCATCACCGAATCAATTCGAGTGCTTGGAGGCAGTGCACAGAAAGGGACTTCGCTTGGCGATGGGAGTTCCTCAGGCGGCTTCAAGCAAGAAGGTCAGTAATGAAGTAGAGTCCCTTCCACGCGGCCTTTTGTCATCTCAGCTGCAGTGGACAGCGTTGTTCTTTAAGCACCGATGCGAGAACACTCACAGAAAAGGTTCAAAAATCATCTCTTTGCATCCACAAATTCGACATTCGGGACTATCGGCAATTACAATGAGAAGCAATAGGCATCTGTGAATGTCATTCCAAGGTATAGACAACATAGGAGGGTTTAGTTACGCCATGGTAAGCTATACGAAACGTGGAGCTGTAGGGGCAAGTCTGTGTAGGGAATGAAGACACTCGTTTGTCAAGTGAACCGAATTACATTGCGCCAATGTAAGCTCATCTGCTATGGCGCGCGGCGCTTACCCGCTGCATGACCCGCCGTGGTTTCTCAGTGGCTAAGGTCTTAGGTTGCTGAGCACGAGGTCGCGGGATCGAATCCCGGCCGCGGCGGCCGCATTTTGATGGGGGGGAAAACACCCGTGTACTTAGATTTAGCTGCACGTTAAAGAACCCCAGGTGGTCAAAATTTCCGGAGTCCTCCACTACGGCGTGCCTCATAATCAGAAAGTGGTTCTGGCACGTAAAACCCCACAAATTTTTTACCCGCTGCATCCGCTCTACACAACGACATATCAACGAAGTATACAAACTTAGCATCAACTGGAAGACACTCTCGTGTCCTCTCTCAACTGTCCCATGCTGAATTTCTTCAATGTCCACGACTCATGCGATCGACTACGTTGAGTAGAATAAGCCGTTTAAGGTTACCTTAAAATCGCAGAATATTGATGTACCGGCAGTGGCCGTTTCGTCTAAATTTATTGAATTCGAAACATCGCGTTTGTCATCGATGGTGGCAGCCCTATTCGCAGACTTGCACACGGCACACAATTCATCCACCAGGAAGGTTTCGAGGGCAATCTGAGCCAACCATTCACTCAACTATATCAATAATTTAATGGCGCTTGTGTGCGTAAATTGTGTGACTGGGAACTTAGCATTACGCATACGTGTTTGCAATCTTCTTCTCTTTTTTTTTTTTTTGCCGCTCAACCGTGTTTACAGGGAAGCTGATGTCTTCACGTCCACATAACAGGCAAACGTGTATTACCCGCAGAAAGAGAGGATTGTATGCGGTTTAGAAAAAGCGTGGTGGGCTAGCACCTCTTGGGGTCAGCCTGTAAAGGCTATACTGTGGACCAAAGTAGATAGCGAAAGGCCGTTATTCGTGTGCGCGTGTGTTTCCTTCTCCAGAGGAGTGACGCGCTTGGTCTGCGCGCACGCGCACTCTCCCTTCCCATGTGCCATTTATGATTATTTTTTCCGGGTCCACCTTTTGTGCGAGTGTCCGGATCTGGTGTCTTTGACCAGATCGGAGGGAAGTCCGCGGACCGGGCGGTCGCTTTTGTTCTTCGCCGACCAGCCGTGTTTGTGCAGGATACGAAAGAAGCGAGCGCCGAATGGCGTTGGCATGGCATTGATATTCCTCGACACGCGGCTGATCAAGGGCTCCTTTTGTCCGGCGCCTATCTTCCTTCCTTCGCCGTCACCGCCGTGCACCTCTTCTTCTTTATTCTCCCTCGCCTGCGCTTCTCTTTCGGAGTCCACCTCGCGGAGGACGGGCCCCTTTGTTTGATCGACGCAAAAAAAAAAAGTACACCAGTCCCGCTTCTTGCCACTGCAGGGGGGCCTGGCGGTGCTAACACGCTCTTATAGGGGACACCTACGAACACTCGACGAGAGTCGACGGGGCGCGAGGCAAAATCAAATTGTAGCACTCCGCTCTTGACGACCGATGCTGGCGAGGAAGTCCCAATGTGAGCTCCTCAAACAAGGGAATGACTGAAAGACCGTGACTCCGTGCTACGGAGTTTCTATGTACCAATGTCCGGCCTGCGACCAAGTCGACGCGACTCGGTTGTTGCGAGTGGTATTAGCAGCACGGAGATCTCATTTTATTCTCTACCTTTACACAGCGAAATACCTCGCACCAAGGAATGCTTACATTCAACAGGACTGTACTTGCAAGTGCTCACATGTGTGAATCCTGAGCTGCGGGGCGCATTCGCAGTTCGCTGTACCACGGTAGCACGTCATTTACCCTCGTATGCAGAAATGCATCCCGTGCTTGAGTTGATCTTAATGACGCCTATTGTGAACGCGCCGAAAGACACGCAATGAGCGTCTTGGGCATGTTCACGCCAGGCGTCATTTAAATCAAGACAAGAATGGGTTTCAGTTGCATTTCTAAATACGGGGGTTAGTCTTGGCATGTCATGAAAGCATTCCCCGCAAAAAAATAGTAATATCGGCAAAACTGGAGACCACTTACACAAAGCAATTGTTAAATGCCTTGTTCACGAACGCACGTCTCTACAGATTGGATCCAAAGTCTGCAACTCCGTCTTCCACCAGGGTTACCACGAGCGGAAGCAACACTTCTGTGCCGCTTGTGGCTCGGCGTGGCATTCACGAACTCCTATTCCTTGCGCATTGGAATGGACGACCGCCCTACTCGCGACACCTGCGGCTGCAAGGAGACGATTGAGCACCTCCTCTGTGACTGTCCCCGTTATGATGTGTCAAGAAAAGTGCTCGTGATCGCGCTCCAAAAACTGGACACTCGCCCCTTCACAGCAGAAAAAGTTCTAGGACACTGGTGCAGACGGCTTTCGGCACTCAAGGGCTGATGGGTTCTGCTGAAGTTTTTAAGGACCTGTGAATTGTGCGACCGTCTTTGAATGTTGTAACGCGTGGCATCGCGTTACTGTGTGAATTTTTCTCAGTTTTTTTCTTCTTTCTCCTTTTATTCCTTTGAGCCCATTTCCCAGCACATGGTAGCCAGCTGGTGCTTACACTGGTTAACCTCCCTGTCTTTCCTCTCCTTTTGTCTCTCTGTCTGTCTTGACAAGCTCAGTGTAATTGGGGGCTAGGAACCAGACAAGGCTTTGCGCTCTTAGATATAATCCCGTCGACTAACATCCACTTTGAATTTTGTCAAGACAGACAGAGAGACAAAAGGGGAGGAAAGACAGGGAGGTTAGCCAGTGTAAGTACCGGCTGGCTACCCTGTGCGGGGCAAAGGGGTAAAGGGAAAGGGTAAAGGGTTTAATGGTAGCCGCACAGCAACTGGCACTCTTCCAAATTTACTCATTATATCACTAGTACATCCACGTGAATATATACAGATGGTTCGTGTCATAAAAATTCCTCGACTTCAGCATTCGTCATTCTACATTTTGTGCCAGAGCACTTAAATTATCCCGAAAGACATCTTCCACCATGGCAGAACTGTTTGCAATCATGTGTGCTTTGCGTTCCATAACATGAGAAAAGAATTCGCAAAAAAATGAGTTATTTTTAGCGATTCACAAGCCGCTCTCACATTACTGCAAAACAATAAGAAAAATTCTTTGAACAATTTGCTATTGTATGCGACGCTCAATGAACGTACAAAAGCAAGCGCAACGAATCACGTAATTGCATTTCAATTGATGCCCGGGCACTGCAATATTCCTGGTAATAGTGCAGCGGACGGAGCTCCGAATCGGGCACACAATAACGCAGAGAGAATCAATCTTCCCCTTTTGTATAGTGAAGTCAGTCTGCTCCTCAGACAGATGTCCTGTCGTCTCAGCAAAACTACCTGGTTTGATCAGCAATCTAAGAACTCGGAGTTATAATTTATAGATCCTTGTATAAACTTATCAATCCCGGAAAATCTCAAAGAAAACAGAAAATTTGAAACATGGGTGCACCGCCAACGGCTTGGTATTGCATTTACGAGGCACTTCTTATACAGGATAAAAGGTGCCTCTAGTCCGCAATGTTCTTGTGGCCATCCAGGCGAAGATGTGTATCATCTCCTCCTCGAGTGTACTAAATAGTATTCACAACGAAGGGTAGTGCAAGCAAATTTGTTGCTTTTAGACAGAAGACCATTCACACTAAAAAAGATACTTGCTTCATGGCCAACTTTCATGGCCTGCTTTGAAGAAGTTTTTCGAGGACACCAAAAGTTTGGGGAAATATTAAGTTTCAGTTCATCCTTATAAGCTAAATGAGTGATATAAACGTTCTTCTGGGTTATAAATGGATTTACGTGGTGATCGTCATTTTTATGGAATGTGTAATTGTGTTGTGCGCTCGCAGTGTAGTTACAAGTGTTGTGTGCTTGGCTGTTCAAAATATGTCTTTATATATGCGAATGTGTGCTGAACTCATGCAAAAACTTTGCGATTCATGTACTCTTAGACTCTATAGTTTTTATTCACCTGGTGTACTACGGAGTGTCATATTTTGTGTCATTATTCTCCCTTTTTACGCATATTTGTTTCCTTTGCTAAGCGACAAGGAGTATAGCCGGTGCCCCCATAAAGGCGCCAACCTCACCTAATATTCTTTTCAATAAAAGAACAAAGGCTTCCTTTGCTGTGGCACATGACTAGTCCGCGCGTACGCGCCGTCAGATCAGACTGAGCTCCTTTCGAGAAACTCTCCGTATGTACGCAGGATTTCTGCTTAGTGCAACAGCTGGGAAGCTGCTGTAAGGTGACTAAGCAGGACCCCTTCACGCAGGCTTTACCACACGACTGCGCAGGGGTGTTTTTGGAGACCGCAGAAGGACAAAACAGCGGCGCGCGAAAGTAAAAGATAAGGTAACGACAAACAAAGCTTAAAGCCACACACTTGGTGCTAGGCTTAATGAGAGCACCGAGAAAAAACCACAACATTCACTCGATGGAACAATGAAAAGCGCCAGGCACAGTGGGAACCGCTCGGCAAATACAACGTGCAAGTGTTTATACAAGGTGGTTAACCAAGCACAGTCGATGGTACCGCCGGTCCCGAATGATGGGACCAGTAAGAAACACCCTTCGCACCGCCGCTGGTTGCAGGTCGCTTCACAGGCGCTGACACAGCCTGCAAAGCATTGTGATATTTAACACCGGGGGCGTGCGCTATTGGCGTTCGCCTGTATTGGCGGACGTGCCGGGGGCTATAGAGATGACTAGTCCCGCCATTTGGATGGAGCTTTACGAAGATTCGGTTGATCCACGTTTCGTGCTTTCTCGGGAGCTGTTTTCTAGCGAAGCATAGCTCGACGCATCTTCATTGGCAGATTATCCGTCCGTTATACACTGCAGTCAGACCAAGGAAAACACAAGTCGGCAACGCTCTCCAACTGGCGCCGAAAAACATGCATGCGTACACAGACACCGGAAATATTGTAAAGGTGAAGGACCCAGGGGTAGGCAACTGTTAGCCGGGAACGCTATATAGTTATGGTTTTCCGCCCTCACGTCATGCCAATTACTGTTACTATGCAAGGAGTCTCGAATGTAAAACATCTAAAACATGTAAGAAGCGGCAAGTGATTTCGCAAGCACCGCGGCTGCATGGCGAGGCGTGGCGACGAAAGAGAAATTAATTACCCGGCGCGCCAACTGAGGTGCGCGCAACGCCTGCACCCCCTGTCAATATTCACGCAGCGTGCTGCATGCACGCACAGCAGGAGGCGAAGCGAGGCCGCCGAAAACTGAGACGCGCCTGTTTACTAATGCAGCCGCCGGCCCATGGCGTGTGCACACAGCGCCGCTGGCGAGATCTCAAAGCGGGGCGCAAAGAGCCAATAGTGGGGTCCTTAAAGCTCGCCACGAGCGGCCCCCGAACAACGTCTCGCGAGCTATCAATTTTTTGGTTGCGCTGGGACAAAGACTGTGGGAGAAACGGCAGGTCGACAGGGAGAGCGTGGATTAAAAGGGCCTTCAGTCTTGCCGTTCACTGGATATTCGTTGTTGTTTTTTGCGCTTACTTTATTTTTTTGCACAGTGAAGCGAAGAGTTGATGCATGTGCCTTGTATTTTCTTGCCCCCCTTTTTTGTTTGTTTGTTTGTTTGTTTGTCCAGGTTGCTTGCCTATAGCCGCTACTAGATCTGGCGTGAAGCTTCAGTCAACTATCTAGGTATTGTCAAACCAATGCAACCGCCGGTGGCATGAAAGTGAAAGTTTCAGACGCTTTGTGTGCGTATAGGGCTGCTCGGTGAGCTTCTCTCGTGCCGGTGGCGACTGGTGCCGGATTGTCGGGCCATTCAATATTCACGCGCTGAATTATGAAACGCCCCGCCGTTATCTTTGCCTATTTTATGCGACTGTTTGGTTTTAGTTTTTCCTCTCTACACGAAAAGGTCCGCGTCCCATCGCGTGGACCGCGCGCTCGTGCACGGCGTGGTCAGTGCTCGAGGGCCCTGTGCCGGTGGGAGCTCGCTGACCGTTCTGCGCCGGCGTGCCTCGTCGAATTATTAAAGGCGCTCGACAAAAAACCGTGCTCGAATTTCGCTTGAGAGGCGATTCTCCATCACCATCAGGCTTGGCCTCCGCTGTAGTATTGCGACCACACAAACTGTTCAATGTAATCGCAGAGATCATGTTTCATGCACGAATAGAACGTGGTCGAGGCCTTGGCTGGGTACACTGCCTGGGAGACGTGTTTGTTTGTTTGTTTGTTTGTTTGTTTGTTTTAATCATGCGCTATTCCCTTTACGGGCATGCAACTTGTTGGTCTATAGTGCAAGCTCTTCGCCACCATAAGATTAACCTGATCGCAGCAAGTATACCCGTGTGGGTTTAGGAGGTAGGCCCTGGGGAGGTCGAATATGCTTTCTTTTAAAGTTTTCTTTCACCTCGCATTCCTCTGAATCATTGATGGAGCCTTACATTTGAAAGCTACGCAGGGTTTCTGAGAGGCCTTGTAGTTCAGGGCTCTGAAATAGATTTTGACCACGTGGAGGTTGTTTAACTTGCAGAAAGTAGTGGGCGCTTTTTTTTTAAGTCAAGTGCACACGCATAAGCTGCGAATTGAACCCGCGACCTGATGCTTAGCAGCAGTGCGCTATAACATCTCAGTAAATGGGGCAAAGATTTCTTTATTCCGAAATAATCTTTTTCAGAAAAGAGCTATGTAAATAGATGTGTATGGGATCATAAAAACGTAGAGGAATTTCGTTATTTGCTATTGGCCGGCCGCCTTCACTAACAGTATATTCATCAACATGAAGGTTGACTTCTGCTTCTATACGAATGGGTACAGCGTAAGTACTCTTCTGTGTATACGGGCAAGAATTTTTAATTCTTTAACGGCGCGCTTGGTTCGTAATGTTCTCAACAACTACTTGCGATGCTTGTGTCGAAATTGAATCAGTGGCTCTCAAGAAAGCTTATATAGCAACTTCTGAAGGCAGTCTTTCATGACTGCAGCAGAGCTGGTAGTACTAATCTGTGCTGTGTTGGTTAAGCATACTCGTTTGATGGCGTCGGCAAAATATACGAATTTGAATTATTAATGCGAAAGTATTATACGCCCCATTGGGCGAAAATTCCTCGTAGTCGGCGTGACCAAGAGATAGTACCAAAAATTTTCGACGGCACAAGGCGTAAAAACACGTAAAAAAAATGCTAGGACTGACGTCAAATTTCTCAGGGAGCTTCCTGTAAACAAAGTAAATTAATGGCCTTCAAAAGAAAATTTGGTAAATTTAGGTCTGCGTGAGAATCGAGCCGCAGCCTCCGGGGTGGGAGAGGAGCTCGCTTCCCCGACGCCTCGGCGGCTCCACGATTCTGACTGACTAAAGTTGTGCCTAGTGCTTGCGTCATTGCACACGTCACGTCGCATCCATCCGGCTGACTGAAGGTGTGGCCTAGAGCCTGTGTCGTTGGGCACGTGACGGCGCGGCCAATGGGGATGAGGTGGCGCCACGTCATGAGGGTACAGCACGAGCGCATTCAAGGCGTTCCGAGGTCTACAAACGGTATAACGCTTTCGCATTCCCACACGTGAGCAGTCTCAAGTGTCTCTGCCGAATTTTTTTATTCATGGCGTTGAGCGTCCCAAAGCAATACTGGGGCTATGGGACACCGTAGTGGGCAGTTTTACCACCTGTGGTTCTTAACCGTGCTGCTCAATCTAAGTGTACGAGCGTTTATCTTTTCTCTTTTTGCATTTTATTTATCTTTCTTTTTTTTAGCATTCCGCCACCGTCGGAATGTCACCTCCGCGCCGAAGCAGGAAATACAACTCGCTACCTCGTGTCAGCAGCACAGCGTCGTATATAGCCACTCAGCCACCTCGGTGGGTCCGCACATTTCTTAAACAATAAATTTCCATTGGAACTTGACCTACACATGGCACCTACCTTTAAAAAAAATGCTAAGGAAAATGGAAGCAGTTCGAGCGACACATTGACTTTCGGTAGGGTGAATACCTGCGCTACTTGGTAGTGCGTACCGGATGGCGAGAAGGACACGCGAAGAAGCCTCGAGCTGTAACCTCATGTTTAATGTCAGAGACATGTAGCCTGTTAAGCGCCCTGTCGTGAAAACAAAATGCCGATTTTTCCTACTGGCGTGGGCGAGTGCTCTTCCTCGTTTTGTTGCCGAAACTCTGTTCCGAGCTAATGGCTGCATCGCTACCCCGTAAATTAGGCTGCTGAGCAGTAAGCGCGTGCAGTGCGGTGCACGCCGCTCGCCGCGCCGCTCGTCTCTGCTGGCGCCCGTGGCTAACAATGATCACTGCCGCGGCTGTAATCACCGCGCAGCAATACGCTCGCTCAGCAGGCGGTGACTTGCGAACTCGGTGAGAAACCTGCGAACGGTGTCTGCGGCTGAATCAGCGTCCTTGTGCGCGCGCAGACGGACACCAGTATAGGACCCGGTCTCTAATTGCGTCGCACTATGATAATCAGCGTAACTGCTTTCAAGCAACATGGGGGAACCTGCAGAGAGAAGTTATTTTCAGTAGTGCGAGGCGGTTGCGGTGATGGTGGTCATTTTACTACATGCGTAATTAGCCTATCAGTTTGCGCCAGCAAGAGTTCCGCCTTGCGTGTCTTGACGTATCACTAAGACGTCTGCAATGAGTTTACATAATAAATTTCAGCCTCTCACAAAAATGGAGCCAGAATGCGTGACACCTCCTTGCGCACTATCCGTGGCACTTCTGGAAAAACTAACTGTTATTAACGCGCATGTGAAAAAACCCCTCTTCTGAGGCTGTCCGGAACCCTCTTTCTCTCTTTCTTTCTTTCTTTCTTTCTTTCTTTCTTTCTTAAAATTAGAAGCGCTGGCAGGACCAGACGATGCGCTCTCGATGACCCACTTCGTTGCATTGTGTGCAACATGCCGAAGCAGAACGCCCGACCTTTAATTCGCTGACGGAATGTCGACTGATTCTGTTCTCACTCTATACAGCAGGGTGACTTCCGTGTGGTTAAGTCGTCCACAACACAACGCTGGGTGAAGCTTTCCAATGCCATTAAAAGTGGCGTAGAATTGTCTCTATGGTTGTTTTGTGCTTCAATTTTGCCTTCACTGATTGATAGGTTCCTTGGGAGTGCTTTATTTTTAAGAGAAGTCGCTCTTACCAGACCACCGACAATGCGAAAGTATCCCTACAGCGTGATCTTAATCCCTTTATTAGTGATATCATTAGTTGAAGCTAGCGACTCACGGCAGGGTGCTATGAGGTGGGAGGGCTACGCTCGTCCGTGGCCTCAGCTGCTGAAGTCACTCCGCAGTACAAGCGTGTGTGACTGGGATCACTGCTCCTGCAAAGGGCGATGGCGAGGGTCTACGAGTAAGGCTTGATGTGATGCTCCCATGCGTGTTGTCGCCGCTGACATCGGTCGCATGACTTCCCCGCGACGAAGGACCGCTCTCGTCGTTGGTGCAAAGAAATCGTGAGAAGAAAAGCGTAGTGTTCGTAGAAATGCGGCCGCCGGGGACGGAGATTGAACCCCGTGACCTCGTGTAAAAAAATTGCTGAATTTTAAAGAGTTCGAATCCGACAGTGGGATGCTGTTCTGCACTTGTCCATTCTCCAGTTCGCGAAGAATAGCAGAGAAATGCACCAGACGACTGCTAAATTAAAAATATATGTATATATCGCGTTTTACCTGCCCAAACCATGACCTGACTATGAGGCACACCGTATTGGGGGACTCCGGGCCACCTGGCGTTCTTTAATGTGCACCTAAATCTAAGCACATGGATGTTTTCGCATTTCACCCCCATCGAAATGCAGCCGCCATGACCAGGATTCGATTCCGCGACCTCGTGCTTAGCAGCGCAACACCATAGCCAGTAAGCAACTGCGGCGCGGGTCAAACGACTGCTGACACAATCATTCTTACATTGTTAATTTTTGAAAGCTTGTAGTATTTCCCTCGTTAGCCTGTTCTGATGCTTTCGGAACAGCGTGAATCCGTGAGCAAAAAGGTGGATCGCAAATTTGTTGAAAAAAAAAAAAGATTATTTATTCGTTCCTTGCAGGCACAGCTGAAAATTCACTAGGGAACTGTAGCTTTCGCGTGGCAGCCTGTTTTTAGCTAAACTTGACAACACTCTTGTCAGTCACCTAAAATCAGAAATACAATGTCCTCCGCATCCGGTGCTTGTTGAACGGAAGCATTTTGTTGTATTGCCTTACATGGCAGAAGATTTCCCATAAGCTGAAAAAAAGGGACAACGGGCGAATGCAACCGTCGTGTTGTCGGCCCCGAATAAACTTGCCACATTGTGCAACATAGGAAGGGCTGACAACAACGAAGTGCGAGGATGCATGGTCAGGTAGTAGAAACCTAACCTCACTTGCAATGAAGGTGTCGTATGCCGAATTCCCTTGTCATGCGGGAACCACACTTTAACGAACAAACCGGTATAGGTGCTTGAACGAGCGCCTTATGGAACATGCTTGCAATATCAGGTATGGGCGAGGGGAAACACTTGATCACATGCTCTCCTGGGAGTCAAAAACATGCAAGCCGTTCCTTGATAAATATGTTGTCATAGGAAGGAGCAAAGACAGGGTAACTCGAGAAACTATTGAAGCTCAAAATATAAACACAGCAGGACGCCCATGTGTGATCACACCTTCTATTTTCCTTTGCGATAAAGAGCTAGCGTTTATCAGACGCTGATACCGGTTGTATAAGCGATAGGTCCTTCTTAGGGTGTATAAAAGTGATGTACGTGAAAAATTAAATTTGTTGGAAGATAGCGCTCGTACTGTTCGTGTGTGTCGGAATTTTACTGTCCGGTCCTCTGCGCGCTATTCATTGCTATTCAAATCATGCACCAACAAGCCCAAAAAGCTACACTGCTGGATAAATTTCGGACTGCAGTAATAAACCTCAGGTTGCGTGGCAAAGCTGCGAAGGAATTCAGCTTTTCCTGAAACCCGCGGTCCGCACAATTTTGCTCACGGGCGTCCATTCACGAAAGGTATAAGGTTACGAGAGAGGTGAACGGGGTGGGATAGGCTGCATTCGTAACGGCGGCAATGGACTGCTGGATTACCATAAGTAGCGTACGTTTGCCGATATTGTATCATGTTTCCTTAAATCTGACATATCAGTTTTCGTGAATATACAAATGGCTACGCATGGCTTGTCCCGTCTCTTTCGTATTCTTCGTCTCCAGTCTTTCTTCGCACTTTTCTTCAGAATAAACCCGCATTCACAGATTTCTTTTCGCGCACATACGTCACTTACGCGTGGTCCCTATTGATTTTTCGCTCCGAACCACGATATTTGCTTAGGCTCCAACCACTGGGCCTGAAATGTAAGGCACCAAGTCTCGAGCGATCGCTGTGCTCTGGGCTACACCACCCACTTCGGACCAACAGCCGAAGCAGGCGACAGCAGCGCGGCCAGGAGCGCCATACGTATAGGCTCTCGTTGGTTCCTTCCTCCATGCTGAGAGCAGTTGCTGGGAGAGGAACGTTTAAAAAATCCCACACTTCCAGCTCTGTTTTTCCCACCCGACACAAGCGCAACGGGAAGAAACGCTGACGCGGCGCCGCGTGGCGGTTGTTGGCGAAGGCTTTGAAGTATCGTTTCCTTTTTGTGCTGAGGTGAGCCTGTATGTGTGTTAGTGTCTTATCGTCTTGCGCACTTGCACCTGGCAAATCCAAAATTATTTTATTACGCTTTTTTTGGCACTGCATTACGGCATAGGCCTTCGTGTCAAATTTCCAATGGCTTGAACAGAAGGATATTCGATATGAATCTGTCGAGAGAAAAAGCAAACGAAGACAAAAATAAAAAGTCCGACAACGCGTTCTGGTACCATCTTGTACAGACCAAACCTGATATGTCAGCAAGTTGTGCTTTTTTTTTTCGTTTCTGGCACCGTGAGCGCCCGCGATCTTCCTCCTTTATCTTCTAACTTCTGTTGCAGGGCCGAAGAAAAAAAAATTCGTGAATATAAATGCGTGCTGAGCCGTGCAATTTACAGTCGCTGCGGCTGACTGTTTCTTCAGCAGAAAAAGGGACGTGTGTATTACCTGCGTAATATTTTCATTCGTCTTTGCTTTATCACTGGCGCGTTACGCTGCCGCTTTTATAGTTCGTTTTTTTCTCTCGGCGATATTACCGCGGGGTCCAGTCGTCGCCAATAGCTTTCGCTGCATACATACGGGCACATACTTGCGCTGCGCAAAATTGGAGGAACGGGTACTTCGCCTGCTATTGCTGCTGCGACAGAGGAGAACACGCTTGCTCACGTGAGGAGTTATGCTCGCAGGGTCATGCCAGCAGTGGCTCGAGCGCCGCCTTTCGAAAGTGTCCGGTGGTAATCGTACGATTCCAGGCAAACTAGTTGTCCAGCGCACGAGAGGACATCCAAGACACAGATTAGGACAAGCTGCGCTAGTAGATAACACTTTTTCTTGTACAATGCTATTGGCGATTTTTTACGGAAAGACGCCGTTGGTATGCGAGGAACGAGGGCGCTAACGTGAAAGACGGGTGGCGAAGACACCTTGAAATCTCTATACCAGCTTTGCGTCACGTCATAAATTATGGTAACGTCCCGCCTAAGTTAGTTAATCGTTGATTAACCAAGAGGTAGCGCATCCCAATGTATCAGAAAACACAACCTTGTGGTATTTGTGGAATTTTCTTGTGCATAAGATACCCAAATACGCAAGGATTTCATCATGTGGACTGCATAAAACTTTGAAAGTAACAACTAAGCTTGGGAGGAAGCTCAGGACCGCGCAACGAGCGATAAGACGTAAGGTTATAAGCACAACACTCGGAGACCGAAAGGCGGCAGTGTGGATTCGAGAGCACAAATGGGTAACTGACAGGCAAGTTGGGATTATAAGAGATTGAAGGGGAGTTTATCAGGTCATGTAATGCGTAGAGTATAGATAAACGAATTGGTGCCAACGCAAGACAAACGCAGGGGAGAACGACAGAGGAAATAGGTGGTGAGATGAGATTAGGAGATTTGCAGACATATATGGGATGGAGTCTGCTGATGCAAGACAGGGGCGGTTGCAGCTCGCTGGGAGAGACCGTTCTGCAGTAGACATAAGATAAGCGACTGATGACGATGATGACTAATTACCTGGCTCTATGAATATTAGCCAGCACCACTCGCAACCATATTACACCGCACGCTTCACGCATAGTACACGATCTTAGAAGCGGGAAACTGGCCACAGAGCTCTCGTATACTATAGCTCAAAGCATTACCTGAATCAAGGGGGTCGATTTTTAGTACGAAACGCGGAGGCTAGGGGATAATGACACAAAGAAACGTATTTGGTAAATTAAGCTTTTTTTTAAATTGAACTTTAGAACTAATAGTGGATTAGGGTTGAATTTGCGATAACCTACCTACTATCTCTCTCTGCTATGGCTATACAGACGTGGACGGTGATTCGCAAGTGTCTCTCAATCGGCCTGATACCGGATTTCTCTTCTTCGGCGTGATTGATTCGGGCCCCGAAATTTGGGTCGTTAAAACAACGCGCACAACCGCGCGTGTCGAGTGCACGATGCCGCCGTCGTCAGCTTCCGAGGCGTTCTCCCGCAGATGGACGCTCAGCTCACGTCGTTACGGCGTCCTTTTCCTCCAGCCCAACTCCACTCCCCTCCCCCGAAACCACCAACCCTCCGTCTCCAATGCCCTGTGTGGCCGCACGGCGACTCGTTGCTCAAAGCTTAAACTGGCCGCTTTGTTCTCTCGAGGAGACTGGTTTCGGGCTCTGCAACAACAACGCCGGTATAAAATAGAGACATCGCCGGCCAGAGAAGCGTCGGTCCAAGTTGAACGGGTGCGCCTTAGAGAGCTAGGGAATGTAAACGAAAAAAAAAAGAAAAGAGTGGCGGGGTAAGAAAATGAGGCGGCTCAAAACTGCAGCGCTCAGCAGCGGAAGAAAGAAGTGAGACAGACTGGAGGAGAGAGAGACAGAGAGACGAAAACGCGAAAGCTGGGCAAAAACCGATACTCGACTCCTCCTTAGCCGTGTTGTCCTGCAGCATTGTGGTGGCCGCCACAACATTTGTTGCCTCTCTGTCGTTTTTTTTTCCCGCAGGTTTGTTGCCGTGGAAACATATATGTTGTAAGTCTGATTCTTTTCCGAGTCGCAATTTCGTTTCCGCGAGGAGGAGGAAAGAAGCACGCCGGCATGAATAATGCAACAGGTATACCGCGTTGTCGCATTTCAAGATAGAAGAAGCACTGGAGTAGGATGAGCGCCGCAAACGAAAAACGGACACGTTGCACGACGTGGTACACCGCGGGCAAGGCGTAACATCTTTTAGGCTCATCTGTGTTTCCTTGCTCTGCTCTGCGCCTCTTGTTGGCTTAAATTTGTACGTTGTGCGAGCGCACTACAGCCACTCGCTGTTATAAATGAATGTCTGGCACGGGCACAATCATGACAGCCCCGTTTACATGTCTGCAAGAAAAACAACGCAAAAAGGCGGCAGCGGTGTTGATGTAAAGTCCTGGCACATCAGATGTGTGTGACCAAACAATTCGGTCGACGGATGCACTATCAGTAATCCTTAAAGGTTTTCTCTTTCTCTAAGGAACTTCAAGAGCACCGCAGCACTGATGACATCGAAATCCAACCGCAAGCAAAAGATTTTAACCAAAGACGGCTCGGCATGACCAGCTGTTGAATAACGAGCATTTCTAGGTCACGATATTGATTTAAGGCAACCTCGTTACCCGAAAACACTCAAGACCTTGCTAGGACAAAGAATATAATCAAAATTTGTAAACAACTTTAGTATACGTGCGGGATTCACAGTCTTAAACTCCCTGCATTCGCTAATCGTAATAAGGAGTTTATGAGCACAGGCAAACAGCAAGAATAATGTTTTGTTCGTTCTGAACATTAGGACTTCCGCGAACGCGGCCCTGCGCAAATGGTTTTGGGCTTGTCTGATGAATTGTCATCGTGGCTATGAGATGAAGAGTATGGGCTTGGGCTGGTTGGTAATACATCATTATACTGGAAGCATAGCACGGGAAGGACGATCGACATAGACTAGACAGGACAAGCGCTAACTTTCAACACAGCGTTTATTGAGAAAGAGAAGCATATATACGCAACTGATTATGCTAAGGGAAAAAAAGAACATAAAAGCTTAACAAAACCACCACATGCCATCATGCCATGAATTCAAGCTCTGTAGCTGATAATGCCAAAGACAGGCCGTCTGTGGCATTATCAGCTACAGAGCTTGAATTGTCAGGTCTTTGCAGGGCCGGTACAAAATGACCGTCTTATCCAGCAAGGGATGACAAGGTGGTTGTGCGACACACTTTTTATATATGGGCCGCCGGATGACCGTCTGTGGAAATATTGCCCACTTAATTACTGTGCTCTTGGAGACGCACATTCAAACATCTGCCCGTTTCGGCAATATAGTACCTTCCACACGAGAGTGGAATTTCCTACACAACCCTTCTCCTGCAAGGCACGTAGGCTTCTCTGTGTTTAATTATCCATTCAGGCTTCCGCGTTCCAGTAGGGCAGCTCTTTTTTCAGACACCCAACAGCTTTTTTGGTGCCGTGAAAACCACTTCTACACCAGAACGTTGCCCTGCCTTCCTTAGATTGTGAGACACCTTATGCAGGTAACGTATCACGGCTACTTTTTCTTTCGTCCTTTTTTCTTCCATTTTCTTTTTCTCTTCCGCTCTCTGCTGGTCGTTCATGCGTGATCTAATTTTCTTTCTGCGATGCAAACCTTCAGCGACGGAAACAATGAAATGTTCGGGATAACCCGCCGCCTCAAAACGCTCCACCTGCTTTTGTACACTTTCTTCGACGGCATATTCGCATGACTTGCAGAGCGCGTTCGACAAGAAGGAAAGAACAATAGTTCTCTTTACCAGCTTTGAGTGAGCAGAGCTGAACGGCAAAGGCGGCTTGTTAGCTCTAGGCTCATGCACCCAGCAAGCATGATCGCGGTTTAAACGCAGCGTAAATCTGAAAACCTAATGCTGTCCTGCGCGGGCAGCTCATGAGTAAACGTAAGCGGTCTAAAGCATGCGGTAAAGGAGTCTAAAATACGGGAGACAATAGGGTCTGAAAAAACAGGTCCATTTAAAACAATGAAAAAGTCATCAACATACCGAAAAAAATGTTAAAACCCTCAGATCATCTAGTCGCTCGAAAAGAGCTTTGCCACAATCAGCTAAAAACAAATCGCTTAAAACCGGTGCAATACATGATCCTATGCAAGCACCCTGCTTTTGCAGGTGAATGTTATTGTCAAAGGCAACAAACGTTGACGTCAAATACACGGACAAAAGCTCTAAGAAGCCCTCCGTACTCATACCACAGGCGTTCTGGAAATCGATGGCACCACATTCATCAACTGCGGACTCAACACAGGACAGCAGACCACCGTGTGGAAATGAATAAAACAAGTCTTTGATATGAACAAAAAAAAGTCTTTGATATATTTGTGGTCACTAGATCTGATAAAGTCAATAAAGGCTGAAGGCTCTTTTGCCAGGAAAGGATCAACCACACTAAGAAATTTCCCTTGCAAAGAACTCGCGACACACTTCTGCCACGTACCTGACTCTGAAACGATGACGCGAAATAGGCATCCTACTTTGTGAGTCTTGGCCGAGCAAGCACGCCAGAAATGGCGGGAGTTTTCCAGGAAGGAAGGAAGGAAGGAAGGAAGGAAGGAAGGAAGGAAAAAGTGGAGAAGGAAGGGCAGGGAGGTTAACCAGTTTAGCTTAACCGGTTTGCTACCCTACACATCGGAGAGGGATGGGGGCGATGAAAGATGGGGAAGGGGAAGAGAGAGAGCACATAGTACAGCACACACACATCGTCCGTTAGAGTCCATCAATCTGGCTTGGTACGTGATATCACTGTCACAGCCGCTTGTCCGATCCCGTCTCTTTCAAAAACCGAAGTAGTCCCTTCGTCGCCTTCACCTGCGATGTCTTCTGTCGGCGGCATGTGAAAATTGTGTCGAGGGACAATGGTCTAGTGTCAAGGTGCGCTAGAACGGATGCCAGGGACTGTTGCTGAACATTATATTCAGGACAGTCGCACAGAATGTGTTCCAGCGTCTCCTCGCAAAGACAGGCATTGCAGAGAGCGTTGTCGGCCATTCCAATGCGAAATGAGTACGATTTCGTGAAAGCCACCCCTAGCCATAAGCGATAAAGCAGAGTCGCCTCTCTTCGGCGGAGTCCAGTTGGCATATAGCGATGCATCAAAGAGGGCAGGTGGTATTGACGGTTGCTCTGGTTGGTCTGGCTGTTTGGTGTGCACCATACAGAGAGCGTGATCTCCAGTGCAAGTACTCGAAGTCTGCTAGCTGCGTCGGATCGTGAAAGCGGTATATCCTCTTGTGCGTCTTCAAGAGCTGCCCGAGCGGCATTATCGGCGTCTTCGTTGCTAGTGACGCCACAGTGACTTGGCAGCCACTGTAACGTCACGTGGTGTCATTTCTCCTGTGATCTATGGAGCAGGCATCTAATATCGAATACGAGCTGTTCGAATGGCCCGCGACGCAGAGCTGATAGTACAGATTGTAGGGCTGCCTTTGAGTCGCTGAAGATTGACCATTGTCGAGGTGGCTCCCGATTGACGAAACAAGGTGCAGCGCGAAGAGCAGCTAGTTCAGCAGATGTCGATGTTGTAGGGTGGTTAGTCCTAAAGCTGATGGTAATAGCTTTTGCTGGGACAACCACAGCACCGGACGAACACTGGATGTTTGTGGAACCATCAGTATACATGTGTTCACTGTCCGCGTACCTCTCGTGCAGAAGAAGCAGAGACAGTTGTTTCAGCACAGGCGACGACAGTTCAGGCTTTTTCCCGATTCCTGGTACACTGAGATGGACTGTGGGGCTGATAAGACACCAAGGGGGTATCGGTGGTTTACATGCAGCGGTGAAGCCCGACGGAAGTTTGTCGTTGTACTTGATGATAGATTTACAGAATGATGATTGGTGCCTGTCTGAAGGTAGTGTTGCAAGGTGGTGATAGGGGGCACGTGCAAAATGTCTGATGTGCGTTCTCAGGGCTTCCACCGTAATGTGCGTTCGCATTGGATGGTCCCGAGCAATCGCAAGAGTTGCCTCTGTTCACGTGCATCTGGGCAAACCAAGGCATACTCTGAGTGCTTGAGCTTGTCCTGCCTGCAGAACACGAATATTTACCTTGCAGGTGTTGGTCAGTACAGGTAGACTATATCTTAAAAAAACCGAGAAAGAGAGCTCTGTAGAGTTTAAGCATTGCGTCTGCTGACATCCCCCACGTCTTTCCTGTCAAGTATTTAAACAACTGGGAGGTTGCTGTCAGGCGCCGTTTCATGTAGTCCACGTGCGGGCTCCAACAGAGGTCTCGGTCAATAATTACGCCAAGGAATCTGTGGGTCCGGAGATAGGAAATTGTCCGCCCATTGATTGAGATGACATAAGCCGTCATCGGTTTGCGAGTAAATGCTACTAGTGCGCATTTTTCTGGTGATATGCTGAGACCCTGTTTACACAAGCAGTTCGCTGTCAAAGTGGCCGCTCTTTGAAGCCGCGCACGTATCTGAGGGCGTGTGACTGCCGAAGTCCAGACACAGATGTCGTCAGCGTATATTGAAATTTTTATGGTGGTTGGCAAGTATTCAGCAAGTGCAACAAGAGCGAGGTTGAATAGCCTCGGGCTGAGAGCACCGCCTTAAGGAACGCCCCTGCTGGTATAGCGTCGCGTAGTTGGGCCATCGTCAGTTAACACATAGAATGATCTTGCAGATAGGTAACTTGCAACCCACAAAAAAAACTCGACCACCTAGGCCAACCGTCGCAAGAGCGTCGAGAATGGCCTTATGTAATACGTTATCGTATGCCCCTTTCACATCTAAGAATAAAGCTGCAGAGAAACGCTTACGGGACCTTTCGTGCGGGACATATGAAACGAGATCAACTACCTTGTCGAAGGAAGAGCGGCCACGTGGGAAACCAGCCATGGAAATCGGATAAATCTTGTAGTATTCAAGGTACCATTCCAGGCGGCCAAGGATCATCCGTTCCATTATCTTTCCTACATAGCTTGCCAGCGCTATTGGGTGGTAAGAGGTGAGTTCTAGTGGGGATTTGCCCTGCTTTAAGAGTGGCACCAAGCGGCTTACTTTCCATTCGTCAGGAAGATTTCCCTCCTGCCATGAGGAGTTGTAAAGGCTCAACAATTCTATCCGTGCGGACTCTCCGAGATAGCACAAGGCCTGGTATGATATACCATCCGGACCCGGAGATGATGAGCGCCAGCAGAGAGCTAGTGCCGCTTCGAGCTTCTCCATTGTAAAAGGAAGGTCAATGCGACAATCACGGGAAAGGGGGACGTCATCTCGGGCTATAGGATCTGGACGAGTCGCTTGGTCTGCGATCCGCGCAGAAAAGTCTTCTGCGACATCGATGTCTTGCCGCCCTTGGAAACACGCGAGCACCTTGAATAGAAAACGCTGTTCCGGAAGGCAACGCAGCCCTTGCACCGTTTTACAAATGTGAGACAGTGGCTTGCGGGGGTCGAGTGTCTGGCAAAACGTTGCCCAACGTTGCAACGCTAATCTATCCATACGACGCTGAATCTTCTTTTGCATCCTCCTGGCTGCCCCAAGGTCATGAATTGATTTTCTACGCCGATATCGACGTTCCGCCCGTCGATGAAGCGCTCGAAGTCGCTCTAATTCTATGTCGAAGTCATTTCGCGCGGAAGAGATCGTCATCATGCGAGTGGCATTTCGCATCGCAATTTTAGTCGTTTGCTCTAACCCAGATGGTAGGCCCTCGCGGCAGGCATCTTCCATCTCAGATTTGAAGTTGGCCCATTGAATCGTCCGTATGGTATTCCGTGGGCCTGATGTAGACGACAAGCCTTTGATGTTCAGGTAGGTGGGAATGTGGTCACTCCCATGTGTCTCAATGTCTGGAAACCACTTCACACATCTGGCGAGAGAGTTGGAGACGAAAGCAAGGTCTAGGCAGCTGCCGTATGTCACGCCTCGAAGAAAGGTGGGGCTACCATCGTTCAGGAGAGTAAGGCGATAGTTGTGGGCGATGCTTGCTAATCTTCGTCCTTTTGCATTTGTCCTTGACTTCGCCATGCTGGATGGTGGGCACTGAAATCTCCTATGATGACCCATGGGGCGGTACAAACACTCGAGATATCCGCAAATCTTTTGGTATCGAGATTGCTGGAAGGCGATATACAAACGCCTATGAGAGTAAACAAGAGTTTGTTCTTTTTAACTGTGATGCATATATATTGGTTCTAGTCGTGGGACGCAATTGGTTACAACACATAGGTGATTTCACGAAGAAGAAAAACGACGATTTTGCTACATGCACCATTTGTTGATGACATGATAAATTCGTATCTTGACTGTCTTATTGGTTGCGACAAGTTGGGCTCACAAATGACGATGAGTGGAAACACATTGGTGTACACAAGCTGACGAAAATCTGAAATTCGTGATTTTAGCCCTCTGGCGTTCCACTGGATGACAGAGTTTTCCAGACTGCTCGACCCCTCTACGGACGCCTTCTGGCACCTTGTTTTGGACAACCTTCGTTCCCTTGTGCCTCGTGGTAGGCGTATCGTTACCAATAACCAGATCCACACCTGCGGCGACATTGATCTATCAGAAGACGTAAGCACGACTCTGAGCCTCGGTCCAAAGTTCACTGTCCAAGCAAGGACAGATGCAGTGGAACTTCTTAGCTGTGTCCGGGAAGTAGCGAAGCGTACGCCGACGGACGAAAGTGATTCCGGCGTGTCCCAGGGAGTGAATGTTCTCTTAAAATGCGGACAGGAGCGTCTTGATGTGCGACTGAAACTAGTGGTTTTTTTCCTTCAGGAGAACGGCCTGTGTGTTCTGCCAGCGGATAAACAGGGTGGGTTTGCGGTCACTAGGCATGAGGTGTTCCGTTCAAAGGCATACGAAGCTGTCCATGCCGTTTTTAAGGCGCAACTCCACGCGTTTCGCTGATGGAAGATCAAGTCGCGAGCGAAGAAGTTGTGCGAGCAGCTCAACCTGATAAACGTTCTTAAGCAAATGGACGGTAGCGACTATGACTGTCTGGACGTCTTTTTTTAGGCCAAGACTCACGAAGTAGAATGCCCGTTTCACGTCGTCGTTTCAGAGTCAGATACGTGGCAGAAGTGTGTCGCGAGTGTTTTGCAAGAGCACCTGAAATGGCTTAGTGTGGTTGATCCTTTCTTGACAAAAGATTCTTCAGCCGTTATTTACTTTATCAGATCTAGTGACCACAAAAATACCAAAGCTTTTTCTTAGGATATCAAAGGAAGAGGCCGAAGGGTGCGGATGCACTTCACGTCGGCTCCGTCTTTCGTAAATGATTTCGCAGTGTTTTTTCAAAATATCTCTCTAGTTTTGCACCATCATCTCCGGCAATTTATCCTTACTCTACCGATATTCGTCTTCAAGGTGGGAACTGCTTTTTCACCGCTTTATTGGACCATTTCTGCCGAGCCGCTGCTCCGCCGAGCTAAGCTTACTACTAAGCTTAGTGCTCCGGCCGCTACGTGAGCCGCAGTTACGGCTGCGCGTCAACTTTCTTCAAGTCGCTATGGAAATACAACTTGATGGAACTGATATCTCACCCACCGAGATTTCCGAAGAAGCAGGATGGTACACCATTGGCCAGCGCGAACGACTTTCTCCCTGGGGGAAGCGCGCGAACCCTAACATTGCATCAGCCTCCCAAACCGGCGTTGGAGGCACGAAGGCGCAGCGAAGCCCGCGCGCTCACAAGCGGCAAGTTTTGAAGGCAGGGAAGTCGGCCATCGCATGGACGTCTGCCCGAACCCCCAAGACCGTGTGTGTAGAGGCTGCGCAGCCTCGAAACCAGACCGCAATCACACATGCACGCCAAGGTGTCACCTTTGTGGGGGAGCGCATCCCACTGCAGACAAGACCTGCAAGGCTCGATTCAGGACCCCCTATCTTGTTAAGAAACGACGCGGGGACCGACAGAGGGCAGCGGCGGAGGCCGCCCTCGAGCTACAGCAGCAGAACTACGACGAACATTTCCCAGCTGCCCCCCGCTCCCGCTCTCGAGGCCGGGCCCGGTCTCGCTCGGCTGCGCGGCGTCCATCCCGCCGGCAGAGCAGGTCTCGGAGCCGGGCGCGCAGCAAAACCCCCGGACCGAGCCGTGGCCGTTCGAGCTCTCGGGATCCGAAGCAAGCCATCCAGCAATATTCAGACCTACCTGACAAGGTGAGCTGGGCAGATGCGGTTAAGGGCTGTCTGAGACGCAAGGCTCAGGGAGCTACTGCCTCAGAACCCAGTAATAATAGCGACCCTATGGATGCGGTATTAGAATCAGTGCAGTGCGAAAACGCTCTGTTACGCACGGTCGTGCTACAATTAACCCAACAAATTCGAGAGATTAAACAGTCGATGGCGCAGACATATATACCTAAACCTGCTTTAGTCCCGACTCCCGTAACGAACGGTAACGACTGTGCGGCGCCGCCCACAAAGAAACGCGCGGCGGCCAGTTCCGAGTCTCAACAGCTCGAGAACCTCGAATCAGCAGTAAGTGATTGGCGCAAAGCACATGCCACGATAAATGACTGGCGGAAAGAAAAAGAAGAAGTGAGGAAGCTGCTTTCTGAAATTCAAACCGGTATCCGAAACATTGGCGTTGCGATCAATAACCTCACTGCTCGAACAGACAGGGTTGAAACCCATATATAGACAAAATGGAGACTCACATAGGCCTTCGCACAGGCATGGAAATGATGCCCACCATGGGCCCTACAGTCATTCATCCTAGCCCTATCTCAGGTAACGCACAAGTACAGCACCACGATGGCCAGCCCCACTAACGAGCTCGTGGTGTGGCAGTGGAACTGTCGGGGCTTTACTAAGAAGCAACCTCTGCTGCAACAATACGTCCGACACGCGCAAACCAGACCCGACGTCATAATGATACAAGATACAGCCGGCACAGTACCAAAGCTTCCAGGTTACACTGCGTATGCCTCGCCGATTCCCGTTGATCGCGGACTTGCAATTTTAATTCGAAAAGGGATAGTAGTGCAAGAACACAGCATAAGCGACACACATGCGGAAAACATGCTTGTAGAGCTCCTTCCCAATAAAACACGCAACCACAGTGTATTTCTCCTCAACGTATATAGTAATCCGGCTCACTCACGGGCTTGTTTCCTCTCTCTGTTCCGAGGGGCGCTTGCCTTGGCGGGCGCAAGCCCATTTCTGGTGGGGGGAGACTTTAACGCCCCGAACGAGGCCTGGGGCTATGGCGACACTACCGCCAAAGGTCGACGCCTGTGGTGGGACCTGCATGATGCCGAATTAACTCTTATTACCGATCCCACGGCGCCGACCCGCGCACGGGCATATCTACGGCACGGGACACGACACCAGACCTGACGGCGGTCCGTAACGTCCCTCAAGCAACGTGGTGGAATACCTTTGAAGATCTCGCTAGTGACCACATGATCATAGAAACACGAATTCCTCAGGCGGGTACACCTCCTTTTCCTAAGCTATTCAAATCGACGTACTGGGACAAATTCCGAAAGCAGCGAGTTGAACAGAGAGGTGAGGAGAACATCGATGACATCGAGGCATGGATGGAGGTGCTCAACGACGACATGAACAAGGCGACGCAGACGCTCTCACCTTAAGTCCAGGTTGACAAGATCTGCAGCCGACTAGCCCACCTCTGGGAAGCCAAGACGTCACTACACGCAAGATGGAAGAAGCAAAGGCACAACCGAAAGCTTCGTAAGAAGATCGCACATATCAATCGCCAGCTGGAAGAACATTGCCGGACCTTAAGCCGCCAGCAGTGGTATGACATCTGCAACGCAGTCGATGGGCAGCTCCACAATGGCAGCGCGTGGCGTCTCCTTCGTCATCTCTTGGGGGAAACGCAGAGCAAGTCTGCTCAGCGAGCAAACCTGCAACGCCTTTTACACAAGGAACAGGCTACAACGAGTGATCACCAGCTCGTGACGTGCCTGCTAGCCAAGTACTTCCCTCAACGGCCCGATGTTCAACACGGAGATTACACTGCAGAGACAAATGTGACACTCGATGAAAAATTTCACAGAGATTCGCGCAGCTCTCCACGGCCTTAATGGCAAATCAGCATCTGGTCCCGACAAGGTTACGAACAAGACTCCACGAAACCTCGATGATGCGTCGATAACCGCTCTTACGGCATGCATCAACAAATGCTGCCGAGCAGGTCACATCCCATAGGCGTGGAAACGCTCTAAGGCAGTCCTGATACCGAAGCCAGGCAAGCCGTCCAGCCTCAATTACTTGCGGCCCATTTCCCTCACATCCTGCGTTGGCAAGGTGATGGAGCACGCGTCCATCTCCCGCATCAACCACCACCTCGAGGTCACTGGAGCCTACTCACCCACTATGGTGGGCTTCCGGTCACACCTCTCCACTCAAGACGTCATGCTCCAGCTCTACCACCAGATTATCAATGACCCAACTAGTGGCAACTGAGCCATCGTCGGCCTAGATTTGGAAAAGGCATTTGATAATGTAGCACATGCAGCAATCCTGAGTCGCATAAACAAGCTCAACTTGGGTGAGCGAAGCTACAACTACGTCAGAGACTTCCTGTCGCGCCGCACAGTCACCCTCGCGGTCGGCAGCATGACATCCGACGAACATGCACTAGGAATCACCGGCACTCCTCGAGGGTCGGTCATACCCCCGCTCTTTTTCAACCTCGTGATGCTGGGTCTCCCGGCCTACCTCGACGAGATCGATGGCCTCCATCACGCCTTGTACGCAGATGACATCACCCTGTGGGGATCAATAAGGGCAGTGACGGTCAGATAGAATGCACCTTACAAGCAGCGCTCTCTGCAGTCGAAGCCTACCTCCAAGACACAGGTCTCCGACTATCTCCACTGAAATCGGAGTTGCTCGTCTACCGCCCGCGCCGTCGGCCCAAGCCTACAGCCGAATCGCGCCAATGTGACGACATAATCCTCTATACGCAAGACGGCTCCTGCATTCCCCGAGTCCCGAAGATACGCATCCTAGGCATGCATATAACAGCCAACGGGTCAAACATAGAAGCTATTCACAAAATCGAAGGCAAGGTTACAGCGGCTACCCTCCTGATCAAGCGCTACAAACAAACACACGGGCATGAAGGAGGACAGTGTCATGCGCCTCATACACTCTTTCGCAATCAGTCACATCACTTATGTGGCTGCCTTCCATAACTGGAATGTCACCGAAAGGGAGAAAATCAACACCCTTATACGCAAGACTTACAAGATCGCCCTTGGCCTACCGGAGTCCACAAGCACTGCTCGTCTGCTACAGCTGGGGGTATACAACACGCTTGAGGAAATCATGGATGCGCAAAGAGCCTCTCAACTCGAAGGCATGTCTCTGACAGCCACGGGCCGGTATATCCTGCAGAAACTCGGCTTAAACTACCACGTCCAACACGGTCAGAAACAGGTCATTCCACCCGACCTCAGCGACGCGCTGATTGTCGCCCCTATTCCTCGAAACATGCACCCCAAATTTAATCGGGGCCGACGCCAGGCCCGTGCCAAGGCACTGCTGCGCTCCTTGGGTGGAAAGAGGACTACGCGCTTTGTAGACGCGGCAGAATACACAGGAGAACACCGGTTCACGGCGGTAGTCGTAGACGTTAGCTCTCGGCTTACGCACGCGTGTAGTGTCGCAACGGAATACCCCGAAACAACGGAAGAGGTAACGATTGCGCTTGCGCTTACCGACCCCCTCTGCGAGGTAGCTTTTAGCGACTCACAATCCGCATTTCGCAAATACGCGCGGGGGCGCATTTCCTCCGAAGCTCTCCAGATTCTAAGGAAAGCTGGCCGACAGCACTTTGATAGCACCGTGATCATGTGCTTTCCAGCGCACGTCGCCACCCCCAGCGATGAGAGCCCCCCTAACTTGAACTAGGTAGCACACCGCTCTTTTCGAGAACTTACTCGCCGCGCAGAATCGGAGACCGCCTTTTCGAGTTTGGAACTCCTGGTTCAAAACACGCGAGAACGGTTGGTCAGGTACAATGACATCACCAAGCACTACCAGCTAGGCAGGCGGTTGCTGCCCCCACATCACCTCATGCTGAAACGTCGCCAGGCAGTCGTCTGGCGACAATTGCAAACACAAATCTTTCCAAGTCCGGTGCGATTGCAGCACATTTTCCCAGCGCAATACCCAACTGCTCTTTGCAAATTATGTCAGGAAACTAGAGCGACGCTGTCACACATGTTGTGGGAGTGTCGTGTTACATCAGCTACAATGGCAGTAGTTCCGGAGGCTCTTGAGGCGAAGTGGGCCGCCGCTCTGCGCAGCTCCAACCTCAAGACACAAGAGTGGGCTGTCCAGCAAGCCCGAGAGGGGGCGACGAGGCAAGGCCTCGAAGTCCCCTCATGGGAGACCTGAGCCCGGGTCGTCGAATTTGCCGGGTTTAAAATAAAGTTGTTTCCATCCATCCATGGATACCAAAGACTTGTTTTATTCTTTATTCTTTACCGCACGGTGGTCTGCTGTCCTGCGTTGAGGCCGCAGTTGATGAATGTGGTGCCGTCGATTTCCAGAACGCCTGTGGTATGAGTACAGAGGTCTTCTTAGAGCTTTTATGCGTGTATTTGACGTCAACTTTTGTTGCCTTTGACAATAACATTCACCTGCGAAAGCAGGGGGTTTGCATAGGATCATGTATTGCACTGGTTTTAAGCGATTTGTTTTTAGCTCATTGTGGCAAGGCTCTTTTTGAGCGACTAGATGATCTCAGAGTTTTAAAAAATGTTTCGATATGTTGATGACTTTTTCATTGTTTTAAATGGACCTGTTTTTTCAGACCCTATTCTCTCCCGTATTTCAGACTCCTTTATCGCATGCTTTAGACCGCTTGCCTTTACTCATGAGTTGCCCGCGCAGGACAGCATTAGGTTTTCAGATTTGCGGCTGCGTTTAAACCACGATCATGCTTGCTGGGTGTATGAGCCTAGAGCTAACAAGCCGCCTTTGCCATTCAGCTCTGCTCACTCGAAGCTGGTAAAGAGAACTATTGTTCTTTCCTTCTTGTCAAACGCGCTCTACAAGTCATGCGAACATGGCGTCGAAGAAAGTGTACAAAAGCAGGTAGAGCGTTTGGAGGCGGCGGGTTATTCCGAACATTTCATTGTTTCCGTCGCTGAAGGTTTGCATCGCAGAAAGCAAATTACATCACGCATGAACGACCAGCAGAGAGCCGAAGAGAAAAAGAAAATGGAAGAAAAAAGGACGAAAGAAAAAGTAGCCGTGATACGTTACCTGCATAAGGTGTCTCACAATCTAAGGAAGGCAGGGCAGCGTTCTGGCGTAGAAGTGGTTTTCACGGCGCCAAAAAAGCTGTTGGGTGTCTGCGAAAAGAGCTGCCCTACTCAAACGCGGAAGCCTGAATGCACAATTAAACACAGAGATGCCTACGTGCCTTGCAGGAGGGGGGTTGTGTAGAAAATTCCACTCTCTTGTGGAAGGTACTACATTGGCCAAACGGGCAGATGTTTAAATGTGCGTCTCCAAGAGCACAGTAATAAAGTTGGCAATATTTCCAGAGACGGTCATCCGGCGGCACATTGTAAAAAGTGTGTTGCACGACCACCTAGCTTGCACCTTGTTTCCGAGAAGTATTCTATCTTGCTCAGATAAGACGGTCATTTTGTACTGGCACCGCAAAGACCTCACAAGAGAAATCAAGGAAACATCTGAGATTGCACGGGCAGGTGATCTATGCGTCAGCAGGCCGTCTTTGGCATTATCAACTACAGAGCTTAAATTCATGGCATGACGGCATGTGACGGTTTTAACGCGACAGCGCTAAGGAGCTCGTGTCGCAAAAAAGCCGGTATCGTCGGCGTCGGCGGCGTTGGCCGTGAACGAAAAATCCCGGAGGGCAATTCATAAATAAAAACAACTTGCAAGATGGGCTGGGTGGGAGTCGAACCATGGTCTCCGGACTGTGAGACGGAAACGCTACCAACCAGCCATAAGTTAGATGGTTCAAAGCGGGACAAAAGCGCCTCTAGTGATTGCGGTGTTGCCTTAGAAACGTGCCGTAGAAAGTTATACTGCGGTGTATATCGGTAATTATGAGCATGTAAATTACAGAAGTTGCAATTAAACGAGTAGCGAAGTACGTTTCCGCTACATTTCTTCTGCGCTTGGCGCACACGCAGAGCCATCTTGCGGCAAACACAGAAGACCCCCTCCTCGCAATGTACGGCGCTGCCCCGACAGAAAGCGCGCCACTCGCCCGCTTCTCCCCTTCGTCTCGTTTGAGCGCATTGGGGCCGTGCGGGGACCGGTGCGAGGATACCCCAAATTTGTGCTGTGGACTTAGAAATGTCGTATATGAAAACTATGTCTTTGTTTGACTCAAGAGCATGCCGAGCGAATGAGTGGGCGGTGCGAACGTGGCGCTATAACGCTATCGCGTTCCACTCTTGAAGGCGAAGCTTAAGCGTCCTCCAATTTTTGTGAAGCTTTTATGTCCTTCATTCCCATAGCATAATCAGTTGCGTATATATGCTTCTCTTTCGCAATAAACGCTTTGTTGAAAGTTAGCGCTTGTCCTGTCTAGTCTTCGTCGATCGTCCTTCCAGCACTGTGTTTCCAGTGTAACTGAGATGAAATCATGCGCTAATAAGCCCTGATTTACTGGATCCGACTTCAACTTGCACTCTCACCTGGAGCGAACAGGTGAGAGCGCCCGGTCTTTTATTTTGTCTTCTCACGATCAGTACATTACACCACAAGTTGAAGGAGGCGCTGATTTTTGCCCTCCCTTTCACTTTTATGTTTCATTTCCCTTCCAATAATTGCCTTAAAAACCGCGCCGCAGGTACGTCGTTCAGAAAGCTTCGCCTTATTTCTCACCTGTGAACTCCGCGTGCTTGTCTGCTGAAACTCTCCCGAGAAGCTCTGCGGAGGATTTCTCCGGTTTCGCGCATCGATTCAGCCGCCTTTCTGTTTTTTCAACCGCGGCCGTGCTCATTTCTGCCCAGGCAACCTAGTGAGGTATGCGGGCGGGGGGTACACATACGGCGGCAGCGCTTACAGCGCTCTGCTTCTTTCTTTGGCCATCGCGCTTTTCGCCAGAGTCCCCTTCTCTTACTTTTCATCTCGTCTTGCTTCTATATTTCGGTGTCCTCTCCTGGCTCTTTTCTATATGTGTGTCTGAGCGTGTGTAATCTCTCGTTTTGTATCGAGCTAGCGATGGAGACGGAATTCCAGCTTAAATTTAGACCCGCCGCACGTCCCCCCACTCACCGCTGTTCTCGGCCGCCACGTTGCAAGCACGCGCGCTCTCTAAACAGGACGAGAGTCTCCGCTTCGCCGCGCAGGAACGTGCGAGAGCGCCGGCGTTTGGTTGCTTCCGGTTCCATTTTGTGTGCTCACGCTACGGGACAGTTGAACGCATAAACGGTAAAGAAAAACAGTGCCTCCGAGAAAAAAAAATTACAAGAAAAGGTAGGCGAATGTGGGCAGTACTTACGCATACAGGGGCCGTAGTGAGGCAGTGTACCTGAGTTACATTTAATTAGGTTTTGCTGTAACCAGGCTAGAGGTACGGCATCTCGAACCACTGGGTCGTGGTTCATTCTTTTTAAAGCGAAGCTTTAAGAAGCTTTCGACTTCTCCGCTGCTGCTGCTGTCTGCACGCCGCGTAGGGGATGGTTCAGAGCGTGGATATGCATAGAAGGAGCGTGGCAGAGAGCCAAGTCAACGCGAGGAACTCGTTTGGATCTTTCCATCGCGTCCGATGTCCACAGTGCCCTCGGAGCTCCCTAGAGGTGACCACATTATCCTCTTGACAGCTGTAGTTATCGTGATTCCCGTCAAAAGCATTGCAGAAACTGCAGCCGATTACCTTTCTGCTAACACGCAACTCCAGAGGGGAGGTAGATAGAATGGTATATAGAGGAGAGTGGAGAGGAGGGAGAGCGTTGACAGAACCGACGCAGTCGCAAAACGAGTACCAGCCGTGCCACGCCTCGCTAACAGTTCCCACGTGAGAAGGCAACGAAGGAGCGGTTGTGGGCAAACTAAATGTACGCCATGGTACGCTTCTCTTCCATCCGAAAAATAAACACCATGCAAATTTGTCAAGCGGACAACTGACGCAGAGCGTGCACACGCAAAGCCCCATTAAAACACCGTATACGCGCGCCTTGGTGGCTTCGCCCCTTTGGAGCTGCGCTGCTAAGTACGAGGTCACGGGATCGAATCCCGGTCGCGGCGGCCACATTTCAATGGGGACGAAATGCAAAAACGCCCGTGTCCCGTGAATTGGGGGCACGTGAACGATCTCCAGGTTGTCAAAATTAATGCAGAGTCCCCTGCTACGGAGTGCCTCATAATACAATTGTGGTTTTGGCATGTAAAACCCCAGAATTCATTAAAAACACCATAAGGTCTAGGCGACACTACGGAAGCGGTCGCAAGTCTAGTCAACACTTCTGCGACCTACGCGCGCGGTAGTTTGACTGGTATAGCATTACTCGAGGTCGCAGGCTCGATTCTGACCATGGCAGCCGTATTTCGACGGAAGCGAAATACAGAAATGCTAATGCACTTACATTTAGGTGCACGTTAAAGAACACCAAGGTGTCAAAATTAATCCAGAGTCCGCCACTATGGGGTGCAGCATAATCCGATCGTGGTTTTAGCACGTACAGCCCCATACTTCATTTAAAGTTGAACGCTTCCACCACAATGCGATGTGCCATGTGAGGGAATGATAATGCTCAATCCTCTCAGATATGAAGAATGGCGCATAAGAACGCCTCAAGCAAACACGTTTTCCTGTGTGTCCTCTGTACTGCGCAACCAAAAAGCAGTGGTACACGCAAGATAAGGTTTAACATCTCACCATTCTCGTATTGGACTAAACGCTCAGGAAATTACACATTCGCTGTCAACATCACCGAGAATTAACGTCAATTAAAGCAAACAGCATAGAAAGCTTCGCTTACATTGATTCCCACAATGCGTGTGAGCCGCATATTTTTATTTCTTTTTTTTTTGCTGTTTCTCTTTTAGTTTCTGTTTACTTGTGCAGAGCGGTAGAGTGGTGTTATTACGAGCTATGGATGCAGTCAGCACCTGGAAGCATACTCTCGGCGATAATGAAGGCATAACTGAAGTACGCATTACACGAGGCGTTCTGGCTCTTGCTGCTGTTTATTTACTTGACCTTTCGTAGGTGATATCGGTTATTCGGTAGTATTAATTAGATGATTAGTTCGATAATGAGGAAACGCTGCAGCCCTGCAGTGAAATCAATGAGCCCGAACATGGCTATTGTGATAGTAAGTTATTAATGCCCAACTTGAATGTATCAGTCGTATAACTAAAACTAAAAGCAACGCTGATTACTTGCTCTATGTATTATCAATTGTTATTTCTGAGTAAGTACAGAGTATTCGCGCCGCAGTGCACTGAACACATCACATGCTTAAATGCATATTTTCCTCTATTTCTAATATAAATTGCGTCTAAAGCGCAAGAATGTGAAGCGATATCAGTGCGACCTTTAATGAAGAGGGAAAATTTGAATTTAATTTGGAACGGGAGCACGCGTAAGAATATACTACTGTGTGTACACTAAAAAACACAGAACAGAGAGAGAGAGACAAGCCCTCATTCACCTAATCAAAGTATTTCGAACATGATTCAATCATCGTATGCAGCGGATTTCGAAATGGACTCGCACATGTCATGAATAAGGTCACTCAGAAGCACAGCAACGTCTGATTGGGTTGTTTTTGTGGAAAATCTTTAAAAATGAAAATTCGTCTGCGAGGAAACTGGTCAGACAGGTATAATGATCAGTATGGCTGGGATGGAGCAGCGAAGGCTTTCTGGCTGAAAGTGTAAGCTAGATGTAAAATGCGGCCGTTTAGTTTGAAAACAAAGTGTATAAAACCAAGAAAAATCGGCGCCCACATTGAGCAGACTTATTTTACCTAAGTGGGCGCCGCTATTGGCTATCACCGCAACTATTGTGTTGTTATCAGGTCGATTACTCAAATCAGTGGAGGGCACCTTCAAGCCGGGTGCGTATTCAACAATAGCAAAATATTTCTAATAAAAGTTAATTCAAACAGAAAACTATTTGTTCTCTTTGATATTGAACAACATTCGGAGCAAGGTGCCAGGTGTTATCGCATAGCATAATGGCTGCACGCTCGCGTTCTCTCACCTAGAAACCTTGAGCTCTCGTTGGAATTAGTCATCTCAGTAATTAAAATGACCATCGCGAACAAGAAGGTACAACATTGTGCAAAAATGTTCAGTGCCCTTCTCGCTGCGGGAATCGAGGCAGAATTATTTGCGCGAAGTTAATGCATCTGTAATTGCTTTCTTCTTTGTTTGCATACCGATATTGTACTTTATTAAGCTAATTATGTACCTATTTATTTTTTTGGTGTCAATTGACACCAAAAGAGAAATGGTACCTCCACGCAAAGAAAATGAAACAAGAGCTTGCAATTTTTCGCCCGGAAAGAAGTCCGGGCCCACCTACTGCCATGGACATCAGTATCGCCGCGTTTTCTCAAACGCTGAATTCACGGCGAAGAAGAAGAAGCGGCGACATCATGGCGAACGCGGAGCCGGGTGAGTTCCGACTTTCTGCAACTGTAGCTACGTAATCCCCTTGGATTTTCTGCCCAGTGTTTTGTATGTTGTGCCTTAGTTGTACATTAGTGAGAAGGCGTTTGAGATATTTTGTTTGCACGTGCAGCTTTATCGCAGTGGCATGCTTTTATCATGTACGATTTTGACACCGTCAGGGCTCAACGGTTGCCAATGGCGGTGTGCGAGTCGATTGTGGCGCCTGTTTTAGACGCGCGATATCTGAATGAATGCTGGCGCGGTATATCAATTGCCCTGTTTCTTTTTGTTCACAGGTGCGGGTATACCTGTGACTTCGTTTCATCCGTGCCACCGAACCCGTTCCACGCGGCTACAAGCAACAATAGACGCGCTGTTCGAGGAGCTCGACAACGGCAACTTGTCCGACGTAGACGGCAAATTTTGATGACTCTGACGACAAGGGTGTGCCGCATTGTGCTTCTGATGAAGCTCAAATGGAGAGCGACAGTGAAAGCTCCGATGACGAGAGTGCACTGAACACATCTGGCGGCTGGAGATGAGAATCGTTCAAGGCACCGGACTCAATATACACAGGTGATTTCCACGAAGCGCCGGAACTCAGAGAGCTGCTGTCACCCTATGAGTATTTCGAAGGGAATGTGCCGAATATTGTATTTCTGGAGCTGGCTGAAAAAACAAACCAGTACTCGGTGATTCACGAAGACAGCTCCGTCAACACCAAAGAGGCAGAGATAAGGCGTATAGTTGCACTACATCTCACAATGGATGTTCTCCACTACCCGAGGCTCGGACTTTATTGGCAGCCGAACATGAAGTGCGATCTTGTGGCGTCTGTAGGCATGTCGCGCAACCGTGAATCATCCGGACTCTACCTGACCGCCTCTGTAAAGTGAGGCCACTGCTTGATATTTTCCAAAGCAAGTGTAAATCACTCGTAGCAGAGGAGCGCCTCTGCATAGCTGAGCAGATGGTGCCTTTCAAAGGGCGGCTTGACATAAAACAGTATGTCAAAGGCAAGTCACACCCATGGGGCATGAAAATATTTATGCTCTGCGCCGAATCTGTCCTTGTATATGACTTTCTACCTTATCAGCGGTCCTCAACAGATCGAAGACCATGTCAAACAGCACTGTGGTGTTGCAGGCGCGATAGCTTTGCATTTAGCTGACAGAATTCCATCTGGTGTGGGACACAAGTTTTTTTTGACAACTATTTCACGTTCTGCCACTGCTCAGTGAAATGTTGTGTAAAATATTTGCTGCCATCACTGCAAGATCGAACAGGTGTGAAAAGTGCCCTTTGAAGACTAAAAAAAAATACTGAAAAAAGTGGCCGCGGTTCTTCAGAATCTAACTACCATTCACTCGCGAAAGTGGACCTTGAGAATGACGTTTCATTTTATGAACCTCCAGTGGTCAACGCTTGGTTTGAGTACAGGCGTGACGCAGAGAAACAGAGCATCCCTAAGCAGCTTGATCTCCTTGACTTCATTGTAAGAGTCATTGAGGTACTTTCAGCAGCTGGGTCGAAACCTGTGGCACGCAAGAAGGGAAGGCCTTCACTCTCACCATTGCAGGCTTCAAAACACCCAAGAATGGCAGAAAACATACCTGTCCAGGATGTAAGGTTTGAGCAGCTCGGACATTTCCAACATCACGATGACACGAGGGAAAGAAGATGCAAGATGGAAGGCTGCACAGGAAGAACCCGCATAATGTACGAGAAATGCAAGGTTCACTTGTGCCTAACAAAGTTGCGAAACGACTTCAGGGCTCTCCATACGCGTGTATAACATCTCTTTGATCACTTTGACGATTTGAAGTTGCCCTATGTCCTTTTGAATAAAGCTGCCACATATTTCACTTTGCAACCATTGAGCCCTGATGTACGGTTTTGACACCATGCTTGTAACTCCGTAAGTACCGACGTTATGAAGTTGAAATTTTTGGGTGATGTTATTTATGTCCTAAAGAAGAAAAAAATGCATCTAAAAAAATCTGATAAGAAAATAAAAAAAATCAGGGCTGAAAGGGTTAAATTCCGGCTTTCTATTTTGCTTTCGAGAGAAGTTGCGGCAGTAATCATTACACTATAAAAGCTAGAGAAGTGAAGTGGTGCCCCCCGCCTATATCTAGTAGAAGGGTCTATATGAATACAGAGATAATGGGGCCATAAGGACAAAAGCGACGCTACTTGGACATTACAAAATATTAAACTTGCAAAACGTTTCACAAAAATGAGTTGAAAACTTCGGCTTGCCAATTTCTTCTAACCTGCCAGGCAGAATTATCAACACATGCTATGAAAAGTACGAGCAAATTATTGGTCAGAATAAAACACCAAGTAAAAAAAAAAGTAATAGCCATGCGTGAAATCGCGGCGGGGACAAAAAAGAAAACGGGTGAGCGAAATCCTGGAACAGCAAGCGTGTGCGTTGGAAATATCGCGCCCCCAGCTTTCCCGAAAGAGCGCGACTTGTCTATGGAGGCATAAAACCTATCTTCGTGCACGCTGGTTGCGCCGTTCTGGCTGGCGCCGCTTTCATGAGGCTGAATGCGGAGGAAAGCCATGTTCTCAAACTTGAACCGCTCCTTTCCTAACCGTCTTCTCAAGCTCGCGCTGCGCCGTCTCAGGTCCTTTCCTCACTGTTATTTTTCTTTTTTTCTTACGCACTCCCTTATTTCTTCCGGTCTAGGTGGCAGTCCTGTGCTTTGGCACCACCTGCACTTCTCTCTCTTTAATTTTTTTCTCGCTATTTTTTGTTGTGGTTGTCGTCTCCTTCCTTGTCCTGTTAGGAAAGGATTCCTCTTTCCGTGGCGCTGCTTTCCGTTGGCAGCTCGTTTTCGGGGTCTCCCGCGCACACCGTCGTTTACAAAAAGTCCCCTCGCTTCGCTGATGGGGATTTGCGCGTGTGCTGAACCCGCTTTAAATATTTATAGGGATACGCCTATTCTGTCCTCTTTACCACCGGCTGAAGGAATGAAAATATGGCGCTATTTTGCCCGCGAGAACGCTGCAGGTATCAGCCTTTCCCTCTCCTCGAATCTGCCAACTTTCCTGTCATCCCGTTCTTATTCGCTCCCGTAGAGCGGAGGTCTCTTCATTTCGCTTTGTTTTGCTCCTCGATCCTCGGTAGCCGTAAATGTATTGGCCACGCTTTTATACTCCACTTAATCTTATCCGCACGAAGAAAGAGAAATCGGTGTGAAATCAAGTCTGACAAGCTGATAAATGCCCGGAAAACGATCGGACCCGAAACATGGCGCAAAATAAAGCGCGAACTCCGCTGATTGAGCGTGCTGTCTTTCACGGAACTTCTCACGTTCAAGTTCACCTTGTCAAAGGCTTGATTAGATAATAAAGGTGTGTGAGAACTGTGCACGCTGCTGCCTTTCTAACTTCCTGTCTCTCTTCCTATCATGTGCTCCTGTCCACCCACTGCAGGTATGCCGTTCAGATGTGTTCGTCGACGGAGAAAGGAAAGCAGGCATTTTCCACCTCCTCTACAGATAGAACCGAATGTGAGCAACACTGCTTCGTTCGTCCATAAGCAAACATCGACGCGTTCAATTCATGCGATGGGGTGTTTTTTATTCTATCTCACTGTTTGAAATGATTCCCCGCCAATGTGTAGTTCACTCCGGCCGATCGAGATTGCGTGGGCTGCAGCTCAGATGAATGCACCGCCTTTCTCAGCTCACGTCAACCGGCCAAGCTGCATTTGCTGTAACAGGGCTTGATGTCACTTGCGATATAAGAGGCTGCCCACACTTTCTTGGCTTGAGCACGCCTATAGTCAGGGACACTGAGGATAGATACGTACGTTATGCTTATTCAATTTTAATGTTGATGTAAGCATATACGAGTATATCTGCATGTTTGTGACGCCTTCTCAATGTCGTCCGCGACATTAGATACATTAAGCGATGTGCGAAGAACTTAAATCTGCAGTTACTCGTTCTGTGGCATTTGCGCAGTGCACATAATGATTGATGCAGCCATTGATTTTCGATATTCGCTTCATTTATTTGGTCCCTTAATATCAATGGCGGTCGGCTAATTTTGATAAGCTACTAGCCTTCACGTGAGGAAAGTCTATAGCCCATAGGAGTTGTTACTGCTAAATATTTTCATAACAGACAATGCTTAAATATAGAGGTTTCCGCCGCGCAAGATGCATCCCGTCTTCTTCTTCTTCTTTATTAAATGTGACATACTGGAAGTTTGGCCACGGAATGTAGCTGGCTATCCGAAAATCATAGGTACCGGAAAAACAACCGAGACAAAAAAGATAATAAAATTACAAAACATTTTCCAATGTCTGTAACATAATAGCAAAGCACTAACAGAGCAAGTCCGTGGATGACGGAGAAGAAAAAAAATGACTACCATTCCACTCTGTGAAGATGGAATGGCAGCGAAAGCTGCCGACAGTCAAAGCTCTCAAACGAAAAGCAAAGTGCTTTCGCTGCCATTTCATATTCACAGAGTACAATGGTTGCTCGGGCTCGCGATTGTCATTTTCATTCATCATCGTGGGCACGTTCTTCGTCGGTGGTCGTTTCGCGCCGGCGCCGTTTACATCCTCTTTGTTACCCGCCGTGGTTGCTCAGTGGCTATGGTGTTGGGCTGTTGAGCACGAGGTCGCGGGATCGAATCCCGGCCACGGCGGCCGCATTTCGATGGGGGCGAAATGCGAAAACACCCGTGTGCTTCGATTTAGGTACACGTTAAAGAACCCCAGGTGGTCAAAATTTCCGGAGTCCTCCACTACGGCGTGCCTCATAATCAGAAAGTGGTTTTGGCACGTGAAACCCCAAATATTATTATTATTATTATTCTCTTTGCTGTTCCCTCCGGCGCTCCTCGTACGCATGTTGTTCTTTGGGTGTAAAAACTATACGTGTCCACCCCATCGATAACGCGGCTGTTTTTAGCGCCGATACCTCTCCAGCTTATATACTGCGATAACCTTGACATCACGCTATTCTTCACGGCGAGCGTTTTAATCTGTTCCGCATTTTGACATCTGCGCCGCCGCACTACACCTGTCCGTGATGACACACAAAGCAAACGATAAAACCCATAGTATATGGATTTGTTAAAAATCGCTAAAGCCGTTTCTCTTGCCGGATGCTGAAAAAACTACGGAAGGTTAGTCATATACAGCTTTCGCTGTAAAAATGGGAACAAATGGAACAGGTAATGCATCCCATTACCCATCATCGACCTATATGGATATACAGTATAAGCTCTCGTTAAGACACTCTATGACCAACCCATTCAGGAAACTAGATGATCGTCTACTGAGAGAACAGAAAATATCAGAACACCGTCCCCACAGGTCATCGGCTCAGAATATACTGAAGGCACTTCTGTGCTTTCTGAGAACGTCTGGATTGTGCGAGCGCCTTTGACCCCCCATCTCTCTCTTCTTTCTATTCCCCTACTCCCTTCTCCCAGCACGGGGTAGCCAACCGGAATTTTCACTGGTTAACATCCCTGCCTTCCTTATATCTCTCTCTCGTTAAGACGAACTCGGTTAAGCTGAATTCTTGCATATAATGAACAACATGGGAACGTTTGTTTGGTTTTCCATAGACTCAATGGCAAAAAAAAATCGCTTAAGACGAACCGCCTCAGACGTGCTCTTTGGTTAAGACAAACATTCGGAGGGACCGCCACCGCTATTGATCCTGGAGGCTGTAGGGTGCCTCTATGCGCCGCGCCCGGGGGCGCGCGCATCAAGGCACCCTACATGGAGACCTGGGGCGCACATCGCCCGTGGACAGAGGCGAAAACAAGGGAGGGAAACAAAAAGAGACAGTGACGCTTCACTTCGTGAACGCCGGTAACGGGCAAGCGTATGGGTGCTATAGCGGATACCAAGCTATCGGCCCTCGGTGCGCCTAGACTGTGCGCATCAAAGATCGTGTTCAAGACAAGGCTCGCGCGGTCGCGCCATAAAGAGCCGCCGCCCGAGTAGAACGTCCCCTTGTAAACGCTCGCTAACTAAATTAACAAGCATGGTTTGAGCGCGTACTAGCAAACCTGAACACATCAAAATCGGTGACCGCGAACGCTCGCTGTCAGAACGCTGGCGTGAGGAATCCGGCAGCAGCAGCGAGCGAAGTGACCTTGGCGCCGTCTATCGCTTCAATGCAAACTGATCGGCGAGAACATAGCGCACGGGAAGCTACAAGCCATCGGCCCATCTCGACTGTGCCCCGAAAGCAGATCGCTGTGTAGATAAAGCCCGCGCGACTGCGCGCGGCCGAATTATGTACAACATTTGTTCTTCCCCTGCGCGCGATGGAAGACGGCGCGCTTCCCCCCCCCCTTTCCTCCTTTGCGGACGCAAGATGAAACCGCCATCGTCATCTTACGTCGCTTGCTTTCACTCGCACACAGAGCGTACGGTACGCGCGAACGATCTTATTACGAGACGAACCCGACACGTCCGAATCGCAAACGAAACCTGTAGCAACCGCCAGAAGAGGTCTACCGAGCGCGCTTCCCACCTACTTTAGTAAGCCCTCCGCGACGCCTCTCCCAGTTTCTTTTTCCACACTTCGCTCAACATCACCTAGACTTTACTCTAGATTGCGTTGCTTTGCCGCGCGCTCGGCGCGCTCCTTCGTGCTTTCGTTAGCTCGGGGCTTGCACAGGTGATCTGTGAGGCGGCAGATACCTGCTTTAACTCCCTAGTGAACTTCTTCCAGCGGCACGAATGCACAGAACGGTCTTTAAGGTCGTTAGGTGAGATGACAACGTACAAGGCTGCTCGCCGATTTGCACAGAAGTGCCAAACAACCATCACGGCCGGGATGAAACCAAGCAAGAGTACTACTTGAGAACAGTTTTCTATTAAGTTAAGCTAAATAAATGCTTTTTATGTCATTTTTCCCTCGTTTTAAGTCTACTTCATTTAGCGTTTTGAAGTAAGATATTTGGATGTAACTGGTCATGTTACCAGCTATTCTTCTGATAAGATGAATGAATTTTCACGGTTTCTTCGAGTTGTCTTAAAGGGAGTCTACTGCATTATTTGTTCATGGAGATGTTCGTCAATTTACGTGCGCATGAATATGCTATTTCACTTCAACGAAGTGTTCATGAAAAAAAGAGCATTTGAATGGTGAAATTACAAACAAACGAAGAAATAGCAACTGTTTTTTAGTACCATAATGAACGCTCAATATATTAGGCGCGCGGTAAAACTGGAATTGGAGACTACTCTGTATACCGTCAAATGAGTTCCCTACCATCGTTAAGACTTATGAGGCTGTAAATGCACTGCACTAGACGGTCCGGCTGCAGCGTCCACATAGCAAATGGCACGTGGTTTTGTCCTTTCTTCTGAAAAGTTCCCTGGTACCCGCAATTACTGTATGACTGTGTCACTACTGGGCTAAAATTGTAATATTGCAAACTGTGATTCACCAAAAGTTATAGTTAAGATGTGTCCCTTTGCGTCGGTTCGTGGAAAGGTAAAGTTCATGTGTCGTCTCCTATTTAATAAACATAAGTCTCGTTCATTACCATAAATTTTGGAGTCCAATAGAGAAACCACCATTAATATAGATTTCTTTATTTCCTGACATCCTATTTGTTAATTAAAAGTAATTGTCCCAATTTTAAATTGTTGTTTTAATGGTCAAGATGGGCACTCGGGGAGCTCTGGATGATTGCACGAGACGTGAAAACAACATATTTTCAATGAGGTACACAGTGCACGTTTATTTTACCCGACGGAGAGAGAACGCTCGCGAAGTACGAAAAGTATCGCGTGAATATGAGTCCACGCGCACGGGATGGCGGCGCCATCAAAGAGTTTCTGTGGGACAGCCAGCTGTTTAGTTTCAATAACAATGAACGATTCGTTAATAGTTATTAGGTCGATAAAGTTGTCCCTGATTCTGAACTGTTTCCCCACTTACATTGGCGCACCTTATGTACCAACAGTTCCGCGTGTATTGATGTGAAACGTTTCGAGATCGACCAGCGAGCTGGCTTCACCTCGTTACCAGTGCTTCGTCGAGCTCCAAACGCACGCTGCAGATATTTCAGCCGCATTGAAGCGAAAGTTCGCGTTGGTCTCTGGAAAAACAAGCGGCGCAAAGAAGCGAGCGACGTGGAGAGACGACGGTGGAGCGAGTGTCTCGCGTGGTGCGGCCGGCGACAATTCATTGGTTTAGTGCGCGCGGTGTTTCACTTGGTGTCCCCGCGGCGGCAAATTGAAGCCGTCGAGCAGTCGTGATTAATTCCGAGGCGTTACGCGCAACTCTTTTGGTCTTGCTTTCGTTGGCCGCCTTTGAGAGTAATGGTTCTTTAAATTAGAGCCGCGTTCAATGATTTGTTTCGCGCCGGCTGATCGCAAACGCCCGTACGCTTCGGGAATTGATTAGGAAGAGCGCAGTTATGTATGCGTTCCACCTCCGTGCCGTCGCTCGCCCGCTTTGCGCTGTTGCTTTCTTCGTTTCCTTCTCGTTTCTTTTTTCCTTCATATATTTTTTTTTTGTGTTGCGCTCCGATGCGCCTACACGATCAGCTTTCGGCAATGTTCTCGATCCGTCTTCGTTGGCGGCGCTCATCTATTGCATGCGCCTCCATGATCGCGACGATGAAGTGCACGCTGCGCAAGGTGTCGCCCGGTCGCCCATGCATCAAACGCGGCGTGCTCGCTTGTCACACAAACGGTGGGGGCGAGAAGCATCGGACTCATTCTCATGCCCGTCCGTTACTTCTTTCTTACTCCGCGTAAACTGTTCAGCTGAAGAGAAATACCAAAACAAAATTCGAAGCGTTGTTATTCGCCCTTATTTCTCAGTTGATAGAAAAACAAACATACAAACGTATAGTTGACATATCCCGCAGCTTTCCTTGACAAAGGAGCGTCTCTTGAACACGATAGCCAGGTCGGCTTACTATAAGAGGATTTGCGCTTGTCGTCCGAGTGTTATGTGTGATTATTTTGTTGGTCTTGTCACTTTCTGTCTTTTTTTTTTTTCAAGTATGGCAAAAGAGGGGCCATGTTCGGCCTCATCCGTTTAAAAAGTATGGTGAACCGACGTAGTACTCAACTGACATTTCAATCGTTTTGTCTTCTGTTGTCGGCGTTGTGTGCGTTATTTCAAAGTTTATGTGCAATGTATACAAACTATTGCCCCGCATAAGTCCATTCCCGTTTGGATGAAATGAAAGCCAGCACTGACGCCCATGAAAAGTTATCTTCTAGTCACAGTCATCATTCCTGTGTATCTATAACCTACACGCCTAAATTTAATAATTTATTGAGCATTAACTCGCACTTCGTTATGGTAGCTTCCAAAGCGGTACGTGGTAGCTTATTCATGTGCAGGTTGTGCTTATTCAGCGTGTGGTTTGTTCTATAGAATGCCAGTTTTATCACAGATTTTGGTAATTGGAAGAACAATGTAACGCAGTGCTTCTTTACTGTTTGTTCTTTCTTTCTTTGCTTCTTGTTCTTTAATTGCATAATAAATAGTGGGTCATGTTTAGCGGTTTAACTCATTCATAGACCACTATCAGTTGGCGTATTCTACAGGAAAATGTACGTGAAAACAAAGCGGTGTTCAATTTTATTTCTTAGTATCCTCATTACTTCTTACTTTAAAAAAAGAAACTGAAATCGACGCAAAAGTTCCGTGATACCATGCGCGAAGGACTATCACTGGCACGAATAAACCTGAATTTCGCTTTAATTGAAACGGACTGTTATTTTCCTGAAAAAGAACACGTTGAAACAGCAGTTGTCATGATTGCTGTCTCTGTCCTGTAGTCACGAATCCAGCGCGAGCATTAGGCGATGTAGTGTTTAATTTGCAATTCAGGCACTAGCAGGCGCCCTCGGCTACGATAGAAAGCGAATCGCGCACTAAGAAGCTACCAGTGCTTGTCGGTCCCGTTTGCCGCATTCGGTTTACAAGGCTCCAGGACTCTTCTTTTAAAAACGAACCTTATGCGAGCGATAAGCCATAGTACTTCTGAGGCGTTTACGCCAGGGTGGCTACGCGTTAGCTTCAAGTCGCTGGCAGCTGATTCAGGATGACAGCCCACGTACCAACGTTTGCGTCCTGCAGAAGAAGGCCAGGGTCAGCGGTTGCCTGGCACACACTTTGGCCTCACTTGAATACACGGCGTTTCACAACCACTCAGCCTAACAGTGGGCAAGGGAAGATCAAATATTGAAGGCGCCATACCGTTGCTACAGCTGGTCACAAGCCAGTGGCATCGAAGGAAGAGCAGTTCAAGGGCCGCTAGCTTTTATTCGGCATACACCGGTACCCATACTTCAGGAAATAAACGGCGCCAGGCAACCGCACACAGAGAACACATACGGATGCCAAAGTTGCAAGTCTGCGCCCGTCCTGTTGTGTGTGCGTTCCGCGTCCGTCTTGCGTCTTCTATTTCCTGAAGTATGACACACCAGCCAACTCAAAGCAAGAGTCTGCTATCGCACCCACGTCTACCTGCGGCGCCGCTTCAAAAGCCGTAGAGCTCATGGCCAGAATATTGAGGCTCAAAGCAGCATCGAATAACCATTCAGATAAGGATGAATTGTGAATTTGCGTTATTCTGAAGGTATAGTGTGAGAAAACTACTGTGAAGAGATTAAGGAGAGCGAAGACCGATTTTGATTTGCTTTCACATATAATAATTACGTATTTTAATTTACGGTTGTCTGCGTTTACCAGCTAACCAGTGGATAGCAGACAGGGGATAGCAAAGGACAGAAAACGCACTGGAAGAGGGCTGAAGATTGGACGGTTTGACGCGGTTAAAAAATAGGCAGAAGCATGGATAGACCTAACTCAGAGGGGTAACTGGAGATCGCTCGAAGGGGTTTTCGTCCTAAAGTACACAAATTATGATGATGAATTCAACGAACTCCGAGACTAATGAAAGTTTATGAAGACATTGCATGCTCACGACTACGATGTTAAACGTTTAGCGCAAAAGGAAACATATGTCCGTGCTATGCTGCCGCGCGGACGCGCGGCGTATACAGCACACGTGTGATTCCCGTTGCGCAAAGAATGACGTCGCTGCCTTTAAGACGACTCAACCTCTTACGGAAATGCAACCGTAAATCAGGTCGATACCATGCGTGACATGTCAGGCGTGCAGGCTGACCGCGTGGAGCACTCTCGTCGAGGCAAGCATGGCCTGCCGCCCGCGCTTCAAAGAGCCGCGTTCGATGCCAACGGCTGCTTGGCCGAATGTTTTCAGGTGCACTCACTGCTCGCGCTGGCGGCGCACTCAGAAGCGGCCCTCTATCTGGGCGCGCGTACCGCGCTTCTTTCACGCGAAGCCTTTGATGAACGCATACATCAGCGAATCTTCGGTGAATCGCAGCGCCTTGCCCAGCAGCTAGCGCAGCTTCGATGTCATGACGATGCGCACGGCGATGGATGCCCCTATACAGAGAGGGGGCGCTTCAGAAGTTTCTCAAACTCATTTAAGTCCACGCGCTACGGGCATATGGTGCTTTCGTCGCTAGTCTCAGGCTGTCTGTATAAGTATCTGTATTGCTGCCTTCCTTCAAACAACTGGTGCCCGGGGCTCAATATATGTGTGATGTACACAATAAATGCACTGTTTGCCAGGCCTGCTTCCCTGTCTAAGGCCTGTACGCTGCCATTTCTTGCAGTATATTACGACGGAACTCTTACACGGCTCGTTTCAATAGCCTTTCATCAGCAGTGATTTCGCTCTGATTGGGGTCTATTCAGAGAGAATGACAGCGAGTAGCGCGTGGCTTTCGTTATGCCCGCGTGTCCTGGCGGGAGTTTCTGAGCTGTCCAGTGTACTGAACTTGCGCTAAGCTCCACATTGACGACAACAGACAAGGCGTTTCAACCTGAAATGATGTAGCTTAGGCTGTAATGAATGGCGTTCTTGAAACCCTATAAGCTGGTGGTTGCCACCTTATTAAACTGTTTAATGTGCACGTTTGGTACTGAAACTATTTTTTAAAATTATTTTTAAGCTGACTATTTCCGGAAGTGTTCTTATAAAAGCTGCTGCGGAACTTACCGAAATTATCGCACATGAGCCCGTCTCTGATGTGCCCGCTTGATTGAAAGCTCATATGAGAGAAAACTCCTGCATAAATTTATTACAAACAGGTGGTAGCGTAGAGGAATGTATTTGTTTAATAGAGTGTTTTTTTTTTTCTGGGACTCTAACGATTGGGACAAGAGTTTAGGAAGGCTCAAACACGATCGCCTCGTTTTTTTGCCAACAAAAGCATAGACAGCTGTGGATTCTCTGAGGCACTGATTTGTCTTCTCTGAAGTGAAGGATTACACTTTACAAAAAGCGAGGTTCAACTGTATCATCTTACAGAAAGTAATATCTTGTTTGGCGGTGATTGATACTCCAAAATCTTTCAAACACTCGAACAGTTGTATTTCAGTGTACTGAAGTGGCACGTGACAAGTCTTTCCTACTTTTCAAGTGCCCGAATACGACATGAAGGGCTTAACTCTTAGTCCTGCTACTTCATGCAGTAAAAGCAGGTTTTTCGCAGATGCCACTGAGGTAACACTCACTGAAAAACTGTCGTTTCGGTTTACTCGGAACGTCTGAACTTTTCCCTTACTGCCGAGACAAGTTCTTAAGCAGGATGATTTGGATTCACTTGCCAGAAATTCTGTCTTTCCTATGACGGGCGGAGCACCACTGTGATTCATTCACTTCTTTCATTTTGTGGGTCCCGAAAGGGAAAGAAGCTTCATCACGCTCATTGGCTTGATAATCGCTTAGGTCATACTTTGAAGTACTGTCGTTCTCCTGATTCTGTTTCGTCAAGACAAGGTCTCTTGGTCTCACCTTCGCTGGGTTCTGCCATGGTCACCCGAGAGCGGGCCTTCAGCGCCTTGATGTTCAAGTACTAGCTGTGCTGGCTTCATGATGTCATTCGCATGCTGTGTGTTGGAAGAATCTTGGACGCGCTCCTGCTTTGCACTCCTGTGCCTAAAACACGCTGGCGGTGATGGGGGCTCGTGGCGCCGTTCCACGCTGCCTACGGCCGTAGCAGTTGGAGACACGCCGAGGGAAAAGGCAATGAAGGCTTCGTACCTGGTTTAGGTCACTACAGTTGCTCTCGCTGAATTCCTGGACAATGAAGTCCAGGCACAATGTAAACAACAATTTAAAACTGAAGTGAAAAAACGAGCAGCAAAGAACAGGGTCATCGCCTTGGAGAACTTCGTATTCTATAGTCGCCTTCTTGTTTTGCACCGTTTGTTCCGCGCGGTGGAATCAGTGTGTCTCAGATCCGCGTGAGCGTTACAGCTGAACGGCTTTGAATGTTTCAGGTATATTTTTGTGATAAGGCGAAAGTAAGTTTCTTAATTGATCTGCAATCTTTTGGCAGAGTCGCTTCCTGAGTTCATTCATCGGTCGAACTCGGTGAGCCACGCCACTGTTTTGTCACTGGGGGACCCTTAAATTGAGCGGTCTTAGTGGTACTGCAGACCATGCCACATCGTGTGGCGGCGAAGAGGGCAAAAGGAAAGACAGGCCCAGTATTTCGGCCCGCGATTATGTGAACGGCTCAACTAAACGAGAAGTCGATTTCACAAAGCGTCTTGCTTGTAAGTTCTCTTTGCATTTTGCCATCTACCTTTAGTAATATTAATATGTATACGTCAAAGATAATGATTGCTCAATATTCTATTGCGTGAGAACCTTTTTATGAATACGGGCCGAGTTGCCTATTCGGTGCCGGTTCGTAAGAGTTCGAAACACAGTGCCTGAACTACTCTATTGTGGCAACTGTGCAGGTTCTCGTTTCAATTAAACGATTTGTCTTTGTACACAGTGTCTCATAAACGACGATTATTTTGCCAAAAACGAAGTTGAACCGTTGCTTTGCCGCTGCTATATGAGGTGAGGCTATTAAGTACGAGAATGAAGAAGCAGATAGGGTGACGCCAAAGGAAGCAGCGAGAACAACGTTTGCCTGAGCTCGTTGGTTGCACATAGCACAATTGGTTTCCAGCAGAACGTACTGACACGGACAGAAAGGGACAACGACACGCATTTGCTAGTCCAGTGCGTGCTGTCGTCTTTTTCCGTCCGTGTAAGTACGTTCTGCTGGAAACCAATTGTGCTACGAAGCAGCGAGACACGATCCACAACGTGACTTTATCATGTTATGGGAAGGAGATGTCGGCTCAACATTTGTCCTGTAGGTGTCGACAAAGGGAAGGGGGGCGGGGGAGAACGAGAACAACATGGGTATTTAAATACCCGCGTATACGCTATACGTCTATTCACCATATTTACTCTGTAAGGGCAGCTCTCTTCAAAGGCCCGCACGCCCACTTTGGTGCGCGAAAATTTGAAAAAAAAGGAGTTTCATACTCGCGTGCTACTCGTAGACAATTCCCGCCAGCTGCTACAAAGTGGAATTAGTCCGTGTGCCAAAAAATTGCACGGCGACTGTAAATGTGCTCATAGTCGGCCGCCAGTGTTCACATTCATTTGCATAGCCGTCTAAGTGAATTTCGAGGCTTCAGTGAGTAGCCAGAAGCCTGCCTCTTGTAAGGTCGGCATCAGTTAGAAAAGAAAAGCCAGAAGAAAAAAAGGCCGGGCCTTACACGAGTAAGTACGGTAGGTTGATGGATCGCTGATAAAGTATAATTGCAAATCAAGTGTTCTCTAATACGCTCAATCTATAATAGAAACTATTGCTATGTATTACTAGTCAGAGTTATTTAAAAAATGGTAGGTGTATTGAATATTGTTGCATAAAATTTGTCTCTGCAGAGCCGAGGAGCATGGTCACTATAAAATTTATTTGGTAATTCCTGTCATTAAGTGCAAGCTACCTTTGCTTCGCAGTACCTACGGAAACATTGAGCTCGTTCAGTAATGAGGAAAACGTGAGATTCATTAGCGCCTTGAACAGCACACAAGTGAAATACATTGTCATGCTCCGCAGCACAGGCAAGAATAGAAGTATTCTGTAGAAGGACTTGTTGATGGGCTAGTTGGTGTTCGCTTACCAACATAATGAGCGCGAAAGCACTATTACAAAGAAGAGACAACGAATAGTGCCTGTCGTGCTCTCCGTTCCAAACAGGCGGACCCAACTGCGTCCCCGCACAATGAGCAGCTCGAAGATAGGCTGCCAAGTAAAGCGCGTCAAACCTTACACGCGTTGCGCCACCAGGTTGGTTTATGAAATCCCCCTGTCTTGTGGAAAATTCTATACAGGAGAAACAGGCCGCTGCGTCAATGACCGAGTGAGGGAGCATGCTAATAACCTGAAGAAAGACTTCACTGCACATATTTCAGCCCACTTTAAAGCCTGCCCTTGTAAGCATGGTATTTCATGATGTGAAGATCCTGGGCAGAAGTAAAGATAAAACGGCGCGTGAGCTATTTGAGGCGTTTTACATAAAAGAAAAAAAAAAGTAGTGCTTGCGTAAGCCAGGCTTCTGATGTTTTGTACAACCCGGAGCTTACTTTCTTGAGATCTACCAAGTGATCTTGCCAACCGTGATAATCGCCCTCGGTAGTGGTAGGTGCGCCTACGTGTTGGGAACCGTACATAGAGGGTTCTCCAGCTAACTTTAACCATAGCTGAAAGATGTGCAAATGCCGCATAACTGGACTGTTGTTTGCCGTCGCTTGGAGATGTTCAAATTAGTTTTTTAGTTAGATGCTCAAATTAGATGCTCAATTAGTCGCGCGGCAATTTTGTGTGCATTTGTGGGCTTCTTTCACGCCCTAAAAAAAAACTTTTATGCAGCACGTATTGAGCGACAGAAAGCTGTATTGGGAGTTTTTCGTGACGCTCTTCAATTTCTTCATTGACACTTTTCATCTAATTATAATATTTCAGAAGTTCATTAATTAACTAATGCTGATTATCTAATTAGGCGGTACGAAAAAGTCATAATGTGGGTATCTCCAAGCGACGGCAAACAACATTACCTTAGTTCTGTCCAGCTACGTAGTATTTGCATATTTTTAAACTCTGGCGAAATTTAGCTGGGATACCCTGTATACTCTTCTCGCTTTCTTTCAAATAAAGTTGTTAGTAGCGCCCGTGACGTGTTCTGTGTCTCTTCTTTGTAATTGTGCCTTCGCACTACATTTTGTCAGCAAGAACATAAATAAAACGAAAAAGCAACGTGTTCGAGGTGGAACTTTAACTGAGAACATGCACATGCTTCAAGAAGGAACGTGTAAGTTTTGTTTGTTTGAAGTATTTGAAGTATATACTTACGTGAACCAATCTTGAGAACAATTCGAGGTGAGCGACGAGCAACACGTTAACTATACATACCTCACATTGGAAGTGAAAGTTACTGTCTGCTACAGAGCTCAATGCCTTTGTGACAATGTTCACAAAGTTCGTTAAGTATGATCAAATTTTAATCGTTATTGTTTAGGGGTGGCTGAATATTCAAAATTTTAAATGCGATTCGATTCTTTTGCTATTCTAGTTGTATTCGATTACAAAATAAAGTATAATACAGAATAACTATGGTTAGTGGAAATTTCGGGGCGCGAGTTCTACCGCTTTTATGCCACAAATATTCCAGCAATTTCATAAGGAAATATTTATTTGCCTAACGCCCCAGGGTTTCACGCGGCTGCAGCCGACTTCTCGCCGAATATACTTGTAGATATATATGTAAATATATACGGGCGCCGAATGCAAACACTAACAGACTGACTTATATTAAGTCAGCATGCTGACAACAAATAATGCTAGTGAGCGCGCCACTGTTCTGAAATGATAAATCACGGAATTAAACCTGTACATATAACATCGGCTGGATCGCTATCTGTTAAGTACACCGACCTCTTAATGGAATCTCACACATATTCAAAGGCTTTTCTTTAATTGAGCACTTGGTATGAGCCCACTCTTGGTTAATACCCCGCAATTAATTTCACTATATAGGGCAGCCAGCTATACAGCGCAATGTGTGTATCGCTCTTTTCTGTGCGCTTCGTCTAAGCGCTGGTCATCCAGAATCTGAACCTCAAGAATAGGGATGCGCCACTGTGACACAAAAGGTACATAATCGATTACTGTAGCTGGATATGTGCCGTACTTGCCTCTGCATACACCTGTCATCCCCATGCTTGACTGGACAGGCATCATACATCGCCTTCGTCCTCGTGACGTCACTGCTTAAACGTCGCGCAGTCTGCATGTGCCTGATTTGGTGCTTGCATTTCGGCACAGCTTGTGAACGATGCACTGCATAAATATAAAAAAAAATTACCTGATATTAAAGTTGTGACCTTGTTTCTGTGTGTCGTAAGAGATCTGCTGCCGCACTGAATTTATCATATGGAAGAATTTCAAATGGAACGGTGTTTATTAATCTGAGTGGTGGGACCAGCGCAGAGCAGTCCTAACCTAGCGCAAGCTCGAGGAAGGCAGCAGCACCAAGGCTCGGGTCTTCGTCTTCGTCACTTCAGGGGCCAAGCGGCAGCAGCGACGTTTAGCTCTCTTCGTCATTACGCTTATAACACGAATGTTCCGCCATACTGCCATCAAAACACTTCTCCCTAGAGCAGCAGGAAGACACTTGTCTTATAATGATTGTGGATATCCGTTTAGGCAGTGAGATCGCACAAACACTCCTTCGCTCAAGACCTTTTCGGCGAGTCCATCGACCTTCTGATTGCCCTGTAATCCGGTGCTGCCAGGGCACTCCCCGAAATAGTGCTCTATTGTGGTCCGGCGCTGACGCGCCTTCAACGGCTTCTGCAAGACCGTGAACTAATTCTCCGTTTTTATAGGCTGCCGTACATTCCTCATGATTTCAAGCGCTGTTTTGCTTTCTGTGCAAATGACCAATTGTCTTGCATCTATTCTTTCGCAACTAAAGCCTACTGCTTCAAAAATAGAGTGGAGTTCCGATGTCGTTGTAGAAGATCGATGGGATAGCTTATATACATTTGGTTTATATACATCCAGACGTCGGAGACATGCTCATGCGTTTTTGTCTCTCGCAACTGACCCCACATTCCTGATGAAACTGAAGTCCTCGTTCCGCTCTTACTTTTCTGCTTTCTACTCTTTGTGGAAACGTGAGGGCTGGCGATCATTTTCTAACTTATATGCATGTAACCAAAAGAGGCCCTAAAAGAGTCGTGGCAGTTTTGTGCCTTAACTTAATGCGAACCGTCCGTGCGTCTGGTTAACCTCCCTGGTTCTCCTCTCCCTCTCTCTCTCTCTCCCTCTCCCTCTCCCTCTCTCTCTCTCTCTCTCTCTCTCTCTCTCTATTTTGTGCAATTTGGCGCTCCCGACATCGTTGTAGGATTCGGAGCAAAGGTGTGTGAGCCGTGCCAGAGCACCGACATCGGCGATTGATAAGCAATCATAGTGAAGAGGTACATTCTTGAGATGCTGCTGATGGCATGTTAGTGGTGTATATGGAAGCTACTGTGCTAAATACACAAGGCTGACACTTTCCCACAATGCACCTAGCAGGACGCTAAATTCTGGGGTTTTACGCGTCAAAATCACGATCTGATTGCAAAACACGCCTTAGTGGGGGCTCCGAATTAATTTCGACCACCTTGGGTTCTTGACGTAATAGTTCTGCGGAAACCCGTAAGGTGGAGATAAGTAATTCATTAAGGCAAAATGAGAAATCCACCCAATCGTAGCAGTTGCTACAAAGGAAACCCATACGGGTTCCTCCAAAAAAAAGATGGCTGTGGCTTAGCTAAGGTTAAGCCCAGGATGCGAAGCATACTAGCCTTTATTTTAGTTGTTGAACCACTGTTTAGCCTGGTGAACTGCTGTTGCTTGGCTACATTTGGTTCGGCTAGACGAAGAAACAAATCATGCGTTACTCTGCCTCGCCTTCAAGAGTGGAACGCGACAGCGTTCCCGTCGACCCGCCAAGGGGTGTAAGACAATGGGCTACGGCGCAGCGACTACGCGCCCCGCATTGGACGCGGTGAGCGTCGAGCAAAGCAGCGTTCGGCGCGGCAACGAAATGTGCGCCTGAGCAAGCGACGCACGCCTGAGCCTTAGAAACTGCTCGTTTCTAAGGCAACACCGCATTCACTAGAGGCGCTTTTGTACCGCTTTGAAGCATCGTACTCGTGGCTCAGCGGTAGCGTCTCCGTCTCACACTCCGGAGACCCTGGTTCGATTCCCACCCAGCCCATCTTGCAAGAGTTGAGCCAAGGCAACCTAGAAACAAGCGCAGCTGCTTATATACCGCCGCGAGCGACGGCGCGAGTTGGAGCCCCGTTTCTCCTCTGTCGTGACGTCACGGTGTCACGTGGTCAGCCTTGAAGGCGACGCCGCGAGCGACGGCGCGAGTTGGAGCCCCGTTTCTCCTCTGTCGTGACGTCACGGTGTCACGTGGTATGGCATGGGGTCAAAGGTCATTGAAGGCGACACCGCCGCGCCTGAGGAGCTGGGTTGAGCTCTAGTAATATGCTTCGCATGAAAAGATAAATCGCAGTTGCAGAAAAATTTGTACTTGTCTGGGACTAGAACCCGGGACGACCGCCTTTCCGGGGCAGCCGCTCTACCGTCTGTAGCTAACCAAGCGGCTAGCAGATGGCAGGGCGAAGTCGTACTTGTCAACAACTCGAAGCAAAGGCAAGAGTTTGACGTAATAGTTGTGCGGAAACCCGCAAGATGGAGAGAAGTAATTAATTAAGGCAAAATGAGACATCCACCCGTTCGTAGCAATTGCTACAAATTACTTTAACGCGCGTTCACCCAAAGCACTACACACGGTGTTTTTTGCATTTCACTCCCATCGGAATGCGGCTGCCGCCGCCAGGATTTGATTCTGCGACCTCCTGCTTAGCAGCGTTACGCCAAAACCACTAAGCAACCGCGGCGGGTAGCGCCTAGAAGGCTGTTCTGCATGAAAGCCCGAGTGAGATTTAATTGCAGTCTTTCATCTAAAGTACCAGTAGAAGCAGTAGTAGTGGTAATAATAATGTGGGGGGGGGGGGTTCCCCCGAGCAACATTGTATAACGTTGTGTGGGGAAAAGGGGGACAAAATGTTACTGTAGGCAACTCGTCTAACAATCTTCAAGAGAGTGGCTGTAGCAGGGCGGAAAAAACATTCATGGCTTACCGCATAAATGGTGACTATAATATTAAGAACCTTTGAGCTTCATGTGGACTGTGTACGATATACTCACGAGGAAACAAAAGAAACTGGCAATAAAACGCGGGTGTTTAATTTGTAATCTCCGCCCGCCGCGGCAGCCTCGTGACTATGGCGTTGCGCTGCTGAGCTCGCGAGCCCGCGCGATTGCGCGTTCGATCCCGCCGCGCCGGCTGCATTTCTATGGGGGCGAAATGCAAAAACACTCGTGGTACTTAGATTTGGGTGCACGTTAGAAAACCCCAGACGGTCAACAAAATGAATCCGAAGTCTCCCACTAGCAGATGCTTCATAATCAGATCCTGGTTTTGGCGCATAAATCCCCATGATTTATCTTTAATTCATGTTTTCCATTCGCAAAAAGGTTATGCGGCTTCCCATGGTGAATGGATGGAACATGTCGCAATGACGTGAAATAATTGCAATAATGTGGATCATAACACGCTGCCCTTCTCGTTTCCACGTTTGCCAATGTGACGTGATACACATTTTTCGACGTGAACAGTACCGCATAATGAAAATTAAATATGTGGTTAAGTACCGTAGTCGGATTACAAACATATGAACGACGCAATGACTACGTGAGCATTTTATTGGGGCCCGTGTTATTTTGTCTAGTGACGCGAAACTGCTTCGTTTCAAGAAAGCAATGCTTGAGCTGGGGGGGGGGGGGGGGGGGGTAGCAAATTCTGTTCAGAGCCCAGTATAACCCGGCACATTTTGCTGCGAAGAAATACCAAAGCGAAGTGCATGCACGTCAGCCGCTGAACGCAGTTGTTTGCACGAATAAAATTAATCCATAAGTAAAACTTCTCAAATAGCGTCAGGTTCGCGAGATAACATCGTCTTAAGGCTCTGGCGGCTTTCGTCAGGTGCCACTGCAGGCACGCATCGCCGTCTCTATGCATATACTTAGAGCGGAACGTGACTATGCGGGAGCAGCGGGTGACAGCATAACCTGCACGGCGCTCCAGCAAATCCAGCGGCCGTGCCGAGCGCGGCTTCCTCTCGCCCAGCCCGTCCGGAGGCTCGTGCGCGCTGAACAGACACCAGCCGGCGAGCGCATCATTTCACTCTCCTCAGCGGCCTCGCTCGCTGACCGCACTTCTCGTGCGGGGACGGAAGCGACGGCTGCCTATCCGTTCCGCGACACGGCCGCTTGAGAAAGAACAACGGGGGCTTTTAGCCGCCGCTTGCAGGTGGGGGAGGCGGCGCGTATGCAGATTCGCCTGTCGTCTTCTCGCTCGCATCTCGCGCAGTTCCCTGGCCAACACCGCCGAGATTGGCCCGGATTGTGTGAGATTGCCAGGGTGCGCCGATGGGAATCGAACCGACAAAAACGCAAAATATCACTCTCCGCGCGGTGGCTCCAACGGTATGGGGTCGGCGAGTGAGAGAAAATGCGCGCGTCTGCGCGCGACACGAGGCGTGCTATACGGCACGGGTAGGCGAGACGATCGGGTTTGCCCCGGCAGCAGCCAGCGGAAGTGGGGGAGGGAGGTCAGGGGAAGCGTCGCTGCGCGACCCACAGGCCCGTCTCCCTACCACCAACTCTTGCGGGCTTTCCGCATTTTCCCCGCAACAGCGAGACGTCTCAGGCGCATCCTTATATGTATACGCTTTCGATGCCGCTCCGCTCATTCGAGTGCGCCGCTTTTCGATTAGTGGGCTCCACGGGAACCGATGCCCCGATGAAACACTTTCTTCTGTTCTATGTCGCATCCACCCCCCTTTCATCCTTTTTTTTTTTTTTTCTGATCTTTTTTTTTTTCTTTTTGTGGCTCTAGCGAGAGTGCTAGTTGCCGGTGGCTGGAATCCACCACTGGTGCGCGTCCGCCGCGCAGCTGTCGCCTCAGCTTTGATGGAAACGAGGCCGCTTTGTTGAGGGCCCAGATTGCGTCCAGGAGACAGATACTGCGCGCGTCCAGCCGGCCCGCGCAGCAAGCCGCATCCGGAGAGGAGCGCGCGCCGTGCGCTGTGGCTGTAACCGGCGGCGGGTGGGGGATGCTGCTTCCTCTCCAGAGGCACAGTCCTTCCGTCTTCTGATCGATCGTGCTCGTTGACGAAGGGCTTCTGTTTGCCGGTGGCGAACCCGCGCCCCTCTCAGGACCTTGTCAAAGTACTACACGCTGTGTGCCATTTTATATTCGCTAACCGGCGTACTTTGTTTGCGCGGCCAATGTTTGTATTCGCTCGGCTAAGTACTCAACCGCGCGAGCCTTCAAGACGGCTACCGCGATTAGTCCGTGCGTTGAGATTACTTTTCGGTTCACTTGTACGTGGAATGCTGGACAAAGTCTTTTTCAGTCTCGCTTTTTCAGTCTCGACTTCTTCTTCGTCATAATAGGGTAATTTGCTCCCATGCAGTGACTGACATCGATGGGATTTGCAGGAGCTGTTCTGCTTGTGCCCTGTTACGCTAAACGCGTGAATGTATGATCCCTCGTACGAGTAGTACGTAAGCTGTGCTACAAAACAAAAGTATTGATATAATTTTCGAACGTAGTTAGTATAAGTAGTTTAAATGGGTTCCGTTGTTCAGAAAGCTTCTCCCCCTCATGCGCCTCCCGCATTTGTGTACAGCTGCTACTACCACCTCGTTATTCTGCTAAACGCTATCACGAGCGGTGGCCACGCGAACGCCGGCTGATCTGGAAGCGGTCCTACGCAAGAAAACTTTGGTGAACACATGCCCTGAAATAGGGCTTCTATCAACTTAAGCACCCGCTTTCATTTTTCGTATTATTTGTGGTGGGTTCCTAGCATGGTTCCAATTCGCACAACTGATTATTTTGTGAATACTTACCCGAAAGGTCCTCCAGGTCGCCAAGAAACCACAACGGTTGGCCCCATGGTACAATTTCACGCAGTTGTGCGACTGGACATTAACACATTTAAAGAAAAGAAACACTCCACACGAACACATCATGCAAGAATTCCGTGCTCTTCAAGACAAGTATCAAAATCACATGGAATTCTACACGGATGGCTCCAAAACAAAAGAACACGTGGGTGTAGGGGCCGTAACAGAAAATTGGGAAACAAATGTCCGTCTACCAATACATGCTTCTGTTTTCACTGCTGAAGCTTATGCTGTATGGGTTGCAGTTAAAAAGGTTATCACTGGCAAGCACAAAAACACAGTCATATACACTGATTCCTTAAGTACACTGAAGGCTCTACATCTGAAATCTGAGTGTGAACCCCTGATAGGAGACATTTTAAACATGTTGGTGCTTAACGAATACGGGAGGTCAATTCATTTCTGCTGGGTCCCAAGCCATGTTGGGATACCAGGTAACGAAGCAGCTGATAGATGTGCATTGATGGCAGCGCACTAAGATATTACAAACACGACACTCCCATATAATGATAGCATCCGTGCAATTAGAAAAGCCTACACGGTAAAATGCCAACGCGAATGGGACCGTTGTGCTGACAACAAGCTACATCTCACGAAACCCATAGTTGGCGAGTGGAAGTCGTGTTATCATCAAGAGCGGTTCATCGAAGTAGTTTTATGCCGGCTACGCATTGGGCACACACACCTCACACACAATTACTTACTTACGAAAGAAGACACACCAACATGCGAGAAATGTCAACAGCCACTAACAGTTATGCACATATTACTCACATGTACGCAGACTGAAACACACAGACGAACACTTTTGCACAAATTATATCAACTACACATACCTTTACACCCTGCTCTGATTTTAGGTGATGATCCGCTAGTCCCATTATGTGACGTCCGTAAATTTCTACACGACACTGGATTTTTACATAAAATATAGATTACTAACCCAGCCTTTTCCTTCACAAACTAGATTTTAAAACACCTCGTGTTTGGCGCAGCATAGCCTTAGCTGCTTTTGCGCCATTAAACCCCATTTAACTAACTAACTTACCCGAAAGCCTGGCATATGGAAGAACCATTCAGCAGATTTCAGCTTTACCATTCATTAGGATAAACAGTGTGGGTGGAACAGCAAGACAGCTGCCCGAATCAAACATACCTATACAATGTCAACAGGCAAGCGTCGTGCAGATGACACCAGTTGAAAGGAAGGGTCGATCCGCTGAGCAGAGGTACCGAAAGAAAAGCGTTTCCACGAACGTTAACGTGCCTGCCGCATTTAGTTCAATGGTGCAATTCCATATTACAGTGCGTTTCTACGGAAGCCTCTACGGAATACCTCTCTGAACTTCCTTCCGGCATGTCTTTCTTAAATGAAATGTGCGATTCGCTTAAAAAACAAAGTGGTTATAGTTAGGGAATTGTTTTGACGAAAGCAAGTGTTCCTGCAGTGAACGTCTATTTGTATTGTTTGTATTCTGTAGCCAGGTAATCTATAGACCGGCAATTGCTCCACCTAAATGTATTTTGCATTGTCACTGATGCATGGCAACAGAACGTCCCAATAAACCAATGTAACTTAGAAACATAGGAAGCAGCCGTGGTACTTACAAAATACAATTGGGCCTTGCGTAAACAGCAGGTGGGATAGGCACGCATGAGATTTCCTTCTGGCACACACACACACACACACACACACACACACGCACACGCACACACGCGCGCGCGCGCGCGTGTTTGTGTGTGTGTGTGTGTGTGTGTGTGTGTGTGTGTGTGTGTGTGTGTGTGTGTGTGTGTGTGTGTGTGTGTGTGTGTGTGTGTGTGTGTGTGTGTGTGTGTGTGCGCGCGCACGCACGCACGCACGCACGCACAGAGAGAGAGAGAGAGGCAGGGAGGAAGAAAAAGAAACAAGAAAAGGCAGGGAGCTTAACCAGGAGGACGTGCGGTTCACTATACCAACCAAGGGAAGGTACATTGGTAATCAAAAGAAAGGAAAGGGCAAAAGAACATTTGCTTCGCGGTGTAAGGATTGGGGTCGGGCATGAAATAGATGAAGCTGCCCCATGCCGTCGGCCAACTCATCCACGCTGAAGACGTTGTTGAAGGGAGAGACTTGTTGGCATCGAGAACGAGGTATATGGGATTTATTTACAGCATCTATATGAGAACGTTACAGTTCATCAATCTAGCAAGACTGAAAGAGAATGCACTCCCAGAAGCCGCTTCTTGGCTTAACAAAATTAACAATACAACCCGAAAAATTAGGCGGGATCCGTAAACGCAGAATTCGAATGTGCCTGCTCAAAGCATCCGCATTGTTATGCAACTTTCCCTTCTTATCTAACGGAGAAAATGTACTCTTGGAGAGTGAGGCTCCATCGGATCAAGCGGCCATTTTTGTGTGACATTTGATTGAGCCACGTCAGAGGACAGTGGTCGGTCTCGAAGATGAACCTCGCTCCGTACAAGTAACGCGACAACTGCTGGGTTGCCCAAACTAAACAAGCACATTCCTTCTCTGAAGCGCTGTAGGCTTCCTCTCTTACAATTAGTTTACGGCTGCCATAGGGGATAGGATGTTACTCATTATCGTCGCCGACCTAAGTACCACGCTCATACCCCTGTCGCTTGCGTCGCACTGAACTATGAATTTCTTTGTGTAGTCTGGCGCGCGAAGCACATGACGAGAAAGCAATAGCGTTTTCAAACCTTGGAAAGCGTTCTCTTTCTCCTTATCGCAGTGTACGCTACTCGGTGCCCCCTTTCGGTGGGCGTCCGTTAATGGACTTGCCATTTGCGAGTAATTCGCAATGTACCGTTGATAGTACCCCACAAGTCCCAAAAATGAACGAAGGTCTGTTTTCGTGCGCGGTTGAGAAAATTTTCCAATCGTAGCTATATTTAGCTCCGCCGGCCGTCTCGTGCCCTGACCGGACAACATGGCCCAGATAAGTAACCTGTGAACAACCAAATCTACACTTTTCCGCTTTCGTCGTTAAGCCGGCTTCCCTCAACCGTGAGAACACCTGTTTGAGGTGCGATACGTGCGGTTCCCAGCTGTCCGAAAAAATTGCTACATCATCAAGATATGGCAAGGCGAACTGCTGCAAGTATTTTAGGACAATATACATTACTTAGAGAAGCTAAACGGCGCCGTTGTTCAGCCCGAAGTTGAGGGCGAGAGGGCGAAAGGTGCCTACAGGTGAGATAAATGCGGCATAGAGGCTGGCACTTTCTGAAAGGGGAACTTGCCAGCATCCCAGCACGAGATCTATAGTTGAAGTGTATTTAGCAGCGCTAACTCTTTCGATTCGTTTCTCAATGTTGGGTATCGGGTAGAGCTGATACCTAGTGATGGCATTTAACTTCCTGTAGTCAACACATGGACGAGGGTTCTTGTTAGGGTTTTCTACCAGTATTAGCGGTGACGTGTAGTCACTCTCCGTAGGCTCAATAACTCACAATTCTAGCATGCGCTGTATCTCTGCCTCCATAATTTCTCTCTGTCGTGGAGACACCCTGTAAGGCTTTGATCTTACGGGTTCGGTTGATGTCAGCTCTATTTCATGCGTTATTAGTTCGGTTCTACCTGGCCGATCACTGAATCTGTCGAGATATTCCCCTAACATCCCTTTTAGGTCATCTAACTGTTCGGGTCTAAGAGCGTTCTAGCTTACCGAATGTTTTACCACTTCTTCCAGGCTGACTTCAGAGTTCCAGGTCGCCTTATACTCATTAAACTCGGTACTAGTGTCATCCTGCTCCTTGATGGTGCAGTTGTCTCCGCTCCGCCCTACGTACGGCTTCATCAAATTGCAGTGGTATATCCTCACCTCCTTCGTGCGACCGGGCATTTTCAGAGCGTACTTAGTATCTGAAAGTTCTGCAACACTTTAACGGGCCCGTCCCATTGAACTTCAAGCTTGTTCTTTCTTGAAGGTTTGAGGATCATTACTTGGTCGCCGGTGTCAAACGTATGAAGCCGCGCATTCTTGTCATAGTAGAACTTGGCGTTCTTTTCAGCTACTCCCATGTTCTTTTCGACTAATTCTTGGGTTGCACTTAGCCGTTCCAGCAGATTTAGCACGTACTCTACCACTGTTGGACTCTCTCCTCTTTCTTCCCACGTCTCTCTTAACATTCTCAGTGGAGAACGGAATGTCCTTCCATACACTAGTTTTGCTGACGAGAACCCTGTAGCCTGATGAGGAACCGTTCGCAAAGAAAACAAAGTGGCCGGAAGACAATTCTCCCAGTCCTCCTTGTGCTCGTAACAGAGCGCCCGCAAAACTCGCTTAAGCACTGAATGCCACCTCTCTACACTATTTGACCGCGGGTGATACACGGAACTGTGTATCAACTTTACCCGGCACTTTTGTAAGAATGTGGAAGTCAATGAGCTGGTGAATACTGACCCTTGATCTGCCTGAATTTCGGCTGGAAACCCAACTCATGCGAATACTGACAAAAGCGCGTTTACTACTTCGGTGGAGCTGAGCTCTTTCAGAGTGATTGCTTCCGGAAACTTTGTAACCGGACACAGCACGGTAAACAAGTACCTGCAACTCGACTTTGTCTTTGGTAGAGGCCCTACCGTGTCTATCACAAGTCGTCTTAAAGGTTCTGTTATTAAGGGCACTACGTGTGGTGGAGCTTTCCATGTTTCTCCTTGTTTACCCGAGTGCTGGCAGGCGTCGCATGATCTTACAAAGTTTTCTACGTCTCTGAAACAGCCGGGCCAGTAGTATTCCATAAGCAATCTTTCCTTCGATTTGTTTATGCTTAGGTGGTCAGACCACCCATTTCCATGACAGAGACTCAAAACGTCCTCCCTGTACTTAGTAGGTACGACTAGAATCTGATCTAAATCCTGCTCTTTCGGTCTCTGTAGTGCCGATGCAACAATCCTCATCTCTCTTGTGTCGTCACGTTGCGCCTAGCAATGCCTTCTTTAGCTGTGTGATGCAATTTAGCTAAGCTATGTCATCATTCTTTTGCTCAGCTGCCAGTGACTTTCTGTCCACACGTAAGAGCTGATCAAATTTCTTTGAGGCCGGTGAAAGGAACGACCCTGTCTCACTTGCGAGTGCGACAGCTGGCCCTCATTGCAGGCGTGAAGTTTAACACCCTAGTGATCCGCTCTCATTGAACTGATCAGCTGGCAATGTTTCCTCTACCGTTTTTCGTCCCTCGAGCCTAGCTCGGATTCGGTTAGTGAAGTTACCTCTTTTGCTATTTCCGCTGGAGCAGCTTTTGCATTTTCAGCCCAAAGCGACGTGATTTTCCGAGCTTGGCCTCGTGTCAACGCCTGCACTACGCCCTCTCCCAGTTTAAGCCCTTGGTCATGCAGTAACTGATCCCACCGATCTGACAAAATGTAAGGGTACTGCAGCGACAAAGTTTTGGAAACTGCAGCCTCGGTCACGAGCTCCCCGAACGGTCCACTGATTTTGACTTTGGCCATGGGCAGACACATGCTGTGTTCTTCTACAACCTGTTTGATCCATGCTACTTCTCCCGTGAAGCCCCCTACCGTCACGTGAGATGGATGAGCAATGTCCATAATGGCGGCACTGTCTCGCAGCACCCGGCATGGTTTGCCATTAACTAGCAGGTCGTGAGGATATGGGCTTCAAAGTTCCATATTCTCGTCTTTTTCATCCACGTAGGAGAACACTACGCTAGGCTTCCCGCAGTTTACAGCGATATGTCCCAGTTCGTGGCACTTACAGCAGCGGATTGGTCTAAAATATTCGAATTTTCTTTTCTGCTCTTTTTGCGCGGTTTCCCCGTTTGATTTTTCGTCGCTCTTTCCTGGGAGCTTTTCCTCCACGTCTACAGGCTCCTGTCGTCTAGTCTGCGAATCCTTTTTGAACGGAAAATGGTTTCCACGGTCCATTTCGACAGTCCCAATTTCCGTCCTCGGCGTTCAGCTTTTTACGCGTTGCGTACTCTTCGGCTAATTCAGCCGCCCTTTCCACAGTGTTTACATTTCCTCTGTCTTGCACCTACAGCTTCACAGATTGTGGGATGCTTCTGCAAAACTCCTCTAGACATATGCATTCAATAATCTTGTCTCTGCTCTCGTACGCTTCCGCACTTTTCAGCCATTCGACTAGGTTTGCTTTTAAGCCATATGCAAATTACGGATACCCCTCGCTATCCTTCTTGCCCGTGCTTCTAAACCTTTGCCGAAAAGCTTCGGCTGAAAGGCGGTACTTCTTCAAAAGACTAGCCTTAACTTTCGCATATCATATGCACCCTGCACACTGAGTCTGGCGATTACTTCCGCCGCCTCACACGGCATCATAGATAGCAACCGCTGTGGCCATGTACTCGGACTGAAGTTCATCTTTTCGTAAGTCGTTTCACAATTGCTTAGGAACAAGCCTTTGTTGGTCCCGACCTCAAATGGCTTTAACAGCCTGTCCATGCGCTATGATTCTGCCTCACTTGATCGTCCCAGAGCCCCTTCACTTCCTTGAGACAACTGGAAACGTTTGCTTTCAAGTTCAAGTTGCATTTTTCTTAACTCGCGTTCCTCTCTCTCTCTCTGTCCCGTTCTTCTCTTTTTTTTTCAGAAGTTCCAACCCCATTTCAATTTCTTCTTCACTGGCCTGTTCAGCAATTAGCTTCAGCATTTTCGATTTTAGCATTTCCTTGCGTACATCTAGGCCCAGTTCCTCGCCAACAATCAACAAATCGTCTCTCAGCAGTGTCCTTAACTCCATGATGGCTGCTTTACTGCCTTGGTCCTGCTCGCTAAACATACCTAGGTAAACACAACCTACCTAACAATCAACAATCCAGCTTCCCTACTGTTCTAAACAGAACAACCACAAAATGTAGCCTGGAGAGTCGAAGCAAGAACCAAGCACTCACTGCAAATTCCATCCCACCGCTGCCACCAGTTGTAATGATTGGCGTAGGACATGAAATAGATGGTAGCTGGCCCATGCCGCCGTCCAACTCAGTCACGCTGAGGACGCTGTTGAAGGGAGAGACTTGTTCGCATCGAAAACGAGGAATATGGGATTTATTTACGTTATCTACATGAGTACGTTACATTTCATCAGTCCAGCAAGACTGAAAGAGAATGCACACCCAGCAGCCGCGCAACAGCTGCTTATAAACACTCTGTCCTCCTTAGATCCCTAGGTGAGGGTAAACGGCCGTTCAACCATCGACCTGGGAGCGTCCAAAGTCATCGTAGCCGACCCACCTTTGAGGGCAAGGGCTTGCAGACTCACTTCTGCACAAGTTTCACTGAACACACCGAGGTGAGAGGGTTGTCGCAGACAGAGGTCTTGACTCGAGCAGGCGCCTCTTTGATCCCAGAGCAGACCTTGCAGACAGTGGCCGCCGCATCTGTCCATTGACTGTGACCTCTTCGTGTGCCCGTGAGACCGCACCGCAAAACATTTCCCAACCAGGAGTTCCGCCGCTCCAAACAAACCGAGACGGCGACGGCGAACCCACTAACAATACTTGGTCCACCGACCGCGCCTAAACATGGTGGCGCCGATGGGCTGTTAACGCGGCGCATTGTCGTCCTTACAAAGCGAGTCGACGCAGCAGACATGGGAGAGTTTGGAAGTCGCTTTGCCTCTAGAGCGCCACCCCCGCAACTGCGGCGGGATGGGAGAATTTTGTAGGTCGGTACCTCTGCAGGCCGATCGTAACAGCGGGTGCACTAAAAGAGAGTTTCTATAAGCGGTCTCTGAGGTCTATTAATGTTCATTAATTGACATTAGACCGCGCGTATATTTCGGCACTGATTATTCATAAGGCCATTCACGCAGGACCTTTGCCTTTGTAAACCTTCGGGTGTGTAAACCTCCTCTGAGAAGGCTGACGGTAGACGTCAAATGGGGGCAGCGGCAAAGGAGACGTTTGAATATATCTGCCAATGTCGCATATGGAGAAGCCAGTTATTGCAGTGAGGAATATAAATCTGCCCGTCGCTGGACAAAGCTGTGTTGGGTCGTACTGGGAGAGGTGTGCTGGTAAAGCTGGATTCACACGACGGAGGTGGATCGATGATTCAGTCAGCATACGAACGTGACATGGCTCAGATGCAACGAATCACGCCTCTAGAAGTTCGTCTGTGGCGCCCTCTGCGGCGTCATTCGGCGGCACTAAGCCACATCATCGCGAAATTCTGTCCATCGTGTAAATCGAGCTTAAGTGCAGACGTAGTAATGTTTCAAGGTTGTGCAAGCATTGATTTGATTACCTGGAAATATTCCAAACGCCGTGTTAAATAGGAGCGGTAACGTAAAAACAAGCTCTTAACCGATGCCGTATTGCTGCTTCTCGGCAAAACTGCTTGATAGAGAGAAAAGAAGGTCTTGTTTCGTGGTTCATTTTAGCTCGCGCGGAATGTACATAGTAAATATAAAACTAATTAGTTAAAATTCAGAATAAATATGATGATAGCTTGTCAGCGAATATTCAGAAAATGGTCGTTTGCCGTCACCTAGGGCCAAAATTGGGGCGGCATCCAGCTCGTACCTGCAGCATCAGTGTGACACCATTACGCAAGATTGAAACTTTGTTTGTTTAAATCTTCAACGTTCAGTGTACATCGCAGTTTGAATGTTTTAGATTTGGTTCTTTGATTTCGTTGATAATATATATCAGCCAAGGGCAACGCAGCTGATAAACGTTCAGAGGTTTTAATTGCGCGTTGTGATGCTAAGTTTGATCTCGAGAGAGACAGACGTCTTTGATTGATTCATCATACTCCACTCTACACGTGCATTTGGATGCTGTGTGTGCCTTTCAACAGGTATCTGAGAATAGGCCGCGAGAGAATTTTAGAATAAGCCTTACTTACCCGCTACCGGTTGATTCCTGTTTCGTTTGATCAGAGCATTGCTATGGAGCAAGTGTTTCTTAGTACGTGCAATAATGATAAGTGAAAAATCTTGCTGGACGCGAACTTATTTTTCTCGTCGGCTGCTTCTAGCTACTGTGAGTGCTATCTTGATGGGGTTGTTATAACACTTGATAAAAAAATCTGGCCCATTCTCTGGCCGGCCAGCTTAGCCTCATATGATGCCAGCATTTCTCCTATAGTGTGCTTCCGGGCATCTCCACTGCCACCTGGCGAGCTGTTTATTTCAGCTGCTGCCAACAGCCTTTCGGGGGGCAGTTTATGGCTTTCTCCCAACGAGAAAGGGTGTCGAGAATGGGCCAGCATCGAGATGTATAGTTGTTCACACCGACTCCAATAAACTAAAAGCCTTCCTGAAACACTGTGCACTTTTTCTGCGTCCCCTGGTGTCGATGCCTTAGCGCTTACACTTGACTTGCAATTATTTCGATTGCGTATATTGCCTTGCGACTCAGTGGTCGTGACTTTCCTTGCTTTCTCTGTTTTCGTTCTTTGTTTTTTCGGGGGCTAGTTTCCGCTTTGAACCGCTGCATCTATTGCTAGAAATGCTTGTTTGCTTTCTTCATAACCGCTGGCACACTCCTGCTACCGTTGTACAGTGACGCAGCCTGGCTATCTCCACACGTGTTCGCAGCGACGGCGACTGTGACACCTTTTTAGGCTGTTTGCGCGCTTGCAGAGTTAACTTCTTTGTCCTCTAGGAGCGAAGTTTATCGACCTTAACTAAGTACGGCGGTAGGTTGGAATAGCGGGTAAACAATGTTGGGAACACTTGTTTTTTGTTACTTCATGTCGCCTAAGTTAGCTCAGGCGGAGTAGTGAATGAAATTACTGAATGTAAGAAAATGGGCACTAGGTGCCGGAAAAATCATGGCACGTAGCAATGAACTCGTTAACATACGGGGATGTTACGTTCAAAACATTGCGGTTACGGCTTGTTACAGCCATCTTGATGCAGTATATTGCAGTTACGGCCGATTGCTATCAGCGTCTTGCGTACAAGGTGGGAGCGACAGTTAATAAAAAAAAACTGTACGGTAAGGATGCCACCTATCTCTTGGCATTAATGGACACGTGTGACTTAATTGATGACGGCTATGACACAAGAGCTGCTCTGCGTTCACGGGTACGAGAAAATTTGGAAGAACGCCAGCGGCACGACGCCAGAGCTCCCGCGCGCTCACGCGCATACAGAACGGTTGCTCAAGAACTCTCCAGGACCTACCATAGCCAACCAGAACACTGCTGCCTCAAGGGCGGCTACGTGACCTGGGATCCACGGCTAAACAAAGACTTTTGCGAGAGTGCGCATTACTTTGCAGAAGAAAGAAGGTCCGACGCCTTTTCCCAGACGGCAAAGACGTGCTCGGATCCACACGGTGCTGCATTTCGGCACTGTTTGTTGATCACATGGACGCATTGTAGCAGCAGGCATGTCCGCCGCTCCCCTGTGACCTCGAGTGTCACCTTGCTGCTGTCTTCATTCCGCGCGGTTTCGGCGTTGATACGAAACCATTTATAAGTTCGCGGTGAAAACAGTTGCATACCGTGCTACCTACGCGCACATCTCAGGCAAAACGATTCTACAGGCATACAGGTGTTTATGATTCTTTGAGCAAGGGCGACAATGCGCTACACACGCACGCCTTCCACGCAAAATATAGCATTTGCTTGCCTGTTGCAAAATGTTGCCTTCGCAGCAGTGACTTTTCACAGCACTTTGGCGCTAGGTGTGAGACCAGCATTCGCGTTTCTTGGAGCCAATGTTTGGCTTCCTGAATACTCTTGCTTTGTTTATAGTCTAGTCTTCCGGGATGTTTGGGTTGCTGGATCGCTTTAGCTTAATATTTGTTTTTTTGCCGTGTACACAAACCAATGAAATATCTTAAACATAGATATATGCGTATCATCGCTCTGTATGCTCAAATAATGTGCTTGCAAACGTCATCTTTTTATACATGTATCGGCTGTTCTTTAGAACGATTGACACGCATTTTGTTCAACCATTTTTTTTTCGTTCTCCATGTAAACATATCTTCATTCGGTTGATATGCACATATATAAAATCTGCACTTATGTCATACATTGTATTCTGAGGAAGGCCGGACCCCGGCCAAAACGTCAATAAATCGCTTCATACGCGCGTCTACTTGACTGTATATATTTGCCTGAACCCAGAAACGTTTCTGCTATGTATCTATATGGAGATAGATAGATAGATAGATAGATAGATAGATAGATAGATAGATAGATAGATAGATAGATAGATAGATAGATAGATAGATAGATAGATAGATAGATAGATAGATAGATAGATAGATAGATAGATAGATAGATAGATAGATAGATAGATAGATAGATAGATAGATAGATAGATAGATAGATAGATAGATAGATAGATAGATAGATAGATAGATAGATAGATAGATAGATAGATAGATAGATAGATAGATAGATAGATAGATAGATAAAGAGAGAGAGAGAGGATAGCCAGATGATTGCACCTGGTTTGGCATTCCACACTGGTGCAGGGCGAAGAGAAAAAAAAAACAGGAAACAAGAAAGGAACTATAGGAAACTAGTAATATAGATGCGCACGCTCGCACAGCAGCGTTCACTGTGCATCTTTATTACCCTACATAGTGTTATTAGCTATGTATAGTGCTCAAACACCAACGCCAAATTTACAATGGCTACAGCTAAGAGCGATTAGACATTTATCAAGTGTCCGAAGCGACTAAGCTTGTAGTGGATGCTTGTCTGATTATATAGGCTGTCTTTTTAGCATCTCTTCCACCGTATTCAGCAAAGAGATTGACTTTTTTAATCGCTCCTGCTGTATCAATAGTTTCGACGGGCGGCCAAACTGGTTCGAACATTATCTCTACCACTTCGCCATTAAGCGTCGCTATGCTTCACTTATAAATGTCCTCATTATTTACTGCCCTAATAATGCAAATTTAACCACAATTTATTCTCTTCTACCGCATACCCTAATATCAGAGACCAGCACTGAGACATGCGGGATTAATGTCTTATACCTTGCATTTTTAAAGTTCTTTTTCTCGACAGAAACTCCGATAGACCCGCATAATTTTGATGCGGAGAAAGCAAGAAATTGGAGTGGCATGGAGGATTATTCGTTTTTTCGGGGGAAGGAAGAGCGGCCTGGTAACCAAGCTTCCTTTCGTGGCAATTTATAAAGTTCGCAAAACTCGGGTTGCTACACGCAAAACACAGTAATGTATACAGTGATATCAGTGCTGGAGATCTTCAATCTGTCACGACAGAAAACTCTGGAGGCACGCTGCAGTCCATTTCCAAACTCGAAAGAGATGATCGAAGCAATATGAATCGAAAGCTGTCATGCGTCATTATTGCTAGACTTTCTCCGAGCACTATCAAACTTGCCGCATCACTTGTTTCAATGCATTTCAATTGCTGAATGCCATTCGGCGCTACTATTACAAAGGCACAGTAGCTCTCTTGCATTTTTTATGTTTGGGTCACGTTTGAGTGTGCAAAAATGTAGAAATCTTTGTCTTCGTTTTATGTTTTTTATGTTTTTTTATAATAGCAGCCCTTTTTCTGTTTTCGCTGGTAGCTAATATAATTTGGGGCACGAACATGCTGATCTTTTGTGTTTACGTCAATATACAGAGCTGCACCGTCACGGTACGGCTCTTAATCTAAAGGCATATTAAATGTACAGCGCCTACTGCTTTGCACATAGTTGCGTGCTTTACTAAGAAGCTGCGCGAGAGGTGAATATTATACTTCTGCAGAAGTCTTCATTCCGCTGCCATGTTTTCCATACTTCGCTGAAACAAAACTGAGGGATGGCAGAGGTCCTTCTCTCCTCGTGCCACCGCAGTTTAGGCAAATCTGGTGAAATCGGCTCTGGTACATCATAGCACCGGGTCCCTAGTGAAGAGCCACCTTCGCTTTATGGAACACAATAATGACAGAGAATAACGTTTAATAATAATAATAATAATAATAATAATGAGAAGAAGAAGAAGAAGAATGAAACGAGAAGAAAGTAATTATGGTAGTAACTATTATTCTCACAGTTACGTGGCGATAGACGCTTGGTGTTTCCGATAACGAGGTGAGCTGCATTAAAGCGGTTTTGAATGAAGTTGCAGTATTGAAAAATCCGGGGGCGAACAGGTTATTATGACCTGTGCGTATTGGTAAATATCCTGGGTAAGTAAACCTCCAGCATCAGTAACATTAAATTCTTCACCATAAACAGCCCAGGACTGAAAAGCAATGGGTATGTGAGCATCATTCAACTGGGGTTCTTCCCCACTGATATAAATAGCTATTTGATTTAGTATGCGGAGTGCGGGCGTATTGCATTTCGGTTCCTAAAAGAACAAAACAAGCGGAAATATACTATTCTTCTTCTGTGTTGTCACCAAAAGTGTTCTGTCCTTCATCGGCCCGCTCTACGACGGGTTCGATTTCCTGGGTTAAACTCCGAAACGAAAGAACACCTCAGGCATGGCTCTTCTGCCGGCGGCGTCGGGGTGACGGCCCTTCGAAGGGCATAAATAAATGGGGAAAGAGGCTGAGAGCGGACGTTCTCTTCTAGATACGCTCGCCGAGACATTTGGCCGCTGAGGAGGAAGGGGAGTCTCCCCCCCCCCGCCCCTCCGCTTTCCGGCAGCCGGTGCCCGTGCGGTGTGGAGCGACGTCGCGCACCGCCAGATTAGTGCTCCCCTTCAGTCGGGCGCGTTGCTCGTCGTCGCACTTCACTTTGCCCCGGCAGCGACCTTCGACGATCGTCGAAGCCTCGGTCGCACGAGCGCGCAATCAATTTCTCTGCCATCCAGCAGCGCAGAGCCACGGGTGCGCAACCGCACTTCCTTCTTCGATTTTCGCAAACTGCTCCGTTCTCTCTCCTTCATTAGCCGCGAGCACGCAGCTCGGGACGCTGCCGAGGACAGTGGAGGGGCGCACCCGCCGCGGACACCTCGTTTGGGTCCTCGTTTTCTTCACCATTGCTCCGCGAGCGGCTGCTGTCGCCGTTTTGTCCGCGCTCGTACATAGTACATTGTATACGCTCGAGAAGGGCGGGTGTTCTGGAATGCCTGTCTGTCTCGCACTTTGTTCTCTGCATTTATTTTTTTTTCCTTAGCGAGTCTTATAACGTTGTCGTTTCTCGCTGATGAATAGCGTTTCCTTGGTTTCTTTTGCCTTTTCATGACTTCGTTTGGTCACGCATGGACGAAACATCGAAGCAACCTGAAAAGTCATTCAGACGTATGGCGCGCCGCATGTTTCGTCCCGGTTGAACGGTCTCTTTCCTTAGCGTTCTGACGCAGTTTAGATTCGGCACCGCATTTGATAACTGGCGCCAGGGCGGAGAAATTGCCGGGTGATTTTGCAAGGCTAGGTCCAGCTGCAACAAGCAACACTCCTCTTCCTCCTCCTCTGCCATTGACTGATAATTAACCAGGACGCTATGGGACGTTGCACATTCCTATTGGTGAGTCCGCGTGACATTGGTGTGATTTAGACAAGGATGCGCAGTTATGGAGCTGCAGAACGCTTGTAGGCCAGGGGCGCCAATTACATTACCTGCACTCCTCCGCCCCCCCCCCCCCCCCCACAGACATGCAATATCGCCAGATTTTACACTCGAATAAACGATCAATTATACGCGTTGACGTATGCAATGTCTGGCCAAAGAACAAAGCCAGAAAATCTGCACATTTAACGTCAGACAGCCGTTATCACTGCCGAATCCCTCGACACTGCATAGCTTAGACCACTCAACGCGCCAGCCAAAGTGGCATTTAGAAAACTTTCTGTGAGCACTTAAAGTCGTAAAAATACTTTAAAAACAAGACAGGCAGCAGCATAGCTGTCAAAAACCAAATATTTTCCGGTGTCAGCTTTGGGTGCGCGTTTTCGCTTGGTAGGTGAGGCGTTCAAAATAAATCAGCGCGAAACATTGCGTAAAAGTGCAGTTAAACATTCGAAGTGAAATAATCTATTTGTAAACAGGGAGAAGAGGCGCAGCTATATCTCGACTGAAAAGCAGTCTCTGCTCCTAGCAACCAATCGGTCTCCAGTAGAGCTGGCTTCGCATAAACATACTATTTAACGTCGTATATAGTATCTGCTAACGGTTACTCTTACAAATGTGCTTGTTAGGAGCGATAACCAAATCCCGAAAACCGACCAGAAATGGGTCTATTCGACTTGAAACACAGCGCACGCTGCACCTGCCCTTCGCTGCACTTTCCAAACCAACTGCCCGAGTGTACGGGCGGGCTTAGAACGTTTTAGAAAGTACGCGTGGGTGGTTCCAGCGCCTGTATCCCACAACGGCGTGAAACCGCACGCACGTATGCTTTTGGTTTCAAAGCCATGGCTTTGCGGCAAATCCCTTGTGCGCCAAACGCACGTCGCCCCCTTTCCATCTGGCAGGGTTCCCACGGCGTTTCGTTCTTCCGAGACGCCTGCAGGAAGATATGCCCGAGTGTGCGTAGTCGAGTCGTTCTTCCGAGACCGACCCGGGCAACTTCCAACACAAACCAGACGGCGCAGAGTCGCGAGTCAGGACTGCAGGCGCAGGCAACTGGGCGCGGAGAAGAGCGCCAGGCCATGCACGAGCGGCGCCGTCGGGGAGAAGCGCGTCTTAGGCTCGGAGGAGGCCCACTGACCGTGTCGGATGGACGGCCGGCCGCTCGGGCGACCAGCAAGAGCGCTCTCCCCTGGTGCGAGCGATAGGCACACGCGGCCGCGCAGCCTCCTCGGTCGGCAGCCCCCTCTCAGGGCCGCGCGCTCTTCCTCCGGCCTGCATCGCCGCCGAGATCTGGCCGGTGGCGAGGAAGCAAGCAAGCTCGACGCCCCGCGTGCAGTCTCGCTCGCCTCCCCTCCGATATCGCCTCTCCTTACGAACTACGTCCCTCCTGCGGCGACGTGATTCGCAGCATTGAGGTCGATGTGCGGCCGGCGCTGCTGCCCCTTGTGTGACGGCTGCCTTTTACGCCACAGCGGAGATTGTGGACTGCGCGCGGGAAAGTGTCTCTCCTGCGCGGGAAGACCGGGGAAACCGCTTTTTGTGTGCGCGCAAGTGGGAATGAACTGCCGGTGTTACGATCAATATCCCGCAAAATATATGTCACATTTTGCGCAGCATTTGACCCCGTGCCTTCTGGAGGGAAGACAAACATTTTTCGTCGTCCCCGCGGCTCGGAAGCCACGCCGCCATGGCTCAGCCGGCTGTGGTAGCAACGTACATCGCGAAGTTGCAGCGATGTTTCATGCTTGCGACGGATGTATTATAGTAGGCCTCTGCGATTGTTACTTCTGCCAGTAATGTTCTGGTCAAGCAATAATTTCCCAAGAATATTTTTATGCTTTTAGGAACTGAGCATTGTAAGATTGCAAATGAGAAAGACGATGAAGAAGTGAAGAAGTATACACCTACACAATGGCACAACGCAGAAGCAGAATAGCACTTTTTTTCAATCGTTAAACTTGATTATTTACGTGTCTGTGTCTTACGCGCTGTGATGTTTGCCCGACAACCAGCTTAGTTTCATCGAGGTTTCCTGAAAAAAAAAAGAAAACTAATCTATTGTGCATTGCGCTCAATCTCGTCAAAATTCCTATCTCGCCTCAGCTTGCAAGAAGACAATTTATTTAGGCGAAAAGTCAACCGACGACACACTGACACAGGCCGATTTCGCCCTTCCGATAAAGTATGGCTTAATTATTTCATGCAACATCTTGTCATCGCATCATGTGAGTATAACGCCATCGCCGAAATCACGTGAATGATGTACACAGAGAGGTGGCTGTCCCAATAATTCCAGGCATTATGGCACTCGCTTAATCTATCGTTTAGACGCTTGCTCATATGCCCGTCACAGTTTCCCGCAGAAAAATGAAATCCGGTGGACCATATAATTTCCCCGCACTCAAGCAATCGACTTTTTTTTTTTCAACAGCGCTGCGTGGTCGTGCGCAAAGGTTCCGTGAGCTTACAGTGCTCGCTTAGCTTGTCCGGAGTATATAAGGCGACCTTAGCGGCAAATTTGTTTCCTATTGTCTTTAGGAAGTGCGTGAATCGATGTATGTAAGGCACAACCACCAGCTTCTTAAGTTGTGCCTCATTTACACGTCGGCTAATGTCCTCTACCTTTTTATAGGACGCCTTCTGCTACCACGACAAGTGAAAACCAGGGGCCGTATAACGTAAAACTATTCCAATATGTTTTTATTCCAATCTCCTGACGTCAAAATTGCGTAACCGCTGACGCAAGCATCGGGCGGTCACCTGCAGGGTTGTCTGAACAGACAAATCAAACGCTCTCCTCGTTCATAGGAGGTCACTTTTGTTTGTTTGAAAAACGAATAACATTGCCTGCACTGAGCGGCTTGTCTTAATTAATTGGCTCACAAGAGGCGAGGAGCATGCTCAAGTGCAGAGAGATTCGATGGGGCCGAGCCACTGCACTGAATATCGATAACCGGATTGAGTGGGTGGTGCTGGCGTCTGCGTTTGGTCCGCTTTCTCTTACTTAGCTTGCGGTGGCTCGTCAACAATCGCGCTGGCATGCAACGGAAGCTTAAGAATGATGCTAAAACGGATCCTCGCCGAAGAAGTGTTGGCAGAACGAGGTCGTAAACGTGCCGAAAGTTCTCGAAAACGTTACACGGCTACACAGAAAGTTTTATTACGCGCAAATAAACCCACGCTCTCCAACAGGAGCGAGTAGCCAGTGCTGGAGCGATCGGCGGCAGCCATCTATTATTCCTTTCGGAACGGGGCAGCGTGCGGCTATTCAGAAGAAAATTCAGTTTTGTTCGGCATATTGATGCATCTTTAACGCGTCTGCGTCACTTTGACGCGGTAAGTTTTTGCTGTTTTGTGACGTCGTGTGAGAGGCAGGTGAGGGGTGCAGCCCGAAAACTTTTGACCAATAGCCGAGGGCTAATGGCAAAAAGGCGTCGAATCAGAAATAACTATTTTCGTTTTGTTCGGTCAAATTATGCATAATCAGTATGAACACGTCATATCAGATGGGGAGCTATCGCGGTTTTCGTGACGTCTTGTGACAGAAAGGTGAAGGGGGGGTGGTCCAAGAATTTTTTTGACCAATCGCGGTGGGCTGATTGCAGAATTGGAATAGAAAAGTTTGGAATAGTGTTACGTTATAGCGCCCCAGGTTGCAGCTTGCAGTTCAGATTGCTCATACATTGTGAGCCAATGATTGGCAATTTTCCTAAAAAAGTATGATTCCCTATACAAGAAATTCTGCTTCCTACAGCCGGTAGCATTCAGCTTTCTTAAATGCAACAAATTTCATTCAAATCAGTTGAGGTGTTGTCTCATGTGAATATTTCTGCGTTTCATGTGTGCTATGTGAATAGGAGAATCGGTGTTGGCCCCGAAATAAAGTTTCTTGTAAACTTTCATCCTACACCACCGATAACGTGGACACAGTTGCAATACAAATTGAATCTGGGTGTGATGTTTAGTTGTCACGACACCAGGCTGCCAAAGTGTGCACTTCGTACGAGAACTATGTAACGGACTAAACGAGTATTGAGTAACTATCTACAAGGCCCCTAATTCACTCACAAATTAAACTTTCACTACGCATCACCCAGAAGAGGCCCCATGTTCTCGAAATATAAAGCTGCTGGCAAATTTTACTCCCAAGACACCATACAAGCTTTCTGTAGGATTAATATAAGGATTGCAAACAGGACAAAAAGAACAAGAAAAAATGAGAGTATAACAATTTTCATCGATCCCTGAATTGGCCTACACACGTCAATCTTTACCAGCTCATAGTACCCGAAGACGTGCCGGCTGCAGACACAGCGTGCTATGTTCTCTCGTAGGTACATTGCAAGCAGGGCACCGTAACGAACCTATACCCGCTTAGTTTTACAGAAGAACATATTTTATATATGCATAGCTCGTATAAATACGGTGCAGACATGCACGATCGCGCCTGTCAATTGCACACGACAGGCGAAAATTGTACACATGGGTCATAAGTAAAATAGGTGTATATTGCTGCTGCGGGTCGGTCCAGATAGCACGAAAAAGAAGACCCTGTGGTTGAACCGCATTTCCTAGAAAAGGGTAATCGGGATTTCCTCCTTGGAGTTGTTGTAGGCTGAACCAGCAGCACAGTCAGTGTCTGTATTGCCCACTATGCCACGACGAGAGGGAAGTCACTGCAGTGCAACACGTTGACTTCTACGTCGCCTCTACTGGCCAATATACACGAGCTCTATAGGGCGTCAGTGTAGTCGCCATCACAGAATACGACCTTGGCAACTATGCCGAAGCTGAAAATCGGGAACCTGCCGGGTGCAGCCGACGGTCACAAGACGAACACGCCATGGGTTGTAGTATATTCATAAACAGTTGGACCTTGGTATAGAGCCAAGTTTCCACCAGTCGAAGAGTACTTGCAGAATACGGAAATGTACCTTAGTTTGGGGGGGGGGGGGGGATGCTGCCTTATGCATGCAGTTCCTCGCGGCAAACGCAACGACAATTTTCTAAGCTGCCAAAGAAGCCTTATGGCTAAGGCCTGTATATAGCTCGAGCATGATGTAGGTAGGCCCAGCCAAAATATTTCCTTTTCTTTTCCTTCTTATCCACCAACTCGTATAAATTCTCTTCTTGCTTTGAACATGTTAAGCCCTTAGCGTGGAAGCTTGGGCTTGTTGGTGATTCATTGGAAAAAGGACACAGCCCAGAAGAGACAAGGACACGAGAGACACGCTGTGTGCGTGTCGCGGTCTCGTGTTCTTGTCTTTTCTGCGGTGTGTCCTTTTTCCAATGTAAATCCCCTTTCCTCCATCAAGCATAGAGCGACAGGTCTGAGATCTAAACGTTTCTGTTGTGTTTTTACTTTAATGCTTGAGATTTTTACCTTAGGTACACTTTTATCGGTATTGATAAATTCGTTAGTGCCATTCACGCAATCCGCAGTGCTTTATTGCCAGAAAGTGCACAAAAACCGCTCTATTGGAAAAGAGTTGACCTTATGGGATCCAAGCCACCACGTAGCACTCCAACACAGCGGGGCTTCCTGCAATTCTTTCTTGAATTGAAGTGTAAATGCAACGTTTTATACTTAGAACACTTACAGGTTTGAATGTTAGGTTATTATTCTGTCAAGCACTGTTGATGAACAAACAAAAACAAGAGCTGCAAGCAAAATATAAAATTACTTTGACAAGGCGCTTTATCGAATAAAAGGACAACTGAGGCAGGCTACACACACACAAAAAGAAAACCTTTCTGTCTGAACAACACAAAACAGAATTCGAGGTAACGTACCTAGTTGAGGTTGTTCACGACGTTTCTTGTAATCTGTACCTATAAGCAATCCAGCCTATGCCAACTTCATCACCTTTCCCAGAGCTTTTAATTATAGGCTTCATTGTAAATCAGTTGGAAAATTGGACGCCATCCCCTGTCTTGTTTCTTGTATTGGCAGTTATGTTCGTTGTCGCGGACAATTTGTTTTCCCTTAATTTTGTTGTTTCATCTCCAGCTGAACTCCTGTCAATGTTACGTCCGGTGTTCCACAGCGGTGCGATTGAGTCCGTTACTATATATATATATATATACTGATGATTGGGTCATGTATGAAAGCATGAATTCTATTGATGACCATTATTGTCTCGTTGAATCGCCTCTGGCCTTTTCATGTGTGGCGCAAAAGATGGCAAATGAATATTATTTGCAGTAAAACAGTCGTAATTCCACTTACCAGCAGATGTAAGTTTCTAATGTTTATTGTTCTTTGAACGCCGTTAAGCTAACATGTGTTAATGTGTTAATATAAGTATTTAGTTCTGTTCACAAAAATATTTCTTGGTCTAGCCACATTGAGCATGCAAACAATAAAGCTCTAAAAAAGCCAGGCAGCTTGCGCCGCACTTTTAGCAAGGCCCCACTGGGTACTGAGCTCCCTTCTATATGAAACTTCAATGTGCCCCTTTCTTGAATATGCCTCCGTCGTTTCGCACCCGCGCAACCAGTGTGAAATAAGTTCACTTGAATCTGCGAAAGAAATATATTCGTTTGGTCTGCCACAATTACGGTCGCTTTCTTCATCGACACGGGCACAGCAGTCCCTGTATCTCCGACCACTCTTGTTGTTTCGTGATCACTGATCATATTGAATATCTAACATTTTTGAATGTCATCACTAACTCCGTTTCTGGCTTTTGCGACTGCAGTCACATCACACTGCTACAGAAAACTGTGCTTGGGGTACTCACGCTTCGAACCTAAGGCCCTTTTGTCTTGGTCATACTAACACGTTTAAATACAGATTTTTTTCCCATGTACATTTAAATTAGAACACTCAAATTCGCTGTCCGTTACTATTCTTTCCTTGCCAGTAAATGAGTTTTTAATTTTAATAGGAAAGTATTTTTCTAATATGGAATTTGCTTTAGCTGTTATTTTCTCTGCTTTCGCTCGCTTGCTATCGTTAACCGCTTCGATTGTTTGCTTGTGTTTGCCTGTGTTTTGCTAATATACTGTTCTGAAATTCTTCCCACTCCTGCTATCACCTTGTATTGTGCTCCAGTGTGCCAAAATAAATAAGTAAATAGATAAATAAATATATAAATGGAATTTTTTCTTAGCCTGTTGATTCAGCGATGAGCAAACGGTCACATAAAATTATTAAACGGAGATGCTCTTGTTTCTGTCTAATTTCATTCCCTTTCTTCTTCACTGTCGAAAAGCTTTCATCGTGAACATGCGACGTTCGAGCAGTTTAAGTGATTATGTCACCGCACATTAGCGAATCAGAAATTGCCTGCGGACTTTTGTCCGTAGAAGGAAAGATGACAACAACGTTTCTGGAGCCCTCGTCGTTCGCTAACCAAATTGGATTACACCTTGATTCGGTAAAAGCGTTTTCTCCCCGCAATTTATTTGCGCTCGACCATTCCAGTAGCTCCGGGCACTTGGATTCTTCCAAATCAGGATGGCCAATTGCTCCGGAACGAGCAACGCGAAAAGACTGGCCAAAGTCAAACACAGTGCAAGGAGGCGTTTCTGCCGGGCGCCGAGCAAAAGGCAGGAAGTAAATAAATGAGAAGGCGCCTAGAGACCCGAAGCGGCGATAACTATAAACACACAATCGTACCAAACCTCGCAAACGTTGTTTCCAATCTCCGGTAGTGGCAGCCTAGTTTGCTTTGCACTGCTGTGCTTTCCAATTTACTTTGATGAGGCATTATAACGGAGGGCCGAGGGGAGCGGTGGAGCAGAATTGGAGAGGGGAGCAAACCGTGAACGCTGGGCCGTAATTGCTTTTAAGCCCTGCGCCACCCTTCCTAGGTCCCCTTAGCGTCCCCCCCCCCTTCTTCGTCGGTTCCTTGCTTTTCATCCCCTTCAGCTTCCTGGCTGATTTGGCTTGATGGGGGGAGGACGTTCCTGAACGTTTTCTCCGACTGCGCTCAGCCTCGTGCACTCTCTCGCGCCGGTATTCGGTTCCGCCACTGGCGCTTTTCTTACGGCGCGCACCTTCGCTTTTGTCTCTTTATTCTAGGGCCCATCGATGCACGATCGTTAGGGCAGACACGCGCACGAGCTTGCAAAGCCGGCTCAGCGCAGGTCTCGCTTGGGGCGTTGGAAACGAAAGCTCCTAAAGCAAGCCGCCTGCAAGACTAAAGAGACGCGGCGGGAAAATGCCACGCAAATCTAGCAGAGCGAGGAACGATTTCCTTTGCTTGATGATCGAGGCAAAATACTTTGACACCCGCGAAAATATTGTCGCGTAGAGCAAGATATTACACCTTAGTACACTCTTTGATCTACTATATTCATAGTCCATGAGTGCGGCTCACGCTGAACCAACGGGCCTTTGACACCTATACTCGTGGATCGTACAGAAACAAAACGTGTTTTTCTTGTAGAGAAAATCGGCTCACAGGGAGTTACGTAGGGAAGATTTTGCACGCTTTGGTGTAGCAAAAGAAAGTGACAAGAATCTGTCGGAGGTGCAATGCTCACCTGTGCGCGGATATTAGGTTATTTGATGACTTCCATAGGGTGCCTGTGTTCTTATTTAGAGTAAGGGAGCATAGAAACTTTAGGTAGCGCTAATGTTTTCTTTTTTTTTCTTTTTTCTTGTCATCTACACACTCTAGAAAAAAAACTGCGTGGGTGTTATAAGTTGGTCGCTGTGTACACTTGATCTGCATTCTAGATCTGATCGCGACCATCTACTGCAGGCAGCTGAAATGCACATTTTCAAAGCTGAAGTTGCTGGCTATATTCTAAGCGATAATGAGGAAGGAGGGAAACACGGTGGTTGGCGGCGCCTCAAGCTTACGGATGATATATCTTACAAACAGTTGAACTTCCTTGCGAATGGGGTTCGTAGATATATGTACGAACCCACATTTCCAAGGAAGTTCTCAGAACCGTTTGCAAAAAGAAAAAAAAGTGAAAAAGAAAAAGCAAATGAGAGATCCCAGCCAGTTGTGATCTTTGACATATTGGTGAAGGCAGCCCGCCAACGGCAAACTACGCATAGGAAGGAATTCAGTCTACAGTCTTCTTCTACTGTTCACGATTCAAAAAGCGGCGGCAAAAGTATAACAAGGCGTCTCTGTGGTTGCTTGTCGCCAAAAATTACGGTGTGCTGCAGCTTTGTGGGCTGGTGGATGCCAACGCTGTATTACGTGCTACACAGCGGTTGTTGCTGTTTAGTTTTACATGTTCGTTCCCAAGCATTGGGCAGTAATTCGCTTGCCATACTCTTTATGCGGCGTTACATGTTTCTTCCATCCACGTGGGGCTTTAGTTCTCTTGGTCCTTTGCACGTCTCCTGTTGCGCACTATACCGGTTGCGTATGGCGCCTTTCGCATGAGCGGCGAGTTCCGTGCCTTTTGCTTTTGTACACTTAGCGTGACAAAATATACTGTTGACAGAGTTTAAGGTATGATGTTTCCGCAGCTGTGATTAGGATTTCCTTCTGCACTTTATCGGCATTCGTGTGGCGCATGTTAGATATATGTCTATTGATATATCACGCCTGCTTTGGGTTTTCTACGATACACTTGGAAGTCAGCGCCCGTCCTCTGTTACGTTTGGCTGAAAGTAAACATGCGGGGTATCATTAACACGAACCATCCAGAAGCAACAAGCTGGGCAAAATAAAACGAGGACGAAGCTGTGTTGATACACAACTTGAAGTTTTGTCGGCATGAGCATAAAAAGTGACCCTCTATTGTTTCTCTCGCACTTATCCGCGTGCACTGCAGCAAGCTACGTAGACTCATATATCTATCTTTATTAACTCAATATTAATTTTCTCCTACTTTTCTACACAGGGCGAATACTTCAATGCCTAGCGCGTTCCACGTTCTCTGGCACGAAAGAGAACTCAAAAGGGTCGCAGCACTACTTCGAGGATCGATACCTACCGGCCATCGTTCACAATAGCGTGATCGATGAAAACATGATTCAGCACAGTTCAGCGACGCAGGAGCAGGCCAGGCTGCATCTACCAAGCAGCGGCTTCCCTGCGTACAATGCACGCAGCAAGCGCTTCAGCAGGCGGGGCCTCTTGGCCTGCTGAGCACAGCCAGGACGCGCGACGCCACCGTGCTCGTGCGCAGGCTCGACAAGCCAGTGCGCTAGTCCGAGAGCTTGTTCTTGACGACTGCCGGTCTGGACCCTTCGGGCTACAGCCATCGGCACGGCCACCGCCACTGTGGGTCCTTATCTAGCGTATAATGCTGTTTGGAGACCGTGACCGGTGGAGCGGACGGAGCCCACGCGAACTCTCCGCGGCGGCATTTCGTGACCGCGCATCGCAGCCCGTCTACGAGCGCGGCGCCGCGCGCTGCGGAGACGCGGGAGGAGAAGCGCGGCCCCGGTGTAACGGGCCGAGGCCACAACAGCCGACCACCACCGCTGGAGTGGGCTACCGTGAAGCGGGGCCTGCGGGAGCGAAAGAGCGAGCGTTCCTAATCTCGAGCGCGCTCCAAAACGCACGTCCCGCATATAAATTCCAGCCTCATCAAAATTGGCCACTCGCCGCACCAGTCGCACCGCCGCGGTTCCTCGGCTCGAGCGCGCCCGCGGCTTTTATTGAGCGCATGCTGTGCCCCCGCGAGCTCTATTTATACGCCAAGTGCAGCAAGTGCGCGCGCTACTGTGTAGGCGCAGGTTATCTGTCAGTGCGGCGCCCAAATAATCGCGAAAACCAAACAGCCTCCCGCAGCCGGGCTGGTATACCCATGCCTATCTGCGCTGAGGCGGCGGCCGTTTTCGGTAATGCAGGGCGCGAGGCGGAGGCCCACAGCAAGGCTGGCGTAATAGACCTCTGGCAATAACTTGGCGCACGCGCCTCGAAAGCTGCGTGCAATGAAGCGATATTGGTGCCGGTGGGCTTTTTGTGCCGCGCGCAGGCGGAAACGTGCGAGCCTATTTGAACTTAATTGTTTTCTTTTTCATCTCTATTTTTTTGGATTTTGCTTTCGGGGCAAGCAGAGTGTCGCGCCTTCAAAAGACATTTCGGGTCTGATTAAGAAAGGGAAAGAACAATTACCGTCAGGCGAGAATAACGGTGTGAAGGAGGACATATTGGTGCTTAGAGAAGCTCTCTAAAAAAAGATAGCGAATAAAATGAGAAAAGATTATTCGGAACGAATCCGTATAAGGATGTAATTCTGTAATCACCTTATGGAGCTTTAAGGTAAGCTCGAGTGGTTTCACCGGGAGTGCTCATGCCTCTACCTGAAAAAAAAAAAACTCACTTGTATTAAGAATGTGTTTAAATTCGTAGCGGGAAAATCGTGGGTACTATTCGAGCGCTCGGCGTTGCAGCCATACTCGGCACTTTTTCTTGAATTTCCCCGATGCAGTCTTCCTTTCCTTACCAACACATGCAAGACGGATCTCCTTGCACTGCAGAGCGTGCACGCCCAAGCACTTCGGGCATGTCCTGGCCTCCCGAGATGTTCTTCGACTGCTTCAACGGTTGTCATTCCACAGGCGCATCCCATCACCCCTCATATCGTCGTTGAGACGCTATGACCACCGCGCCTTCAACATCTTTGACGGCTGACATCCCACCATTTAGCCGGTTTACCAGCGAGAAGACCACGGGCTGCGTCCTCTGGCATTGTGCTGAAGCCAGATGGTATCGAGTCACGGTGTCTCAAGACTGCGAAACGCCGAACATCGGCATTGTGGTGTCTCCGAAACCTCACATGTGCCTCTCAGCTCTTGGGATTGTTAAGAAGGCAGATTTGTCACCGCTAGCCCCTGAAGCAGTTGTCTCTGCTTTTCCTGGACCAGTCTTATTTTGACTGCATACACATTTACGCGGACGATTCCACCAATTCCAACAGCTCTACCGGAGCAGTAGTTGTTCCATCGTACGCTGCCTCATTGCAATTTAAATAATCTCACAATACCTCGTCGACAACAGCAGAACTTTCGTCTTTTAAAGGTGCACTGAATTGCGTGCTCCAGCAGCCACCAAGTCGTTGGGCCGTTTTCCTTCTTGTACATTCTTCCCGCTCCGCTCTCCCCTATTCAAGCGTAAGATAGCCAACCGGGCACGTGCTTGGTTACCTTCCCTACCTTACTCTCTTTCACTTGAATGGTCTTTTCGATGAGCACCTCGCTGATATCGTAGTTACTCACTGTAACTTAATATATCCAATACACTGTTGGGATAATAAGACTATGTGATGAATCTTGGGATATATACTGCGTGTTTCTGCGAAAACGCCTGTTAATACCACTGTTGTTAAACACGTGGTTAGTAGTAAGGATATCACTTCTTCTTCTCCTTCTTCTGCTTCATCATCATCATTATCATAGCTTTATGTGCACTGCAGGTCCAAGGGCTCTCCCAGCGATCTCCAATTATCCCTGTGTTGCGCTATAGCTGATTCCAGCTTGCGCCTGCAAATTTCCTAATTTCACCGCCCCCCCCCCTAGTTCTCTGCCGTCCTCGGCTGCGCTTCCCTTTCCTTGGCACCCATTATGTAACCCTAATGGTCCACCAGTTACCTGCCCTATGCATTAAATGGCCCGCCCAGTGTCATTTTTCCCTCGTAATACATGCATAGAATATCGGCTATAGCCGTTTCATCTCTGATCCACACCGCTCTCTTCCTGCCTCTTAATGTTACGCCTAACATTCTTCGTTCCATCGCTCTCTGCGCGGTCCTTATTGTATTCTCGAGCTTCTTTGTTAACCTCCAAGTTTCTGTTCCATATGTTAGCACTGGTAGGATGCAATGATTTTACATATTTATTTTCAACAACACTGGTAAGCTCCCATTCAGGATTTGGCAATGCCTCCAGTATGCACTCCAGCCCATTTTTATTCTTCCATAAGTTTCCCTCTCATGGCGAGGGTCTCCTCTGGGTAATTGACCTAGATAAACGTGCTCCTGCGCAGACTCTAAAGGTTGACAGGCGACCATGAATTCTGGTTTCCTTGCCAGCCTGTTGATTGGATTGGATTGGAGGCAACTTTATTATGCCAGCCTGTTGAAAATTACCTTTCTTATCTGCGTATTAATCTTCAACCCTAATCTTACATATTCTTGGTTGAGGTCCTCAATAATTTGTTGCGATTCATCCCATTGTTGCTGAAAAGGACAATGTCATCTGCAAAGCGTAGTTTGTTGAGATACTCGCCCTTGATCCTCACTCTTAAGCCTTCCGAGCCTGATAGCTTGAATACTTCTTCTAAGCATGCAGTGGCTAGCATTGGAGAGATTGTGTCTCCTTGTCTGGCTCCTTTCATGATAGGTAATTTTCAATTTTTCTTGTGGAGAAATGAGGTAGCGGTGGAAGCTTTAGATATTTCTCAAGATATTCACGTACGTTGTTGCGGCTTGAGGTGGCGTTCGGTCCAAGAATCTACCAAGCCCATTGACGAGTACGTCCGGTAGTAGGAATGAAGGAAAAAGGGTTTATTTTACATTCTTTGGCTCCCAATACGGAAGGACACTCCATTCAGGAGCATATTAAACGTCTGAGTTCACATCAGGACACGTCAGACCACTGCACCCAAGATCTGCGCTTTTAATACCATCGTCTTCTCTAGGCGACTAGACTAGGGAATCTGGTGAATGTATCGCGGCCAACAACAATATTCAAATCGGTCTAAATATCCCGCCCATGATATCGCACCATTCCGCCGAACGCCGCCTCCCATGTTATACTTTAGACCCCGTACATTTAGCAACTTGGGAATCCGAGGTCGATGCCCTCTCATGGTAACATTCGACGTTGACCCTGTATATCAATTATTCCATGTTGTCAGGTCCAGGTAGATGGCTCGTTTGTTGACCCGTCAACTGTCGGCGTCAACGCTGCGCTGACTTTTGGATGGGCGCTGATAAATGGGTGGGGTTTTGTCGGGGTAGACGTCTAATTTAATACCCTTGGCCGCGTTGAGATGTAACAATGCCTTCTGTACTCCTTAATTACGGAATATCTCCATGACTGATGATATCTCTACTGAATAAAATTAATATTCATATTCTATGAAATGCATACCGAGAGGTTGATTGTGCACTGCCGATTTCTCAATTACCCGATCGCTGATATGGATGTCATTCATTGCGGAATATCCCTTTCTGAAGCCACCCTGTTCTCTTGGTTCGTAGACGTCAAGATTTACCCTGATTATATTGGAAATTAATTTGGTGAATATTATATGCAATACTGAAAGCAAGCTAATGGGCCTATAATTCTTCAATTCTTTAACGTCTGCCTTCTTATGGAATAGCATAGTGCTGACATTTTTCCAGTTTTCTGGTACACTTGGGGCGCTATAACGTAAAACTATTCCAATTCTGCAATCAGTCCTGCGCGATTGATTAAAATCTTTTTTACACCACCCCCACTTCGCTTGGCTGTCACGGGACGTCAAGAAAACCGCGATAGCTCCCCATCTGATATAAAATGTGCACACTGATTATGCATGATTTGACTGAAAAGCAAAATAGTTATTTCTGATTCGACACCTTTTCGCCATTAGCCCTCGGCTATTGGTCAAAGGCTTTCGGGCTGCACCCACTTCACCTGTGTGTCACGCGACATCACAAAACCGCAAGAACTCACCGCGTCAAAGTGACATGTACGCGATAAAGATGCATTAATATGCCGAACAAAACTGAATTTTCTTCTGAATAGCCGCAGGCCGCCCCGTTCCGAAAGGAATAAAAGATGGCTGCCCCCGATCGCCCAGGCACTGGCTACATGCACCTACCGGAAAGCATGTGTTAATTTGCGTATAATAAAACTTTTTGCGTGGCCGCGTAACGTGTTCGAGCACTTTCGGCACGTTTACGACCTCCTTCTGCCAACTCTTCTTTGCTGAGGATCCGTTTTAGCGTCATTTTTAGGCTTCCGTTGCATGTCGGCGCAATTTTCGACCAGCCACCGCGAGTTAAATAAGGGAAAGCGGACCAATCGCAGACGTCGGCACCACCCTCTTCGTTCGGTTATCGATTTTCAGTGCAGTGGCTCGGCCCCATCAAATCCCTCTCCACTTGAGCGTGCTCCTCGCCTCTTGTAAGCCAATTAGATAAGACAAGCCGCTCAGCGTAGGCAATGTTATTAGTTTTTCGAGCAAACAAAATGGACCTCCTATGAACGAGGAGAGCGTTTGATTGGTCTGTTCAGACCAAGCCATGAGATATTGCGTATAAAGGGCCGCAAGCTGTTCAAGCATAATATCTCCCACACCTGTGAATAAATCGACTGTGATTCCATCTTCTCCTGCCGCTTTCCCCGTGACATGTCTTGCAAGGCCTTTCTATTTCATAGCTAGTTGTAAAGAAGCCTATGTATCCTGTTCATCACTGCTTCTAATGAAAGTTGCGTAGTTGCTCTGGGTACTGTACAGATCAGTATAGAATGCTTCTGCCGCTATTACTATCCTATCGAAATTGCTGATGACATTACCCTACTTATCTTTCAATGCATGCATCTTGCCCTGTCCTACGTCATTTTCTCACTGATTTCATGCTGCGCCACACACACACACACACACACACACACACACACACACACACACACACACACACACACACACACACACACACACACACACACACACACACACGCACACGCACACGCACGCACACACGCAGCCTTCATCAAGCTTCACACTGTTATATATATATATATCCCTCTCAAATTGATAAAAGGGAAGATAACCAAGCTTCATGCAGCAGCGGTGGCTATTATAATTTGCACAATTATTGCAAGTGCGATTAGTAAAAACATTTTACTAATCCGTTTTTTCTTTATTGACTTTTGGGGGTATATTGTAATTACATAATTTTAACTGGCCAGTACTCAAAGATTAGCCTCCTACTGAAGACTATGTGCTGTCAGCAGTAATTTCTAAAAATTAGAACTCAAAATCTGCAGTGAAATGCAATGCTGTTTCAGCTAATGAGTTTCTGAGTGAAAAAATGCACTACGGAAATGCAGTGCATTTGGGGCACATTTCGAGCCCGCGTTCCTACAGAATGGTTCAAGGAAGAGAGTTTTTATAGCAAAAGTTTAAGCTTTAAGGGCTAGCTGACTTCAGTTTTGCTATTACAACATGCCCATGCTCCGTGAGATCAATTAATAAAATCTGAATAATACAACTGTTATTAATTAACCACACTGGCGACGATCGCGCAAACTCTGATGTCCGCCACTGTTATCAAGCTTTGTCGGTGAAAATAAACTATTTGTTCCGAATCCCCGATCTCAAAAAAAAAAGAAAGAAACAAATGAACAACTTCATTGGTATAAAAGAAACCTTAGTAAAAACTATTCGTTCTTTATTTTGTGCAGAATTTAAAAAAGGCATGGTCAGTATACGTTACAGTATGTTATGAAATCTTCGCGACACAAGAAAAGTACAGGCCCATTTTCACAGATTTTTTGCTTGCTTAAAAAACCTATTCTCACCCTTTTCCTCCCTTTGAAGAGCGGCATGAAAAGCGTACGAAAGAAGGGAAACATTCCATCTGAACTGCAGAACACGCCACATTGAAGAAGTGCAAAGCGCGCGAGATTGCGAGTGGACCGCTTCCGTGCTCTTGTCTAATCCCCGCAGTATCAAATCTGAAAAGCGAGCGTTCAGTATATACCGCCCACGAAGCTGCCGCGCGGAGTCGTGCAGCTCACTCGCGTAGATCGAAATCACTTGCTTTCGACGTGTCCTCTCGGGCGTGGGCGAGTTTAATACCCTTCCCTACATTCTTTCTTTCTCTCTATCTCTCTTTTTAATGTGGCATTCCCGTTCCCGCTTCGTTCACAGGCACCTTTTTAATTCGTTCGCTTGAGATTTCCTTCAGTCTTTTTTTTTTTTTTTGCAAGAGTTTCCCGAAAGTTGTATTTTCCGAAGAACAAACTAGTGATGGGATTTGGTTTTATACGGGCTGGTGCAAGGCGAAAGTGCGAGCCAAAGTCGCCTCTTGAAGGAAGTCGATTTGCGTCCATTGAGATGACAACCGATATCTGCGTCCGTCCCCTTATATATCTACTCGAAGTGTGATGGTTGTCTTTATCCTCGCATGTTTCCAGTACCCTTTTCATCCTTTATAAATAAACACTTGAAATTCAATTTCCATCCTTTTATTCCTCCGCTCGCTCTCTTTCAGTCGCTTCAAACTTTTTCGTTTGCTCGCGAGCAATAAGAAGGGTCAACATTAAAAGGAACGTGGCAACAACATACTGAAGAGATTCCCATATGGCTTCCAACCCACAAGCGAACCGCCTTCTACAGTTCTTTCTATTTCCTTATTTCTTTCACCTAGCTTACAGACGTAAATGATATTTTGAAAAAAAATAAATGTAAGAATCGTAAGCCCTACAAGAGCAACAGGAGCAACGCACATTCAAACGCCGTCATCCATTTTATATTTCTGCCGAGCTTTCAAATTTTATACGCTTCCCAAGAAGCGCTGATTTCGAATCCGCACGCGAGCTAAGAAATAACAAATAAAATAAAAAGATTGTAAAGTCCCGAACCTTTCGTCACCGCTGTGTCGCCCCACTGTGACCTTTTCGCGTTTCATTTGTGTCTGTCTCTGTATATCTTTTTTTTTTTTGCTCATTTCCTATTGTTTACATTGGAGCTGTCGTCGCTTTGAAGTTGCTCTTTCAGGCGTGGAAAGAAGCGTTTGTCGGGTCACACAAAAGGGATTAAAGTTTCAGTCATAAAGCAAGCAATACGCCAAAAACAACGCAAAAAAAAAGTGGGGGGGCGAGGCGATAAACAGAGAGCCCACTTACGGCGCCCCCAGCCACGGAAAAGAAAATCTTTCACTCGTCAGTGGACAACTTGCTACTAAAGCTTTTGATTCAATTCGTAGCGGTAAACTAACCGACTTCTTTATGTTCGGCTTGATAGTTTCATATGAAATTCACTAATATTTAACAAGTTTCCTTGGTTCCCAAAGAAACAAATAAGGCAGCGTGATCAGGGTTAGTACAACTGCTGTCAGTTTTGACAGCTAGACGGCCTTACAGAAAGAGTCTATTGTCTTCATTGGTGTTTACTATTCTACTTTCCCTTTCCGCTGCTACTGATGACTGCAGGCTGAGGAACCTAGAGCCGCCGTGCAAAATAAAAAGAGAATTAGGCCATTTTTCCGCCGCCAGGTTTATGTTGGCTGTGTGTGATTTAACCATGCAATAAAGGGTTTGATTGCATTTGCTACTTCAGACAACTGAAGTGCGACAGCTAAAGTTGTCAAACGGAGAGGGATGGAAGCGGCCAAGGGCGTTTTGGAGTAGCTGTGGGAGCATCATATTTAGCACATTGGAGCAGGTTTGGAGCACGGATTGTTCGTTTTGGAATAGAAGATATGCGTTTTCGAGCATGCTAGATAAGGCTCAACATGAGTGAAATATCGGGAAATCAAGAAAAGATGGTCTGTATTTGACTTTGCGGAAAGCTATTAGGTTATGGCGAATCAGTTCTATGGAAGCCCGCAAGGTGGAGGAAAGTTCACTAAAGAAAAAAAAATTGTCATACACTCGAGAAAGGAAACCTATATGCGTTCCTTAGACATCAGTATTAAGTTACATACCGCACGTACAAACTAAATGTGGCCAAGAAAAAAGAATACGTTGCAGTTTCACCCGAAAGGCTAAGCATCGATTGCGATAGCAAATTAGTAGACATATAGGAAGTGAGGATACTAGTTTTATCGGGCGTTTAAACATGTAAACATTCGTTTATTAATGAAATTAGCAAGCATGGTGTGACGCGCTCACAAGCAAACAAGAACACATCGCACTCGATGACCGCGCACACCTATTGTCGAAACGCTGGAGCGAGAAAGCGCGGCAGCAACAGCGAGCGAATGCACCTTGTTGCCGCGCCTCTCTTCAACGCGAACTAAGCGGCGAGACCACCGCGCACACGGAGCTGTGAGCCCTCGGCGGACGCTGTACTCGTCGCAGATCGCTTGCAAGACAGCGCCCGGGCGGTTGCGCGCGGCCGCGCCATACGCAGCCGCCGCCAGAGTAGAACCCCTCCCCACTCACCGGTGCCTTGCGCGCGATGGAAGACGGCGTGCTTCCTCCCCGCTTTCCTCCCTTGCGCGCGCGATACAGAGCCACCATCGTCGGCTCACCCTCACACACTTTCACACGCACATACAGCATAAGGCGCGCGGCAGCGATGGTGTCGCTCTTGGAATTTTAACGGAACATCACGGCGACGGCAGAAATGCGCCTGGAGTGTCCATATAATTGCTATCTCAATAAAAAAAATAACCAAGGGTCTTACGCGAACAGCACCCGTTAGATTTTGATAAGCTTTTGTTATTGCTAGTCAAGAGGGGTTCTTTTTCGCTGTGCGCAAGTAAGTAATATTTAAGTTTATTTAGCTAACAATAATAACATCAATTATTTGATAGTGCATAATGCAAATCCTTGGTTCCTTTAAATTCAGTTATCACTCATGTTTTAACATCATCTGCAACGTTTTCATTGACATCTGGTACATTAGGTCAATTTATAAAGTTAGCTAATTAGGCGTATTCTTGCACAATGAGCAAATACTGACCGTGACAAGCATGAGCAACACCCAACAACATATAGTGAACGCCGTTCGCGTAATGTCCTCTGTTATTTTTTAAATTATTGGTGGCAGTCAGTTGGCATAGCAGAGTACCACATAATATATACGAAGTTACTTTGTAAGTCATTGCAGGTTTGCCAGTATTCTACATAACTTGGCGAGAAGCATGAACAAGAAAACGCTCATACGTTTATGAAAAGAATAAAGGGGAAAAAAGTGTTCAGTGGCTTTCCGATTAGCGTCACCGACCAGCATTTTGCACAAGGTCGATTATTAAGGCGGCTGCATGAAGTCAGTGTAACATTGCGACTGATATATTGAATACCAAATGGTTTCTCAAAATTTTCTGACTTCATCTGCGCAAGTCGCGTCGTGAACATCATTGGCGCGAATGCAATTTCTGTCTCTCGCGTATTATTCGACTCTTTACGACCGCCATTCGGCTGCTACAGTTGACTACAACCGAAACCTGAAATCCTCGGTTTGCGGCCGCGTAAGTCTGACTTTGTATGGTGTGGTTGTGCGGAATACAGAGTACCCGGCGTGCAAGTTTGAGTGATGATTACGGTTGTCATTTGACATTTCTGGTCAAACGAGAGAGAGAGAGAGAAAGGCAAAGGGAAGACAGGGAGGTTAACCAGAGATTATATCCGGTTGGCTACCCTGTACCGGGGAAGGGTACATTGGCAAAAATTGGCACGATTGCCACGATTGGCAAAAATTTTTCGGGCTACCCCCACTTTGCGCGTCTGCCGCCCGATGTAACGAAAACCGCAAAAACTCCTCATCTGATATGACGTGTACACACTGATTATGCGCCATTAGACCGAACAAAAGAAAAGTAATTATTTCCGATTGCACGCTTTTTTCGCCATCCCCCCTCCGCTATTGGTCAAAATATCTCAGGCTGCGCCCACTTCGCCTTTCTGTCACGTGACGTCACAAAACCGCGAAAACTCACCATGTCGAAGTGACGTTCACGCATTAAACATGCATTAATACGCCGAATAAAACAGTTTTATTTCTTTAATAGCCGGAAACTACCCTGTCCTGAAAGGAATTCACTGATTCACTGATTCACTGATTGCTCTGGCACGACTGCTCGGAGCTGCTGGCTTGAAGGCATTTATTTGCGTATAATAAAAAAAAAATTCCTTGGCAGTTGAACATTTTCGAGCCCTTTCGGCACGCATATGACATCGCTCTGCCAACTCTTCTTCGCTGAGGATCTGTTTTAGCGACATTTTTAACCTTCTGACTCTACACCGCCACGATTTTCGACCAGCCGCCGCAAGCTATAAGCAAGGGGAAGCTGGCCAATCCCAGACGCCGGTACCACCCTGATTATCTGGTTATATACTTTCACTGCGCTTGCTGGGCTTCACCGAAACCCTCCTAAATTCTGCATGCTTCTCGCCTCTTGTCAGCCAATCAGATGAGAAAAACCTGTCACGGTGGGCAACGCTATTCGCTTTGAAATGCAACAAGAGCGACCTCCTACAAACGAAGAGAGCGCTTGATTTGGCTGTTCAAACAACGCTGTAGATCACCGCCCATAGCTTGCTTCGGCGGTTACGTAAATTTGACCTCAGGATGTTGAAATAAAAACTGAGTGGAATGAGAGAGAGACAGAGGAAACGGGAAAGGCAGGGAGGTTAACCGGAGGGGAAGATCCGGTTTGCTACCCTATGCTTGGGAGAGAGGGGAGGGGGAAGTAAAGTGATAACAAAGTAGAGGTAAAGAAAGAAAGGAGCGTAGACATTGATACAATCACAGTCGGTCACTGTCGCCGCATACTGCCACCGCACAGCACAGTAGCACTTGCAGCACTATAAACATCTGTTCAGGCTACAGCCGCTTGTCCAATTCTGTCGCCCTCAAAAACCTCAACAGTGCCCTCGTCGCCCTCTGCGGCGATTGCTTGTGATGGCGGCATTTTAAAATAAATTCCTCTGTGAGAGGTCTTCGGTCAAAGCGCGCTATCGCGATTGCGAGTGATCGTATCTGTAAATTATAGCGAGGAGAGTCACAAAGAAGGTGTTGAAGAGTCTCCTCATTACCACAGTCATCACACGAGGCGTCGTCGGCCCATCCCATTCGGAAAGTAAAAGACTTGGTGAAAGCCACTCCTAGCCATGCATATTCGACAAAGCAGGGTCCAGCTGGAATGTAAAGGTGTAGAGAGGAGTCAAGATTGTGGAGTCGGTTGTTTTGAAAACTTCTTGCGTTCCACAAGGAGAGTGTAATATCACGGCTGAGCATTCGAAGTTTTCTAGCGGCATCTGTCCTTGATAACGGTATCGGCTCCTCTTCGTCCCCTTGAAGAGCCGGCCGAGCAGTGTTATCGGCGTATTCGTTCCCTATGACTCCGCAGTGACTTGGAAGTCACTGAAATGTCACGTGGTGTCCTTTCTCAGTCAAGGTATGGATTAGTTCTCTAATCTCAAATACCAGTTGTTCGTGTGGTCCGCGCATCAGGGCTCATAGCAAAGATTGCAGGGCTGCCTTCGAGTCACTGAATATTGACCATCTTCGAGGTTATTCTTGGCTGACGAGACGAAGTGCAGCGCGAAGAGCTGCAAGTTCCGCAGCCATCGGTGTCGTTGGGTGACATGTCTTTCGCTGGGTGACACGTCGCTTTCGCTGGGAAGACCGCGGCTCCAGGGGGACACTGGAGAGTTTTACGTTATAGGGCCCTATCACTGGTATTCTGTGCCAGTGGCTGCCGCATTGCGTGCAGAGGCGCTCATTCACAGCTGTGCTCAGCAAACTGGACGACTGATTTCTGTCGGAAGAGATAATCCTACAACGCAGACGTGACTCGAGATTCTATCAGAAGACCGTGAAAGCATTATTGTGCGTTTTGTAATCCACCGGACTCAGTGAACGCCCACAGTAGCTTTATCCCTCTCCGTTCATCAATTCTCTCTGTTAACATTTTCCACTAACCCCGTACAGGGTAGCAAACCGGAAACTTGGCTCCGGTTCACCTCTCTGCTCTTTCCTCGGCCTCTTTTTTCAAACCGGGTTTCTGGTATGTTATCATTATTCTCTACGTGGGAATCTAAGCATTTTTTAGCTGGCAAACCGACTGTCGGCCAATCCGGAGGCCGCCAGTTTTTGCCCTCGTAACGTTCTGTACCAGGATAGCGTAGCGCTGACGTTAAGAGAAAAGAAGCCTCCCCCGACACGTATGGAAAATATATTGTTTGTCTCCATGGCACCTGAAAAACACTAATATGATAAACAAGCACCTGGGTTCACAAAGCTTTCAGCTCTTTATGACATGCCGGCATCTTCGCTATGACCTCATTCACTAACGCAATTGGCCTGGATTCATTCTTACCAGCTTTAAAACTTGCATGGAGCTTTCAGGCAGCTAAAAGGTACTTGACTGACTGATTGTTTCATTTGTCATTTAAATCGCGCGAACAAAATGTGCTGCGGAGGGCTCGAAAAAGACTTCCATGTAGAAGCTCTGACACTGCATTGTAAGATCTAACTGACCATCGCGCCAGCGCCGTGTCGACGTTTGCAAATGGTTCATGTAGGCCACGAGTGTTTCCAGGAAGCGTAAATGGAAATTCAAGTCTGGGGAACCTTGCATTAGTGCACATCTACTGCGTTAATTTTCAGAGGGAGACTCGTTATACTCGGACGATAAGCCGCAGGGAAGGCAACGCTTGCTGGTAAATATTCAAAGGCCCCCTTCCATACATATGCAATATGCACAACCATTAAATCGTCACAGATAGTGGTAAGGGCCTGAACATGCCATCTATCGTGAACCCTGGTTGACTGTTGACGAGGGAAATCAGGGAGATAAAAAAAGTGCGAATCACCGGTGCCGATCTCAGTGTGTACTCATTACACACCGGGCGGTTCAACGAGGGCTCTCGCTATTTCTTAAAATCAGCGCGGCAGAGACAGTTAGTCCCTCGCCAACACATTAGGTCTGGCGAACACCAGAGATCGCGTTATAATAACTTATTTAGGTATTTAATTACCTAAGGATTACTGATTAAAATTCGAGTTACTCCCTGTTGGCAACATGCTTTCATTACGGAATTGAAGTCAGTTAATGCATGTCCTCTTATAGTAGGTTTCCAGAAACTGGAACTAGTTTTTAGATAGCTAACAGCAAACTTGGGGTGAACTGCCATGGCGTGAAAATTATTTCCCCGGGAAGTCTGTCTCACCCAAAGCAAGATAAAGCTGTGCGTCTACACTCTGCAATCTAGTCAGCACGTGCAAGAGTTGTTACGAAATGCACTGCTTGCTATAAGTGCCTGGAGGAGTGCGTTATGTTTCCCTTTCTGACCGAATATTTACTTCTATTTTAGACAATGTATGCTCGCGAGCGTCACGAAATCTTAAGAACGTGTCTTACCGAATCAAAAAGTCAAGAATGTCTTGCACGAATGCCAGCTTACCCACTACCCATATGAACCTCAAAAGAACCTAAAATTTATTTTCTATGCGGTCTCGGATTTACCCTCTTAAATATCTAATGCGCTTACAGCGTTTCCGCTTCCGACAGAGATGTAGGCAACAAATGTACAAATGAAAAAAAAAAGGTAAAAGTGCAAGGACGTTCGTCTCCTTTATGGTTTAAGCGCTATAAGCGATTGTCGTTTATGACTTTTGCCCTATTTCGCACCCACTGTCGTGAGAGAACATTCAGTTATAACCAATGGGCATTGCTTGCGCCACTTAAGCGCGTTTCAACGCATTGTAATAACGTATCTCGCTCTTTTTACCCCTCGTCCCCCCCTCTCTCTCTCTCGCCTTGTTCTTTTTTTCTTTTCTTTAACGCTGTTGTCCCCTAGCCCTCCGCAGAGCTTCGGTACGCTTGAGCATGCACTCATGACGTAGATGGTGAAGTAGCTGCGGCAGCAATGCTACGGGCTTATTTGTTGGTTTGTTGGTTTATCTTAAAACATCGCAAATTTTGCCAACTTGTCTTACCTGATTTTCTCCGAATTGACTGTCAAATCTGGCTGCGGCGTCCGCATTCTTATGGGCGAAACGCAAGAAATACTTAACAAAAACAAACAAAGAAACAAATAAAAACTTGTATTGGCGGCTCGGCGCAGATTGAAGAACCCCACGGGGGCACCGTAATGTTATGCCGAATCCTGCACTGCGGAGTTCCTCGTAGCCAGTCTGCATCCACGCTTTGGGATTCAAAGCCGAGCATTTAGCAGCCAGTGACATGCACCATTTTGTGAGTGCACATCAAGAGCTATCTCTCGAGGGGCTTGCGTTAAAACATTGATAAATGATTTACATATACCAAGTCAGCACATAGCACTTGTAACATCAAGGTTCGCCAGTGTTCACGAACGAATGCGTCCAGCGTTTTTCCTGGAAAACCGCCTGAATCATACATGACAGAAGTAGCTGCGCTAGATCGTGCTCTGAAAGGGCACCCCTTCCGATTGTCTTCTCTTTCATGCCTGTTTTGATCAAACGGAAGCGAATAGCCGCGCTTTATCGTTTCACTTTTTCAGCATGAACACATATAACTGCTTTAGATAAAGCCCCGAAAACTAATATAGCTATTATTGGTTAATAACGTCGAGCAAATGTTTCAGGTAAACAGCACAATTAAGAAGAAAAACTCGCATTTCTTGGTATGGAAGAAGTTGATTGCACTGGCATGATTGGAAACTACAAGAAGCTTTTCTACGACGAAGCTTCATGAAAAAAAGAGTAGCTTGTGGCGTAATGATTTTTTTCTTACACTGAAAGCAGGAATAAAGATATACACCAACGAGCAGAAGCATGTACTACGGCAAAAGCAGTTTCCGACAAGCGTGCAGATTCTTCTCAAGGCACAGCCGACTTGGACCGAAACGGCTTTAGTCTGTCAGCCGGGCGCACTGACGGCTGGATCTAGGAGGGTGTTTTCCGAACGGAGATCGCAACCCAGGAAAAGTACTTGAAAAGCGTGAAATCGGTTCGGTGGCAACGCATGAACGTCCCGGAGTATTCAGCTGTCAGTCGCACGACATGACGCGGCCTCTTCGCAAAGTGAATTTCGCTCAATTCAGTCGACTTTTATGAAGACATTACGTATTTTTTACTTTGACTCACATCCCTCGTGACGTCGTCCGGGCTTGAGAAGTCTGAGCGCGCGCACATCTGCATATTACAGACATTACTCGAACATGTGCTGCCGCTTATTGTGTCACAGCGAACCAGATACGTACAGGCGCTTTTTCATACGTGTGGCTGCGCCAGCGCGATTACCATCCAAAAACTGGTTGCTCTCATTGCGAGTGACTTGTGCTAACAAATATATTTTCGCGACCTAAGCTTTACCCTAGGTGAGAGCAGCATTCCGGGCAAGTTGGTAATCCACTACTTAAATGATATTGCGCGACAAAAAAAAAAAAACGACACGGACGTGAGAGAAGACGACACACCAAGCGCACCAAGTGTGTCGTCTTCTCTCACGTCCGTGTCGTTCTTTTGTCGCGCAATATCATTTAAGTAACCCTAGGTAACACCTCCTCATGTTTGTTTAACTGCTTTGTGAAATGCTCGAGGTATTTCGAGTGTCACATAACAATATAATGAGAACTAGTGCCATGAATTGTTGCTTGAAACTAAAAGATCGCAGGAATAAAACGTAAAATAGCACGCGCACTATTCGTGAAAGTGTGCACCTGCGAGCTCTCATTAGCGAAATTTCATTTCTAGTGCTTCCAGATGTTCTACTGCGCTAGAAAAAGAAGAGAAAGACAACCATTTATTTGCCGTTGTGCAGAACCGAGGTGACACCTATCGCATGTTAGCTCTTGGCGACGCCATCACCCTATCGTTTCTGTAGGTTGGGGCTGGAATAGATGTCATTAGGCTTTGAATTTTTCAACGCCACTCGTTGAAATGCATGCCCTCCAGCTCCTCTTCGACGTCACACGAGTTTCGCGAACAAACTTCCGAAGGAGGTGTTCCTGTTTTCGAGCATTTCCGAACTTTTCTTGTGTAAACATCACGCATGGCGCCTCCTGGAAATCGGTATAAAGCGATGCAAACACGACGTGCGGCGCCCACGATGTTGGCATCGAATAAGTGCGAGCACACACATGGCGGAGTGCTCGCGAGCAGGTCTCGACGCCACGTACATTGGGGACGTGCACTATATAACGGAATCGTATAATCCGCCATCAAAACATCACAAATCACGTCCGCCGAAAGCGCGGGCGGCCCTTCATGCGCACGTGCGCTCGTCTATTCTATGAGTCCTGGCTCGCGCGCCCCGCCTCCTCGGTTGCCGAGATGCCGTACGAGAAGATGAGAGAGAGAAAGGGAGCGTAAGGAAAAAGAAAAATACAAACAAAGAACACGACAACTCCACGACAACCAGCGCACTCCCGCCTAAATTTATGCTATTCAAAAGTTGGTCACGTAGGGAGGACGCCAGGGGCACGCGCTGAACAGTATACGCTCGCACGCACGCACGTGAAGCGCGTAAGCCCGGCCGCGTTCGCGGGCTCAGCAGGTCGTCGTCGTCGGCGGCGGCGGCATCGAAGGTGGTGCGGTAGAACGAGGCTGCGGGTGAGAGAGAGAGGTAGCGTATTTCTCGCGCTGCTCGAGCCGGAGGAACGTCGAGCTGATCGACAAACACGAAGCACAAACTTGGTGACGTTGAGCGATGACCCTTCGGTCCTCCGCAGCGCGCGGAGACGCCCCGTGAGCCGAGCGTCTTTGTTTAAGGTCTTCTATCCATGGCAGCTACTTCGGCGTCAGCAGAAAGTTTTCGATATCATGCTGATGAAGATTGGTCTCTTTCGGCCTTCTCCTCCATCGAGAAGACCCGCTCCCACCCCCGCTCCGTCAACGGCCGATGTCTTTCTTCATTGATGCTGCCTTACGCGTTCGTCAGCCATGTATGTGTTCGCGCAAGATTCACCTCTGTCCTTTAAGTGAATTATTTTAATGGGCAAACAGTATTTTTCTCTTTCTTTTGCACTCTGTAGGAAGCCTCCCTTAGGCAATAGCAGCCTATCCTCAGTTTAGATCAACGCCATTTTGGTAACTCAAAGCATATTGTTTCACAATGAATGTATGCTCGAGCGACTGAAGAATGTGTGCTACAGCCATAAATAGACAAAGTATTAAACGTTTCAACGCTATCACGTTTTGCGTTTCCGCATGACGGCTTCAGAGTTGATTTGCATCTTACATGGTTCGCTTACTTTGCCTTTCGTAATACTCCACCGAGCTAATCTTTTTTTGTGTATTACCGAAACGAAAATTAGAGAGATTTAGTCACCTTATAACGATGATGGCTGCTACTCTTTAGATCACCTTAACTTATAATAAGATTATTTCAAGGCTTAACGTGTGCAAGGTTGCACGTGTGCTCCTGAAACTGTGCTGTATGGCTTAACCTCGCAGATCACACTCGTGGGGGCAGCTGAAAGTAGCGCCAGGAATCCATCTTAAATTGAAAGTAGTGCTCTTTCGGAAATCAATATTAACGGTAGCACTGATGGAGGAGCCCACTATTTCTCTCCTCTCTCCTTTCTACAACCTAGTCCGACGCCTCCATGTGTGTTCTCGCGCAATCACTTCACTCGCAGCTTGCATTATGACGCAACCAGACCTCCGTGCGCGTCTTGTTCCGTGATTCGACCGTGATTCCGTGCAACGTAGAATTTTGCGGAAAACAGATTCGCGCATTCGTTATTTTGCGTTCGCTCAATCATGGTGAGCTGGGGTCTCACTTGTAATTTCATCGTATGTCCTGAACGCTCTAGCATCTATACCACAATTTAGGCGAAGAGAAAAATTGCAAGGCTGCTGTGGCTGCTACAATAGTTTTTTTTTTCTTTCCTATATAGATTCCTTAGTCGCTGGAGCTTATTTTTGCTTATTGGGGTAGCCGCCCCTTTGGTGGCATATTTTTTCATGAACTCATTATTTCATAAACAAAAAGAGATACAGTCCTCCTGTAAACTTGCGGGACTCTCGTTCTTGCTTGTTCGACGTGTTGTGATCATCATTCTTGTCTTCCTGTTAACGTCTCCCACGTAAATACGTAACGAAACATTTTTGCTACGTAGAAGCAGCACTAACCGCACCCTCGTCTTCATTACCCGGATCATTATACTTCCTTCTCATTTTGTTTCTCTAGGGGCCTCTCGTTCTCCGCTTTTTTTCTGGTAAAATAACAGCTTTTGGAGCCCAACATTTGGCGAGAAAACAGTTCTGGCTCGGACTAATTCCTGCAGAATACTGTTCGCTAGAAAACACAGCACACGTAACGCAAACAATACAATGAAAGGAAGAAAGAAAGAAAAAATATGGTTGATTCCACTTTCATTAGAATCAGTAGAACACGAAAGTGAAACGTGTCTTCACAGAAGTTGTTGCATGTTTATTGTACGTCAAGAATTAGGTTGCAAGTAGACATCAGCGGCACCTTACCACTGCACGGGGATCCTCGACAATTGCCACATAAGCGAAAGTTGTGGAACGACTCACGACCGGGAAACATCGCCCGGAGACATTGCGTTGCACGCACCGGAGCACTGCGCAAATCCGCCATAAACCCCAGGCGTTCGCAAACCGTACAAGCGAAACCGAACGGGTTGTTAGTAAGCCGCTTCGTGAACTCACGGTGTAGTCATTGAACGAAGCAAAAAAGTGGAATCACGTTGAACGGTGTATGTGACAGACCATCTTTCATTTGATTCCGTTTCCTTTCATTCGAACTATAGTAAATATTTCAGACAGGCACCACGCATCATTCTCTAAAACTATCGTCAAGTACAACGACAAACTTCCCTCGGGCTTCACCGCTGCATCTAAACCATCGATACCCCCTTGGTGTCTTATCAGCCCCACAGTCCATCTCAGTGTACCAGGAATCGGGAAAAAGTCTGAGCTGTCGTCGCCTGTGCTGAAACAACTGTCTCTGCTTCTTCTGCAGGATAGGTACGCGGACAGTGTACATATTTATATTGATGGTTCCACAAACATCCAGTGTTCGTCCGGTGCTGTGGTTGTCCCAGCAAGAGCTAATACCATGAGCTTTAGGACTGACCACCCAACGACATCGACATCTGCGGAACTAGCTGCTCATCGCGCTGCACTTTGTTTCATCAATCGGGAGCCACCTCGACAATGGTCAATCTTCAGCGACTCAAAGGCAACCCTACAATCTTTGCTATCAGCTCTGCGTCGCGGGCCATTCGAACAGCTCGTATTCGATATTAGATGCCTATTCCATACATCCCAGGAGAAAGGACACCACGTGACGTTGCAGTGGCTGCCAAGTCACTGCGGCGTCATAGGAAACGAAGACGCCGATAATGCCGCTCGGGCAGCTCTCGAAGACACACAAGAAGAGGCCATACCACTTTCGCGGTCCGACGCAGCTAGCAGACTTCGAGTGCTTGCACAGGAGATCGTGCTCTCTCTATGGTGCACACCAAACAGCCAGAACACCCGGAGCAACCGTCAATACCACCTGCCCTCTTTGATGCATCTCTGTATGCCAACTGGACTCCTCCGAAGAGAGGCCACTCTGCTTTATCGCTGATGGCTAGGGGTGGCTTTCACGAAATCTTACTCATTTCGCATTGCAATGGCCGACAACGCTCTCTGTAATGCCTGTCTTTGCGAGGAGACGCTGGAACACATTCTGTGCGACTGTCCTGAATATAATGTTCAGCGACAGTCCCCAGCATCCGTTCTAGCGCACCTTGACACTAGACCATTGTCCCTCGAAACGATTTTCACATGCCGCCGACAGAAGACATCGCCGGTGAAGGCGACGAAGGGACTACTTCGGTTTTTGAAAGAGACGGGATTGGACAAGCGGCTGTGACAGTAATATCACGTACCGCGGAGAGATTGATGGCCTATAACTGACGATGTGTGTGCTGTGCAATGTGCACTCTCTCTCTCCCTTCCCCATCTTTCATCCCCCCATCCCACTCCCATGTGTAGGGTAGCAAACCGGTTAAACTAAACTGGTTAACCTCCCTGCCTTTCCTTCTCCACTCTTTCCTTCCTTCCTTCCTTCCTTCCTTCCTTCCTTCCTTCCTTCCTTCCTTCATAGTAAATATTTCAGTCGACTAGACTGCTCGTAAAGTTAGTTGTGAGCTCAGCGCTGTCCTGTGTGTTTCCTGCCTTTTGTCTTTGTCGTGTATCGCTGCCCCTTCAAGATGCTGACGATGTGTGTGTCGCTGCGAAGCGCCTGCTTACGAATGTCTCTGCGCATCCCATTTCTAATCGTGCCTGTTATTGGGAAGCATTCTTTGCCTCTCACCAGGCACATTCCGGTAGGCAGGTATACGTTCCTGTCAATCCTCGCATAGGGCCTCTTCAATTTGAATTAAAATTGTCGTGTCACATGGTGATTCAACCCGGGTCTCCACTACAAGAGCCATGTTCTCTACTAATTATGTCACAGAAGCATACCGTACTTCTCTCGTACCAGCGCTAACTAGCGCTTGAAGACGATCGACGGATGCGTCAAGCCGCGCAGTGACAATTTGCTTTAAAAGGTGATAGCAGTGTGCCAGTTTCCATTAGGCCACAGACGCATGAATTGAAATTGTACCATCCTCTGAATAGGCCCATTCGTATAACGGAGCAGGCTGGGACGTTTCTTCGCCGGAGCACACTGAATCACTCGTAATTCCATCGACGACGCGGTCGTCTTGCGTCGCACACACATTCGCAAAGCACGCACCTTACACGTACATGTTAGTCCACGTGGTAACGCCTTGTACAACCCGAAGCGATAGCGATGCTGGATAGCAAACCGGCAAAATAATTCGCATGACATCAATTCTCACAGTGCGTAGGATTTGCATTATATTTACTTTCTTTCCTTAAAGTTGGTTAGCCAACTTCCCATCGTAGTCGACGTCATCGTGCGTGGTATAATTCCTGCCCCTCTTCTGTTCGTGCTAACAGGCATTCGTGTCCTTCTTTTCGGAACTTGAAAAATAAGTTCTCACACATATATGCAAGAATTATAAACGCGGTTGCATTTCTTTCTTGCGGTTCAGACGCGGCCGCATTTTAATATATGTCGTTAAGGTCGCTAGAAAGATGTCACAATAATTTAGTATGCGAACACACGAAAGATTGCATCGAGGATGGAACTGTTTCATAAAAAGTAAATGAACTGATAAAGCCTCACTGGTGCGAGAACTTTATGCCACGTGAAATGGATATGGGCAGGCGTGCCAATTCAAAGCCAGCCCCCCCCCCCTCCCCCCTCCCGCTTCCTTTTCATTTTTACTACACCAAGTGTGCCAGCGGCTACAATGGCGTGCGCTCAGCGCCGCATGTTCAATCCCGGCGCGTCAAAAAATTGCGGGCCGAGCAGCGCAAGGAATGCTGCGCTTTACTCGCCAAACAAGAAGGCGCGCGATGACTTCCCCGGTCGGCGATGCAAATGAGGAGGCGACAAGGATACGCGGCCTCTCCGAGGAGGGCCCGACGTGACGGCACTTCCGCCAAAAACAGCGGATGGCTTTTAGCAGGAATTCGCTGTCTGCTCGTGCGAGCCGTCGCGAGTTAAGCGCTAATGATTCCTTCTTTACGCACACATATATACTTCCACTTCCGTTTTACACCCTTCCGTCTGGTGAATACACCATTCCAAGTTCTGATGCGCGGCACTTTCATTTCTCTTGCTTATCGATTTTTCTTTCTCTTACATCACTTCAGCTTTTTGTCTTGGGCGCGTTCTCGTTTCCTAAGGCTCGATGCGCCGTGAGCACATCTTTGCACTACTCACTTTGTTGCTTAGAGTTTCGTGTTGCTTCTCCCACCTAGCCAGTTTCTGTAAGTATACGACGATGTTAAATGCATCCGTGCTTACCCGTGAACTTTTCGTTGTTCGCTAAGAGCATAGTCGTGTCTTTCGTCCCTGATTCGGCCCGGCGGCATAAATTTTCATCTTGGCAGCTTAATTCTGCTTCGTCTCGACGGCTAGCCGCATGCAGCCGCCGACTGCGTCCTTTAAAAGCTCGGTCGGTGTCGGGGTTTAGTTCATCAGCGCTGCCGGAGCACGCACTGCGGTGCAGTTCTAAATTATGGGCTTAGACGGCCCCATTTTCTTTATCTCTGCGCGGCTCCTTAGTATTTCTTGGACGAAGATCAAGAAACCGCATTTTCCACTGACGATGGAAAGTAGCTGGAAAGACTTTTCTGTGATCTTGCTTTAGCCGCAGAGCTCTGCGTGCGATCGAAATTTGAGCTGCGTTTCATCCTTCAGCTAGAAAATGTTCATTTCGTAGAGTAACTGAGTGCGCGATTTTGTGGGTATACCGCTGCCTTCGGTCAGCCTAATACCACTATAACAACTAAATGAATACAAGCTCATTACGACAGTTTAGTTCCCGATGTTCGAACCTGTGGCATGACAGGCAACATATATACGGTACAAAGCGCAACGCACGCTGAAGGCTGTATGCATGCATGATACACGCTTCATTTCAGCGGACATGATGTATACATGTGATAGCCAAGTGCATAAAATGTGCACAAATTTGATGCGCGGACTGAAAGTTCCATTTATATTTAGATCTGTGGGTTTGCGGGCGAAGGTTCGGCGTCTTTCTATGAGCTAACATATATATGTGTCGGCATTTCTTGAGCCCATGCACTTACTATTTCTTCTGTGAAAAATAACTGCAAAAAAACACAGCAAAAAAAAAAACCGCGCCAAGGATGTCGCTTAGTCAGGCGGCATCAATAAAAGCGGCATTCGTTGATGCGTATGAAAATGTATGACCCTGAAATGCGTTGGTAAGAGTACAACGCAGTATAAGGCTGACAGACGTCTCCACAAGATCATGAATTATGCCAATATTACCAGTAGGTGTGCAGCGGGTTTGGAATAAGACATACGCGGACTATGGAGAATATTTGAAATAGCAGAGAAGCCGTGGATACCAAGCATTTCTCGCCTTTATTTTGCCGCACTCGCTTTATCAGCGCAAAATATATGGGACGCAGAGCGAAGGCTCCGACACGTACGAGCGCCTCGGCGAGCTGGGGAAGCGGCAAATGCAAGAACAGCGTGAACAACAAATGTCGATTCTTTGGTTTCGAAGAGCTCGCACCTAGAAAGGGCCGGTTCACTTTGTGCCCGCGGTGCAGTCGTTCGGTTTCTCATTTTCGGGAAGACCGCGAAAACAAGCCATAACTGTCCGCGATACGAAGCCGAGCGTGCACAAGAATTATAAAACGGGCATGGGGCGCCCAGCAACCGAGAGCCCTGGAGATCAAGATCTTTGGCTCGCCCGCTGGAGAGAAGATACGCGCTTTCTTTCTCTCTTCCTTTCGTTCTTTCTCTCTTCCTGACGACGCTGTAAAGGCGACCGCGAATGGACGCTTGTAAAACAAGAGCGGGGACAGCCGATTGGTCGATACACTGCGCTGCGAGGGCCGTCGTCGAATGAGTGGAATCCGCGTCTTCCGTGCTCTGCCGCTCGTCTGCTGTTTTCTTTTTGCGCTCCTTCATTTGCCTTTACTGCCGCTGCGGCTTTACGAGCCTTACGCGAGACGCGCCCGACATCGCCCCTATAACAATAAAGTCGTCCTCCAAGCGCACCTTGCTCATGCCCGCGGCATGTCTGTCGGCGCATGCGCCTCCAAGGCCCTGCAGGAGTCCCAACTCACTCTTTATAGATAGGGGTCCTGGCCCCCCGTGTCGATAACGCGCCCTGATCCATAGGGTGGCGACGCCCCCATCACTTCCCCATTTTACAGTCGCTTGTAAATGAAAACTGCTTCTGACGTTGTTCTTGTTTCTTCGTCTTTTTTTTTTCCCTGTGAATTTCACGAGGGAAAGCTCTTGATTGCCTCCGTTCACCCTCGTGTTATTCGTTTATTTGAGCAGCCTGCTGAACCAAGCGCGCGAATTTATTATGGTAAAAATGATCTACTTCTTACACAAAGATGAAATTCTGCTCATTCACGAGAACTTGATAGTTACTTTTTCTTTTTACCCCTTTAGGTAAACCATTGCTTAAACGTTATCAGAACACTTTTTCGTTACAATTGGTGTTCGTGCAGACAAATCTTACGAGCTTCAGGCCAAATGGCAGTGTTACCAGCACAAAACCTTCACCCGATGCTTCTTGTGGCTGTAAGAGGCGTGTGGTTTAGGAATTTTGCGCTTCTGACTTTTTTTATTATGAGTTAAAGGAACATAATTGTGTTGCCTTTCTGCGGAAGAACAGCGCTTTGAACGCGTCGACATATAAGAACCACAATTTTCGCTTATATTTGTATACTTGGTTACTGCCTTTTCGCAGATCATTTATATTGGTGAAATAAAGGCGGTAAAATGTTTGTTGCGCTTGTTTCAGGCCTATCTAACAGCGTTCGCACATGCGTCGGTGCGTAGACGTTCTTTCTCGCATTATTTCTGTTTTGTCCTAACTTTGTATCTCATTTTCTCTAAGGTGTGTTCTTAGTCATACATCCATTTTCACTGTTGCGCTACTTGGCAAATGCTTTAAAATCTCTAGTTTTTAGTTTATCTATAGTTTGTAGTTGTCAAATGTTTGTCTATATATGCCGGACCACAGCGATCGAGTCGAATTCTTTTTCCTTTGTTTTTCAACGCGGACTTACTAAAGATTATATACAGGGTGTCCCAGCTAACCTTAGCCAACTTCGGTGTTCCGCCATAGGTTTTTTTCAGCCACCAGGATCATTTCTGTGCCTATTATCTGGATAATCAGGAAAAGCTAGTAGCATAGGCTTTTAATTTTGAATTCGGGGCATTTCTTCCGATGCTAAAATGGTTAATGCGTCCAAAAGCATTCAGTAGTTTTCATCGCGCTATGTACTGCGTAATTATTTTACTGCGAAGCTGTTAACGGTTAGTTCCCCCAGGATCATGTCCGTGTGTAGACACAAAACTCCCCATACGTGGGCCGGTACCGAAGATAGTGCAATGCCGGCCGGACCCGCGGCGGAGGTGAAGCAAGCGTTAAAGGGCCCACATGCACAGCTTCGCTGGTCATGCTTCTTCACAGAGTGGAAGCGTACTGAATATATTTTTCCGCGCTGTGCTCGTAGCGCGCGAAATAAGCGCGTCACGACACCAGCGGTCCCAAAAGTGGTTTGAATGAGCCAACTCCAATCAATGCCCCACCGGCAAGCGTCTAGAAGTGGCAGCTGACGGTGTTGGTCTCAACTTATCGTGAGCTGTGTGTTCCGCGTGACGTTCACAACATATCGCAATGACCACGTGGACACCGATTCACGCACTGTGTGTGTATGTGTGTGTTTTACTGGCTAGTAAATTTGTTCGGTAGTTCTACTGCTGAGTTTTCAAGGCGTGTGCTGTAGCTCGGGGTTAAACGATCCACTCAATTGGTCTTAGTCGACAAAATGAATGCAGCCTGCCCCAGTGGAACATCTTATTAACAAGCGAGTTCGTAACGGTGATCAGGGGTCCTAACGGCTATCATAAGAAGTATGCAGAGCGACTGAGAATATTGACATACACGACTTCATCCAGGTTAAATAACGGAGATAATATTCGCTAAACATACACGAATAAGTTACTCGCAGTTATCTTGTGCAGCGGGGGGTATTCTCTTACATAGACGATTACTTTTTAACAATACAGTATTTTAGCAACCCTTTAATTAATTTGAGGCGTGCTTTCGCATGCCAAATTCACGAGTGCACATTGAAGACCCATGATAACTTGTTTGCTGTACTAATTTATTACCCGCCTGGAGCCAAAACTTGACCGGTGGAATTCTTTTCGTGTCTTTTTCTTTCGCTCACTTACACCATATATATATATTATTGTACTCTGACGAAGGCTGGTCCACCAGCCGAAAACGTTAATTAAGCACGTCGTCTTCCAAAAGGTTCGCCGTCTCTTTCCTGCATATAATACGTCGGGCCCTGTGTGCTGAACTTTGAAAACACACACACACACACACACACACACACACACACACACACACACACACACACACACACACACACACACACACACACACACACACACACACACACACACACACACACACACACACACACACACACACATATATATATATATATATATAATCGCTATCGTGACAGGCGCGACGCCGTGCAGTGTATTACTTGTCCCAACATTTACTCCATAATCATAGTGAAGTTCAAAATAAGTGCAGCTGTTTAGAAAGGAAGATAGAACGATTGAAAGAAAATGCTCCTAACACATGTATTTCTCACGCCTAGCTCTTGCGACAAAAAGTTCTTATTATTGATTGGCTACAGTTCTTCATAGATGGAGGCAGCGCAAGAAGCGGAGGCGGAGAAATCGAGACGACGAACATGGTCCTGAACTATATCAAATGAAAGTTTATTATGAGAAGAGAGTAACATTTCTCACAAACACTGATCAGTTACCAACGTGTGCTAAGAAAAATAATGATCTGAAGCTGCCTTCTGTTTGTGGGACTCTCACGTTCAAAGACAGTAATACTCTATGTTTGAGATGGTAAGCTCGTCATTAAAACAATCCCCTTAGCGCGATGGACCTTGTGCGCGTTTCTTGGACTCAGCAGGGAATCTACAGGCTACCTAATCCGCTCTAATCAGTGGCGGAAGAAGACATGGCGTGTAGGGGCTTGCTTTTCCTTCATTAATGTTTTAAAATTTAGTGTCCTTAGAACGGAGCTAGTAGACGGTATAAGGCAGAGGCGTGGAAAAATCGGCACAGCGATTCTTGAAATACAATATTAGCGCTAGATTTCTCAATGCACTAAATGCTGGTATGTTTTTTATATATATACATTTAGTGGCACACACGACGCGAGGGCACAATGCATTGGAGCTGCGCAGTTGAGAGGGAAAAAAGAGGCATCTGACTGCAGGGGCCGAAATCCAGCCATAGTGTCCTTACGCATGTGGCTTGCATGTATATGTCGCTGTCATTTCGTACAAGTGTCGTCACACTGATGCCCATACGCGCGGCGATGTTGCTCTAATTACTTCGCAGCTTAGTTTCATATCGGTTACGACGCAGCGCTCAGGCAGCCTATAGATTTAGACAGCACCTCATAAAGTGTTATCACGTTCTGCACATGCTGTCCATGCATGTCTCTCTACCCCGCAGCTCTCTCTCTCTCGCCACTCTTTCTATTCCTCATCTTCCTTGCCCCAGCGCAGAGTAACCGACCAGACTCTTGACTGGTTAACATCCCTGCCTTCCGTTTATGTTTCTCTCTATCTCGGCGCAACCAAGAATGTCAAGCGATAATGTACCACGAAACGGTCAACCACATCGGTTATTTCACCATCCTTCTAGGCCGATCTACCAGCCTGTGCTCTTACCAGTCTGGTCAAACTGGTAGGTTGGTATCCATGCTGATTGAAATCCATTCGCGGCAGGGTTCTCCGGTTTACAGCGCCCACTTTCGCTTGCACATTGGTGTCTTCAGAGAGAGTGGCAATTCTCTATTCTACGAAGAGCTGTTAGAGGTAGATACTGGGGCTTATTGTTACAGTAATTCACAGCATAGCGCGGAATAGACACGACCGAGGCGTCCCTTTTGCCTTCATCCTGTCCTTTACGCGCTATACAGTGAACTGGGCCATGGAGGTGTCGTGAAGCAAGTTGTCGCACATAACTGTTTACAGTCGTTCACTCTTGCGCGTCCACAATTGCGCAGAGTAGCACAAATGAAATTGTTACTTGCGCATTATGTCTATGGCACAGAACTTCCCCATAAATAACGACGAATTAGCATATTCTTTTGTATTACTACTTCGTCAGGGAGACTGCTTTGCTTAACTAACAAAGTGAAATTTACGAAACAAAATATTTGGTCTTATTTTTCATCCTCGGCATGTCAGAATGGCACAAGACGCAACATTCAGCTCATCTGTGAGAGAGAGATAAATGAGATGCGAAAGGCAGAGAGGTTAACCAGAAGATAGATATCCGATTTGCTACCTTACACTAGGGAAGAGGTAAAGAGAGGCCGAAAGATAAAGAAAAAAAAAGCATAGACGGAGAAAGAGAGGGAGACTCTACGTTTCACGAAGGTACAGCGTTTTTGGACGCAGAAGAAATTACATGAGAATGAAGAGTATTTTACGATCTGTCTAGTCATTACGTGTCTCGCAAAGCTAGTCGCGCAGTTATTTGCGGTAGCTTGTTCTCTGGTTGGCTGGTGTTAGAGAAATGTTGTTTTTGTACTTTCGATGCTATAACGACTGTTCAAAGCAGGAATTTTCGGGTTGAAGGGCTGTAAGATAACCACGGGAAATGCTGTGTTCCTAAAATGTTTATATTTTTAAGGACATTTTCCCGTTATATTTGTGCTGCAAATTCAGTCTAATAGACATACACACGACTCAGTAGGTATGCCACGAGGTGGAGCTTGTTACTTCTTTTCCCGTGAGAAACATAGAAATATGTCGCAGGTGACACAACCTCACAAAAATAAAAGGGGCACATTATAAAATGAGATTACAATAAATCCGATAAATCCGATAAAACTGGCGTGCAATCCTAAGTAACAAATAACAAAATAATCGGAGAGAGTGGTTCATGAAGACACAAAAATAATGTTCGTTCAAAGTTGCTCAAGTGCTCGAGTTGTAATGACGACGTCACGCTAAGGAGCTCTTTCGCTTGGCTCTTTGAGGGTTCCCTTCTGCGTCGCGTCTTCTTCCTCAGCTGTCGTCTGCTTTTTGCGGCCCTTTCGTGCATTGCGCAGCGGATCATCCTGAGCAAGCCAGAAATACTGAAGACGAAGTCACATTTAACGCGCTCACGCGTTTATTGCCTAAGACGAACGCGGAAAGCGTTCGGAGCTGCAACACACCACAGCAGAAAACACAGGGAGTAGACGCAGCCTCTCGTAAAATGCAACGGCCGTTGCTCGTATGCACAGCACGTGTGGTTTGTTCAGACAGGCAAGTACGGAGCTGAAATGGTCGATAGCCCTCACGCACTCTTCCCACCGTCGCTATGCCGCTTCTTCGATTCTCCTATCGATGCTCCACATCATCCGAGGTTTTTCTTTCTTTCTTCCCTTATAAGGCATCAGAAGGACTCTGTACATGTAAATAGAACATAATTGCCTTCGAACAATGTGTCTACGCTACTTGCGGGGTTGCAACGCCGAGCTGCAATTGAGGTGCGCGTTTCAACAACGTCCCAACACTGCGCGTAGAACTCGCCGCACCACTTCTGCACGGGCTCGGCGAGACGTAGTTTGCAGCGCGGCTGGCCGGCGTGAGCGAGCGTGTGCGGGGCTGCTGTGCGTGCTGCCCCCGCGTAGGCTGACCGGCGGGCGCAAGTCAGGGCCGCTCTGTGGCCCGTGCACCTCCCGACTTCGCGAGATTCCCGCCGGGTCCTTCGCTTCTCAGGGCGCCTCCCAAGCAGTTGGGGGATGCGGGCCACGCGCCGGCGCCATTTGTCCGCGCCAACAAATGGTTTTGCCAAAGTGATGGATGCGGCCGAGTGCGTCTCTCCGCGAGCTTGAGCGCATGTGTCCCTCGCGGTGGACACAGACAGGCTCGGCTGCGTTCAGCCCTCTTGTCGATGTGCTGATTAAACTTGATCCCTGTCTCTGCGTTTTTCTTCCTCCGCAGCGCGCGGATCTCGGGGCGGGAGTGGTTGAAGAATGCGTGAATACGTCTTCTGCTCTTTTTTCCTTTTCTCGGCGCAAGACGAAGCATACGTGCGTGTCCGACTTAATGCGCTGCGCACCGGCTTTAATCTATCGTCGTCTTGACCCATCCGGCAATGGCGTGCTCCTCCGTTTCTCGGCATCCGGGCTACGAGAACGGTGGCGCTACGGTGCCCCGTGGTTACTCGACGTACGCAACAAAACCTGTATTCCAGGAAGCCCCGAAAGAGTGTACAAAAACCTTTCGTGAATCCATCATTTCCCCTAGTGAAAAGCTTTATTCGAACGCCTGTGAAAACTTGCTTGGCTATTAACAACCAGGATAATTGCAACATTGTGTTGATGATGCAGAATGAAAGCGAGAAAAGGGAAAAACAGAAAAGAAACGTGGTATTCACATGATGGTACAACATCATCATTTCTTCTTAATATATTGAAAATATTTTTTTCTAAGACAAACCTTAGGATTCTAAACGCTTTGGTCGCCGTCCAAAACTCTGAGCTCGTACAATAATTTAATTCCTCCTCAAAGCCGCGGTCTCACTGCCTTCAAGTTGGCGGCGCAAGGAACCTCGGAGCGCCTAACTTAAGTAATTATATTAAATCTGTTATCTTTCATGGCTCAGATGATTTAGTTTGCGCCTGCTGCATGGAGGGAACTATTCTTAAAGAAAGGGCAAAGCTAGAAAACAGACACGCTCTTTGATTCGTTACCGCAAGCTTAACATTGCGCCCCAAACACAGCATACTGTTTTAGCTCAGTGTCTCAAGAGGCCTGCAGCATGTATCGTCGGCCGTAGTGTATTTAGTGTTATAGCTACTGGGGTGAGTCGAAAGTGTTGCAGAGCCATTTCGGTTCTCAGTCAGGCTTACTGTATACCCTACAGCCCTAGATTATGTACTAAGAATCTGTGATTGCATCGGTTTTATTTCTGTGCAATGAAATGGTAATTTGTTTTGACTAATTATGCAAAGCTCACGTTTGTAGAAGGAAGCAGCGTGTATCACGTCTTCTTTTTCTTTCTTTTTTTTCACACGCAGACCGGAATTTGCTCTTTTTTTCTTTTTCTTATTTTGGGTTTGTGCTTTGTTGGTTGAGTCACGATATGTCGTTTGTGTTACGAGGGGGATTAAAGAATTGCAACTCTTGCGCTAGGAATAAGCATTTCTCGTGTTATGTGTCCCTTCCTTCGTCTTTCGTCTTTTGTTGCACCGTAAGTTTCGTTACTGTAATTGCAACTCTGTTGTTCTGATTTCTCAAGTTTTCAACCTGTTACAATTATGAGGGCCCGTATTCACAAAACTTCTATTTTCTAAGGCCAGTACGCGTTTTGCCATCGCCACTGCGATGGCTTCGTTATCATTCTGATCGCTATATTGAATGGCGGGGGCCCGAAAGCCGTATATTAAAGAAACGCTCGTAGAGAAGGAAAACTTTGCAAGCTTTGGTCCAGGAAATAACTTTCCACTCTAACTATAGAACTCTCATGGTGCGGGCAGTAGAGAGTGAGACAACACTGCTGCTGCATTTGCACATGGCATGCTGACAGCACTGCGCATCGTACTGAATGCTTAGATTCAGAAATCTAAACCAACACCACCGTTGTTAGCGCAGTTACAGATGTAACGTTATTATAAAGAAAGAACTAAAGAAAGAAGCTTCCTACCAAAAGAACCTAAATTGCGTCAAGTGTCCCTTCGTAATACTTCCTGAAAGGTGACAAAATTCAGATTATAAATAGACAAAATAATGATATTATGAAATGTTGATGTCGCTAACCCAACAACTCTCGGAACTAGTTCTAGAAGACTTCCTGGGTGCCCAAGAGACTGACGCTTTCGCACCCACTTTAGTGTTAACGCCACCAGGGCTGAGAACAGAAAATAGAGGACTAAAGCAAAAAGAAACAGGTACCTGCGCACTCGTAGTATACATGTTTCTGGTATTTGCGCATAATTCTCAGGCACTGGCCCTCCGTTTGCCTCTTCGCGAACGTGTCGTAGTGGTCGGCAATGGCTAGGCACAGCACAAGGCACTCACACCGTGATGTAAAACAATACATTATTCCCGGGTTCATAACGGTAGCGCAAAAAAAAAAAGAACTGGACGTGTGTACGCAAGATTCATTTGAGAATGGTCCTCGTGAATGCACTTCTTGCGAGTTCGTATAAGGGAAAGTTGTGTTATACTACCCCAATCATACTTCATCGTCGTCCTGGGCCTTGGTACTCATAATCTTAATCGTGTGTTAATGAGGTGTTTTGGTCGGGGAATTTTCTTCGTTTCCCTAAACCGAAAATTGGGGACGGCGGGCTTACTTCCGGGAAGAAGTTCAGAAAAGAACAACACCGAAGGTAGAATAAGAAAAAAAATAGCTACGCGAGGCGTGCAGGTGCGAGGCCTCCCCTCCGTCTGCTGTGACTGAGTGCCTGTCTCTGCAGTCACATTAAACGTGGCCGGCGCACAAATGGCCACAGGAGAGAGACAGTTTCTGCGGAGCTATAACCCCCGCACATCTCCATATCTGCCCAGGAGTTGTAGCCACAGACCAGTTCGCGTCCGCGCGTCCAGGCCATTGCGGTTGGCGATGGCAACACTGTACACCAATCCCACTTACGAGCTCAGTTTGTCTTTTTTTTCCTTTTTTTTTTGCGGACTCGCGTGTGGGCGTGCGCAACGCAGCTCTCTGTCTAGCGCGCCTCCAAGAAGGGGCAGCCATGAGCGAGAGACTGAAAGAGGCTGAGTTCTGGATGAAATGGCCGGGAGACGCGTTTGCCAACGAGAGGACGAAGGGACGGATGGCGAAAGGGGGAAATAAACGGAAGGACGAGGCGGCGAGCCTGATAAAAAATTTAGAACTGGTCGTCCTCCCGGGGCTGCAGCGCCGCACGCGGGACGGGCGTAGGACCCGTATTCGACACTCGAGATTAGCTCGGGAGCAGCTCCGCTGTAAGTACGCAATTAGCGTCCTGCCATTTGCAGGCGCGCGGGCACGGAAGCTCTTCGTTCGTCCACCTTTATTCATGGGACGACGTGGCACCGGAGAGTCGTCGCAGCCCGAGTGCTTTCGCTGAGCTCAGGATTTCGGCGTAATGCACGCCGTTGCCGAGAGACAGCCGAGGCGCCGCATCGCACAGGTGGCGCGCCCGTGCGAGGGACGCGTTGTGAAATTTGCATCGTTCCCAAGCGTTTTACGACGCTGTGCTGCACTGGGCAACAGGCTCGGGATTAGTGAGTGCTGCGGCGTTCCGCGCGCTTGCACGGCGGAAGTGAGCGTTTTTAGTCTGTGTTTGTTTTTGTTGTGTTTTTTTTCTTTGTCTCCTCTATGAACAATTCATGAACGCGCAGGCCCAACGACGCAAGTTTCTTCTTCTGGCCTCCCGACCGTAAGAGCAATCAATTATTTTGAGCGCTGAAGGCGTCCGCGAAGTTGTATGGCCTGTCACATAATTTAACAGTGATTGAGTCGACGCAACGGAGCGCCGGAAAGTTGGGCCCAGCGTCGCTGTCGCAAAGTGCGGCCCGACTCTCGCAACGTTATTTGTGACTGACTGCTTAATGGACCACTACGCGATGCACATAAACGACAAGAGGCAAATTACGGCAGCCGCTGAAGTCGAAGAGTTGCGTCGTTTAACTTGCAGAGATGCAATAAATCCTTAACCGCACGTGACTTAGGTACCTAGATGTGACATAACGATTTTTACATTGGCGTATATCAGATGACTACCCACATGCAAACTGTGAAAAGTGTCATGTACCTTTCACGGGTGGCGAGTTTAACGCCATAGGTGCTTAAAAATTCGCTTGCAAAGGCACGGACAATAAAAACTACTCTGTGTCTCTTTACCTGTTTTTTTTGTTTTTCATGTGCACAGTGCATTTATATAATGTTTCAGGTACCAATGTTACGTGCCTACCCCAGCACGACCTTCATAGCACCTGAACTTGTATAGAGACACAAAACTACATATGATTGCTCGAGAAATAATGTCATTTCTCGAATTTTTTTATTCTTATTTCTTTAACAAAGAGGTGAATTCCCTCTTCCTAGCAGGGTTACTGCTCCATGCGGAGGAATACTAGCTGAAATAGAATTGGAGTAATACTTTGAACAGACAACTTAGTCAAAATAAATAGATAGAACAGCCGAATTTAGAACGTAAGTGATAACCCGAAGTTGGGATTCATCACTTTATAAAGGAAAATTACTCTGTAGACATACAGCAGCCACCACATCCTCTAACAGGCCTGCTGCAGAACTATATTGCTAATGTCGTTTAATTCCGCGACTTGGTGGAAGTCATGCCGCGTCCTAGATTTCGCCCGGCGAGGCAGCATACCGTGATTGCAGTCTCCGAAAGCTCAGACTAAGTAAATACTAAAAACAGAGTGGTCAGGTTCATGTCTGTCCAACCAAGGAAACGTCTTTGTCGAGTTCCCCACTTACATGCAACTACCTCACCTGACTTTAATGCAAACTCTATGCAAAAGCACGTCCTCGTTTGGAATTTATTACAAACTCTACTGGAATAAAATGGTCTGGAATATTATAAAGTGCTGTAATATCAACCAACGAGCAAAATATCGTAATTAGAAGCTAATCTGCCGTTTATTCGGCTAGGACGAGCAGTTTTACTTCAAATAATATCTACATGACAAGCACACTGATGCGATGATAAGGCATTCGTCCACTATAAGTAAATTCGCATGTCTTCAGCAAAAAGGAGGAAAAAGCCCATGTATTTACGAACATATTTTCGCTTCCATAAGGGGCTTCACGATAGACTTTAAGAACGCTGCCCCCTACCGCTCTGTAGTGTACGCGCTTTGTTAGTGCTCGTCTCGCTTTCCCTCTATCCCCCCCCTGCCACTCTCTTTCTCTTTTTATCCCCCTAACCCCTTCCCTCCATGCAGGATAGCCAACCGGAACAACCTCTGGTTAACCTCCCTGCCTTTCTCTGTATTCTCTCTCTCTCTCGCCCCATAAGGAGCGAAATACACTTTTTGTCTTCGCTCCCTTCCCAGAGCATCATGCGAATTCAAAATGTGCTTTTGACGACTTCAAACATTTACAAACTCCGCTTCCTCAGCGCCGCTGTAATAATTATCTTTATAGTTTTTTTTATTTTAATTACTAACCCCTTACCGCATGGTTTATCATCTGTGATAGGCATATAACAACTTCTAGCATAACAGAATCGAAAAGAAAGGAAGTTCTCCATATTCACTCGTAATTTATGTCCTCTCTAGCAATGAAATACATAGCGACTTGAGCACTGGAGAAAATTTTTCGGTTATCTTTCCTTGAAGTTTCGTATGGTGACAGCTCGTTACACAGTGCGCAAAAACTTAATACGTAAACAGGTTTTTGGCCAATTTTATGCACTTGAATTGAGCGCACAAAATATAATTATCTATTTACTGTTTATTCGCCTACTGGGAGGTATTGATAGAGGAATACATCCCAGTGGTTCTATGAGGCAAGCAATGATTTCTGTATCATATATGATACAGGAAGCAGTTAAAGATTGTTTTGTGGAAGAGAGTAGAGATTCACTTCCACAAGGAACAACAAATTCGGTTATTCATATTGCGTTTATATGGATTAATCTTGTTCTCAGCACCATTACTAGTGTAGAATAGATAAGAAAATGAATATTCCACCAGTGTTTACAATAGGGAAAGCATGGGACCTGCCACGTTGCAGGAGCTAATAACAAGAGCAGCAAAACAAAGCACTCTCGAAATAAGAGGAAGAAGGTATTCTTTCCACTATCGTGCAACCACTGAAGATTATAGAAAGTGAAAGTCCAGATATATCCAAGGTTTACAACGATCCAGCCCGGATTTTGAAGCTATCAATTAGTCAATTAGAAGGCCGTCCTCAAATTTTCATTATATTTGTGTGAGGTAGAGCTCTGAGAAATAAGCTAGATTTCTGGAAGCAATGTGTCAAGTTTTTACAATGCTTCTGATAGTTTGCGCAAGTGTTCTTCAATTTAAATGTCTGTTTGCATGGTTACAAAATAAGCCAGTAAGTGTAGGGTGTATCATATATGATACGCGACAAGCATTTCTTTAAAACAGTGAAGTTGGATTATGCATGTTTGGCTTAAATAGAGGGTTATCTAAATTTTTACAGGCTAAGAAAAATTCATGCATCCGAGTGTTAAAGCCTCGCGCTTTGCGTTTAAAGCATCGTGTTAAACTTCTGCCGCCGCAACTACTAATAAACTAGTGTCATGCTCTTCTCCACAACTGCAATGTTTCCAGTTTCGTGTGGTCGATACCTTGTATCTTCATTATGCATTAGCATGAGGTTATGGTAGAATACCACATATTTGCCAATATTTACTTTCGGGCACGAAGTATTAATTTTGCAAAGTTCCATGGAAGCTAGCTCCGCGAGCTAGTCATCTACTAACCTGGAAACTTTGTGTTCAGGAACTGCCTCATTGTGACTTATCTTTGCAGCCACATAGTCCTTGTTGCAAGACGTTTACATTCTCGAAAAAGTGCCTAGTATATATGTATGCGCCAATAAACAGTACTTAAGTTTCAGACCCCACAAAACAAGCCGCCGGGTAGTACCAGCTTGACAAAATCCTAGTCGTTAAGATTGCCATGACAACCTTCGCGTGAAATAGCCCTGAGGACAAAAATGTAGGCACCCTGTGGCAATTGTGATTATTTCAATTCCAAAAATAAAAGGGACAACGCAGTCACCCACTTTATTAGCTAAAAATTTATGTTTTACTAGGACTAATCTTTAAAAAAGCTTGTAACATAATTTCGTGTGCTTCCCTTGAACGAAGGAACTTTCGTGGTAGGGTTTTCTGGAGCGCATCTAAGGCATCATGCGGAATGCAGGTCTCATACGTGTGTACGCTTCTGTACCAATCACGGGTGTCGGAGACCTCTCGGATGCAACGGTTAGTGTATGCTAAGCTATTTGTCTTCTGGTAAGCATCTGGCTCACGCAGTTGACCGCAGAAGCGACACAAACCGGTTAAAGCCAAGCGTGTGCGCGCGCGCGTGAGTGCTTTTCCAAGAGTTGCTAATCGCCTGTACAGGGTGCTTCACCCTGCATGTACTCTTTATGAGGGAAAAGCATTTTGTTGGAACAAAATGCGCTCCAGAGCAGAGAAATAATCTCTAGAATTATAGAACCAAAATGTGATTAATTATTCTGTACAAAGTATTTCACAAAAGCAGGCTCTTTATGGCAACAGCAAGCTTATTATACTTTCTTTGTCCCTGTTTTTGCTGCCATTTTGTTGATCATGCAGCTCTTGTATATAAGGTAAGGACATTGCGCAGTCCAGGAACATTCGAAACAAAGAAAAATGTAGTGAGGAGTACCGGAAACATTCTTCAGAGCTGTTTCAACAACCGTGAAAGAATCGAGTTGCAGAATGTGAAATCAAAAAATATATGTATAATCATGAAGCAGAACGACGGAAACACAAATGTAGCAAAAAGCGCGGCCCTGTTAGGGTTGGCGTCTGACACCACGTGGCGACAGGTCATTCACCCTACCCTCTGAGCCGGAGCCCACGGGCGACCTCATCCCCTTCACCTCTCTTGGCCGGACCCCACGGTGCCGGAGAGGTCATTCACCCGACCTTCTCCCCGGATTCGTCGAAAAGAGGATCGACTTTTGCTTCCCGTGCTCGGTATTGCAGGAGGAGGGGCCCTCTCTCGGTGCCTGTCACGTGTCATCGACGGAAGCAAGATCCCGCCCACACTTCTAGAGAGCCTATTTAAGGGGCTCCGAAATGTACTTTTGAGAGACTTCATACTTCATACTTCATGCTCTTCTTATATTCTTTCAACTACCTTTGAATAAACCGTGCAAGTTGCGCACTAGCAAATCGTCTCGCCCCTGCTTGGTCGCCATGATCTACCGGATGCCTGCAGCCCGCCGACAACGCCACGCTACCCAATAAGTAATGTCGGTCGAGCTTCGTTAGGCAGGCGCCGCTACTTCTCGGCAGCAGTACGGTACGCTACCCTGTTGTATGCAACAGCCCGTGGAACTATAGAACCAATCCTTTGAAAATAGATTAAGACTCTATATGTCTCCCGTTGGCATGGAATTAGAATGACTTTAAAACATGCTTAACACGATAACTAAAACACACACACACGCATTTATTTTCGTGGCAGTAACACTGCGGCTATGCCCTTCTGCCACTGAGCATTTGAACGATGGTTTAATTATCGGCAACCACGAGTGCATATACATGGCAGTGAGAAGGAGTGCATTCAAAACTTAGCACATTTCAGTGATTCACTCTACTCTTTTTTTTTTTTATTGAAGTGAATATTAGGAGAGGTTGGCGCCTTTATGGTGGCACCGGCTACTCCTTGTCACTTGGCAAAGGAAATAAATTTGCGTAGAAAGGGAGAATAGCGACACGAAATATGGCACTCAGTAGAACACTGTATGAATAAAAAATATACAGTCCAACAGTACATGAGTCGCAAAGTTCTGTGCATTAGTTCAGTCCACGTACGCATACATAAAGTCAGATATTTAGAACAGCCACAACACACCACACATGTAATGCACTCCAAGTACAGAACAGAATTATACATATTGCATAAAAGTTGCGATCGCCACATAAACCAATTATGAATCACGAACAACGTTTATGTTACTCATTTAGCGCATTCGGATCATCTGATACCTAATATTTTCCCAAAATGTTTGTCTCCTCTAAAAACTTTTTCAGAGCAAGAAGCGCTCTTTTTTGAAGGCCCGCAGTTGGCCATGGGCCAAGTATTTTTTTTAGAGTGAATGGTCTTCTGTCTAATATCAACAAATTTGCTTGCAGTACCTTTCTTTGTGGATTGTATTTAGTGCACTTGAGGAAAAGGTGATGCACATCTTCGTCTGCATGGCCACAAGAACACTGTGGACTAGAGACACGTTTTATCCTGTACAAGAAGTGTTTAGTGAATGCAGTACCAAGACGCAGGCGGTGTACCAATGTTTCAAATTTTCTGTTGTCTCTTAGATTTTCCGGCATTGTTAAGTTTATACATGGGTCTATAAAGTATAACTCAGAGTTTTTAGTTTGCTGATCAAACCAGGTAGTTTTGCTGAGGCGACAAGAAATCTGTCTCAGGAGCAGACGGACTTCACTACGCAATAGAGGAAGATTGGTTGTCTCCGCGTTATTGTGCGCCCGATTCGCAGCTGCGTCCGCTGCAGTATTTCCAGGAATATTGCAGTGCCCAGGTATCCACTGGAATGCAATTACGTGGTTCATTGCGCTTGCTTTTGTAAGTTCTTTGAGTGTCTCATACAATAGCAAAGTGTTCAAAGAATTTTTCTTATTGCTCTGTAGTAATGTGAGAGCGGCCTGCGAATCGCTAAAGATAACCCATTTTTGCGAATGTTCTTTTGATGCTATGAAACGCAAAGCACACAGGATTGCAAACAGTTCTGCCACGGTGGAAGATGTCTCTCGGGATAATTTAAATGTTTGCTCTAGCGCTAAATGTGAAATGACGAATGCTGAAGTCGAGGAATTTTTATGACACGAACCATCTGTATAAACGTGTATGTACTGGGGATATAAGGAGTAAATTTGGAAGAGTGCCAGTTGTTGTGCGGCTACTATGAACATGTCTCTCTTAGATATAATCCCGTCAACCGATAATTCTATTTTAGGACATGTTAACATCCAGGGAGGGTAACAAACATCCACTTTGCATAATTCAAATCTTGGTAATAATGCTTTATGTTCTCGAACAACATCGTGAATTTTGCTTTTGTTTCTTTCGGTAAGCGCGAGGTTTAATGGATGATTCTCGTGTTGGGTTAAGATGCGATAAATATGTCGGCATGTTTCAACCGTTCGTATGACTGGAAATGGTGGGTGACGAGCTTCAGCAATTACTAAAGAACTCGAGGTAGCCTGCGGAACCCCAAGACACACTCGCAGCCCTCTTGCCAGTAAACGTTGAAGACGTTCCTCAGAAGTTTGCGATAAACCATGGAGAATAGGTGCCGAGTAAGCAATTTATTGTTTTATGAGTACGTTATGGGGAACTTGTAGTAGCGAAGAGACTGATCCCCCCACGTTGTGCCTGCGAGTCGCCGAAGTACGTTTATTACTGCATTGGTCTGCTTTTCAATTGCGCGGATGTGTGAAGCCCATGTTAGCTGGCGGTCAAGAATAATTCCAAGAAATTTGTGCTCTTTCACAAACATCAAAGTTTGCCCATTAAGCGCAAGTTGGAAATTATTCAGCTGTCGTCTAGTAAAAGGAAGTACGGCTGTCTTTGCGTATGAAAGACTCATGCCTCTTTCTTTTAAAAAGGTGTCGATACTATCAAGACCCTCTTGCAGCGTTGTTTGAATGTCTTGTATATGAGATCCAGAGGCCCATATGCAGATGTCATCTGCGTACAGCGAATACTGTAGACCAGATCGGAGTTTTAGTGGCAAGGCTGCCATGACGCAGTTGAATAAAAGCGGACTGAGAACACTGCCCTGCGGAACGCCCTGTGTGATGCTGTGATAATTACTCGCGCCTTCGATTGTTTCCATAAATATTTTTCTGTCTTTCAAGAAATTTGATACCCATCGTAGTGCTCGACCGTGTAGGCCAAGCTCTAACATACCAGCAAGGATGTGTATGTGACTTACAGCGTCGAATGCTCATTGAATGTCTAAAGATACTGCTACTGTCACATTTCCGCAACTTCGTTCATGTTCGACGCATGTGGCAATGTCTAGTACTGAATCCATTGTACACCGATTTTGTCGAAAACCTATCATGTAATTGGAAAACATATTTGTGTGTTCACACCACCACTGCAGTCGACGGTCTATCATCTTCTCCATTAGTTTGGAAAAACAGCTTGTGAGGCTGACGGGTCGGTAGGAGTCAAGACAAAGGGGAGTCTTTCCTGGTTTTAGTACTGGAATTACCCGCGCTAATTTCCATGAATCTGGCAGAGTCTCATTTATCCAGATGTCATTAAATATCTCCAAAAGAGCCATTCTTCCTACAGGACCTAGGTTCTTTAACATCATATACGTGACACCATCTGGGCCTGCGGTTGTCTTTGTACGGCATGACGAAAGAGCACATTTCAATTCATTTAGACTAAACTCACAGTCAAGTTGAGGATGTTGTGACATAAAGCACGCACGAACTTTCTGTTCTGCTAGTGTTATCGAACTTATAAATTGTAGGCAAGTGAACGGAATTCCTGGTCTGGATATAAGGTGGCAGAATTCGTCAGCAACAGATGTTTCCGGAGTGCTTCGAGCTACGGCAAGGGCTCGGAAGGGATGGCTCTGGGTAACTGGACCACTAAAAGATCGGACAACTGACCATATTCTGGGAACTGGAGTAAAGGGAGACAACGACGTGCAGTATTCTCGCCACCTTCTCGTACCTAATTTTTGTAAGTGTCTGCGCGAAGTTGACCGAACTTTCTGTGCCATCTTGTAGTTATCCAGCTTTCCACTGCGGCGGTAAGCCCGTTCTGCGCGTCTTCTAATTGCTCTTAGACATTCATATTCCCCGTCGACTGCTGCGTATTCATTTGGAACAATGACTTGCTTTGTGCAGATCTCGTAAGACTCGCACAAGATATTTGCAAGACTTTGAAAGCACGGATTTTCGCCCAATGAGTTACTTAAGTGGTGACGAAAACTTTGCCAATTAGTATATTTTGAGTATCGCCGGGTCCCCTCACTCCGTATGAGGCGATGTTCTACCAGGATCGGAAAAGGATCACTACCGTGCGTTTCTATGTCCGTTGACCATTCAACGCCATCAAGAAGGTCTTGTGAGCAGAGCGTGACGTCTATACTATTAATTTACCGTGGCAGAAGTAGGCTCTGACAGCGGACACGTCCATCTATTCAAAAACAACCTCTTTCTTTCTTTCTTTCTTTCTTTCTTTCTTTCTTTCTTTCTTTCTTTCTTTCTTTCTTTCTTTCTTTCTTTCTTTCCTTCTTTCTTTCTTTCTTTCTTTCTTTTTTTGAAACGTACACTGTCGTCATCATCCGCTGCAATATTGTCTGTTGGGGCCTCCAAGATATGGGCACGATTGCCACCACTCTGGCGAGCTGCAAGAATGCCCGTGTACTTAGGCCTAGTTATTCCTTAAAGAATCCCGGGTGGTCAAAATTAGTCCGGAGCTCTCGACTACGCTGTCTCTCGAGGCCTCGATGTGGCGTTGGGGGGTTAAACGGCACTAATAAATAAATAAATAAATAAATAAATAAATAAATAAATAAATAAATAAATCATATCACAACTCAGAATCCGTGCGAGATGAAAAAGGGCGCACAAATTGACAGCTCCGAAGCCGCGTGTAATAGCGCAGTGGTTAGCGCATCTGCCTCAAGGCTGCACATTACCGCAGAGGCACGAGCTCGAATCCTAGTGGTGCTACACTGGAGTAAGTTTTGCTTTTCTAGTTTACCTGTGGCTCGGGTGACGGAAGTGGCCTGACGACGATCCCACAACGACTCAATGATGCATGCCGCGGTGACTACTCAATGGCTATGACGCTCTGCCGCTTAGCAGCGCAAAGGCGAAGGCTCGATTTCCGGCCCCGGTGGCCCCGTAGGACCATAACGATCGCGTGACGAGAAAGCGATTCTCTCGAATTTCCGTTACTTGCATGATGAGGCAAATTGTTAGATTTCCCGCCAGAGTTCCCGCGAAAACATCGCCAACATATAAAAGAAAGTAAATTGGAATGTGTCGACTTTTAAATAAAAGCTCTCCTTAATTTTTCACTGGATCGCCCTCTGAAGCAGATAATCTAATAGGTACCATGCTTATTGGCACTAAATTTGGTAAAGTAAATGTCACTGATTTGTACTTATACTTTCATGGAGACGAGTACGTAATCTAGTCTGAATTTAAACATCGTCCACAGCATCCATTTCATAGACCACATAGAAATCATCATTAAATAGCGCACAAAACATCCCCGATCAATTAATTAATTAAACAGTCACCTTACCGTGCAGCGCTGGTCATTTCGAGTTACCGCCTTTCAACAGAGCCGCATAATGAAAAACAGCCTATGCACAGTTTACATTTCCGAATAAAAAGGAGGCAGAAATGTAATAAAACTATGGGGTTTTACGTGCCAAAACCACGGTCTGAATATGAGGCACGCGGTAGTGGCGAACTCCGGAATAATTTTGACCACCTGGGGTTCTTTAACGTGCACCTAATTCTAAGGGCACGGGTGTTTTTGCATTTCGTCCCCGTAGCAATGTGGCCGCCGTGGCTGGCATTTGATCCCGCGACATCGTGCTTAGCAGCGCAACTAAGCAACCACGGCAAATGTATACGCATGTGTGAACTCCGTCTGCCCACTCTGTCATCATAACATGGGCTGCAATCTCTGCCACCCACTAATCTAAGGAATTCGGAATTTTCGTGAGGATGGAAATACAACTTCGTAGATGTCTGTGTCTAATCTTAATCACTGCTGCGGTAAAACTAAACATAACAAAAAAGAACAAGGACGTTGGGATTGCACCAGAGAGCTCACGTTGTCATCGTAAAGCTGTAAACGCGGTGGTCTGATCCGCTCTATATTGGCGCTTACGTCAGTGGTTCTTGGCGTGGGCAAGTTTACATCAACGCTTGCCGTATATGATGAGTCCATGCTTGCCAAACGTTGCTTCCGAGAGTGCGATTGCGTACTATAGAGACGCCCTTGACTAATGTCTAAATACTCGACCATCGACTACTAGTTAAACGTTTCAATATCTTCAAAGACAGGATAGCTCAAATTTTGCACACTGTAGTAAGAAAAAGGGGAAAAAAAGAAACAACCGCAAGAAATGGCAGCGCTGCATGCATGATATGCGGGTGATACACGGCAATTTTGACTTGTGTCCAACGATTCGATAGTGGTGAAATACGGCGTTCTCACTCTTATTTCCAGATCGTGGCTGCTAGAAGCGTTGGCAGTTCTTGTCCTAAATTATTGTCCTTGAATTGCTTGAAATATTTTTTTTTCTTTCAATACGAATAAAAACGTGATATTAAAAATTGGAATCATGAGTGCATGGAACGATTTCCCCAGTTTTCTTCGTTTGCTGCAAGAAAAAGGCAAAGAAAACTATAGCTAGCTAACAAACAGGAGAACCCAGATGTAGACCCATTTCAAAACAAAATAATTAGCACTCACCCATCGGTGGATATTACTCATTGAGCAATAAGGAGAGAGACAATAGTGAAAGCTACAATATTATGATGTCTTCAGAAATCTAACAATCAGAACTTTTATTGTGCATGAGCTTGGGTGCGATCGCGCGTGTGTGCATCCGTAGGTGTGACTAGTGTCACTCTCTCTTTCTATTTAATGACGTCCCCTCTACACGTACTGTGCTTCGAGGTGAAATTCGCCCAAAGCATCTTGAACGAAGGCGGCAGCCACTGCGCAGCAGAGGTGTTCAGAGATCCCTTCAGAGCCAGGCGACTGCGATTACGGCACTGGACTCCCCCTCTGTCTCCCCCTCTCGGACGAGCCTGGCGCGTAGCATAATCATGGTCGCCGAGTGCACCTCTTCATCAGCGTTGGCTGAGCCCGACGCTCGCACTCACCACATGGGCGCCGTTTACGCCGTCGCCGCGGTTCCCGCGAACGTGGTTCTCGATGGCGGCAGCGGGGCCGTTAACCGAGGGCAGCCACTTTTGGCTCCTAGTGGCGCGGTTACAGGCGCCGGCGGGTGTGTCTATCTGTGTGTGTGTGTGCGGGCGCTTGCGGCCCGCCCGAAACAGCGGGCGCATCTGAAGCAACAGCCGCTTATACTCCGAAGTGCAGGGGCCCTGGTGGCGCTTCTTAATGGCTTTCGTGCGGGCCGTGTCGCGTCTTCTCCGGCCGTCTCTGGGGGCCTTGTAACTGGCCGCCTCGCGGCCGCCGATCTCCTCTGGCCGCGCCCTCAGGCTCAGATGCCGTGAGCGGGGGAACGGGGGGAAGCTGCTTGTGAGCCCTTGCAAGCAACTTGCATCCGCGGAGTGGGCGCGCATCATCCATCACGCCTTCGTGGACACCGGCGACACTGCATCGCGCTGCTCTTGGTTATAAGCAAAAGTGGACTAGTGCCCAGTGGGAAGGGAACACCGCGCTGCCGGTTCGAGCTTCTCTTCCCGTTGTTTCGCGTCGCTCTTTTTTATTGATGCTTCAGGTGCGGGTAGTGCGAGCTCTGTGAACGTTGGGCTCTCGGTTCGCGCATCAACATTTCTGCGCTGGTTTCTTTTTTTTTCTTTTCTTTTTTTTTTACCTTGTAAATACCGTCGATCCTCTCTGGTCTATCCACTCTCCTGTCTCAGCGGTTCTCCATCTCGGTTCGGTATTGGGTCCTCTCGCGTTTTTACCTTTGGCGCTGACCAAACTTGAAAGATGAGAGCGTGCTGTCGCGGCAAGTTCTGGGGGTCGCTTGATGATGACCATCATTGGGAACAAAGTTTCTCGGCGCGTGCGTGCGCTGAGCGCGCTTTCTGCAGGTAATCGCGGAATGATTACACTGCTGTGTAGCAGTTTCTTTTTTGTTTTGTTTTTGTTATTGTTGTTGCTTAGCTCCTTCTTTCTTCCTATCACTAAGGCACAAGTGCAACAATGTGTCGCATTTCTTCTCGCTGTTTCCCCTCTGGTCTCACCAATAAGCTACATCGATACTGCAGGACTGGCGTTTAGTACGTATTTGAAAGTTCACTCACAGACAGAGAAGCTCGAGCGCATGATCAGAACCGGGAGATATGTTTTCTTAGTCTGCGTCATGGAACTCCGAAAAGTACTGGCTGAACCTCCAGTACGTTCTATTGGTCTGCTTCAAAAGCTTATTCATAAAAGCCGAAAAAAAGTACAAAAACATAATTCTGGTTTCACCGAACGTTTCAACAAGTACACCTCAGCGGGCACAAAATAAGCTATGATGAATTCATGCTCAATGTTCTTGCAGTCGAACATTTATTTGACACGAAAGAAAGAAAGAAAGAAAAAGAAAGAAAGAAAAAGAAAGAAAGAAAGAAAGAAAGAAAGAAAGAAAGAAAGAAAGAAAGAAAGAAAGAAAGAAAGAAAGAAAGAAAGAAAGAAAGATCTTTCGAGTGCTTCGTTTGGAAAGAAAGTATACAGAACATTCCGAAGTAATCAAAGTCGCTAGCTAACTTAATGACTGGCAGATGACTTATTTATTCTGAAGATAGTGAGCGCAAACTGCAACTTAGGACTAGATAAATAATTTGTTAAGGCCCGTTCATGCGTGATAATTCAAACTCGTATGATTCGTAAGTCCTGCTAGTTTGAAGAGCGATAGCTTGTCTTGCTTATTATGTTTCTAATGCATTTTAAAGCCTCTTAATTCAAACGTACCTCATGGCTATTTGAAGAATGTTGCTTCTACGGACAAAATTCTGCTAAAATAACGTAGCGTCCGCAGTGAAAGGCACCTTGTCACGTTGCCGGTCTTTTGCCGCATTTGTAGACTTCTCGCTGCGCACTTTATAATCAAATTCCGGCGCACACAAAAAAAATTCATATTCTCTTTCAAGGTGTTGAGAACGCAATGAAATATACATACTGCTGTAAGGAGCCCTTGAATAATGGTGAGCGGCAGACTAATGTGCCTCGCGGCTTATGCTGTCATCTGTGTGCTGGCTTCTACAGCAAGTGGCACACAGAAATTCTCCTGGGTGCTGCCGTGACCTTAAAATCAAGAACGTCTAGCGCACCCTTTTTCTCTTCCCAGAATTATCGGCAGAAAAAAAAAAAGAAGATTATCGGATGAACCAGGCAGGTTGGAAAATCGGGCATGTACTATGCCCAAAATACTTGAACTGTGGTCAGGGTGTCACGTGCGGAAAAAGCGAATATATATTAAACTATACGTTAGTCGAAATTGGGTTAGATCAGTGTTGTTGATAAGTTCTATTGTACAACTGTGTATACAGTGGAGCCTCTTACGTACTGCACTGCGGACTGAGCTTGAACTGATTTGTGGGATCTGGCCTTCCGATCACGTTATAATTTATGGAAGACTCCTTCGCCTAAGCCTAAGCCAGCTATTTATTCCGATAAAATTACAAGTGTTGGCAGCTATTGGAGCGGCAGCTACGCCGCAATAAATTTCTCAATGATCAAAAGGAAGAACACATGAGGTGATATGAAGAATGTCCAGCCAATAAATAACATTTGGTAAACTTGCTTAAACAGTCAATATAGAAAAAAAAACGAATCAAACGGTGTGCCTTCTGAACGTTAAATAAATAAATAAATACGCAAGCACGTACGCACTGTTAATACGTAAATACGAGTACTATATCACATTCAGTAAGGACGGTTATTCTTCTGTATACCGTTGACCCCATCTGCAGTTTCCGATCTGTGCTGGTGCTGGTCATGACATGAACTCTCTGATCCATCGTCGCAGTTTGGAAGAGGGGTATGCAAGCAGGAAGATGTAACTGTTGGGCTATTCGGTCTTGCATAGTTTTTGAGGGAAATTAGCGCTAAATATGGACGAACGACGATTAGGGGACGAACACCCCCTGGTGTTGCTCCCCTCTTCTTGTGTGTGTGTGTGTTTATTTATTGCTATAGAACAGAGAGAAATGCAGTATCTGATCTACTTTATACCGAAATATCACCACAGAAACTCACTTAGAACATGAGAAGCCTCCTCGACATAACTTTTACTTATTTATGTGCCGAACCTAAATTTTCCACACATCGATGTATAGATGATGCGATGTTTGCATACGAAATTTTCTTCAGGCAGACACAATGTCCTGTGCCCCTGCATTGTAATATAACGCCAAACTTTAGAAGGTGGTCAGTATCGTGTTTTACTACACATAGGGCACGAGCGTTTTACAGCAGAAAAGTAGCGGGCACGCAACATCCACGTAATCTCAGTATGCAATTGCTGAACCCTTGAGAATTCGCAATTCCCATTTTCGCCACCACCATGGTGTTTCATTTCTTTTTACCTTCGTTTTGTCAGTGAAAAACTCGTAAGTAATGCCTCTGCTCTGACATGATGTCCACTTGCACCGCAACTATATGACACCTCCAGTAGTGCACATGCTCTGAAGTGGCAATGACGTTTACAATACGATCGAACAGTTGGCATACCTAGCAGGACCTTTCTCTATATTTCAACAGTCGCCCCCAATCGTCATTTCGATTTTTACGCTTGTATACTTCGCTCTTTGGTGGGGCAGGGACAAACAGAAGCAGCGCAACACGCGCTTGTTCTGCGGGCATCGCCTCTAAACCCCAGGCTAAGACCCGATCGGGTGCACGTGCCTTCATTGCCGCTACTTCCAGAGTTCGGTCTTCGGTATTCGTGATGCTTTTACTGCACGCTTGGTTCTTAACCCGCCGCACTTTTGTGACGCTTTCTTTCCGTCTTTTTTTTTTTTCGTTCTTTCTTTCCCGACACACCTCTGTTTCAACGGTAAATGAGCTCTGATTTCTTCTCTCTTTCGCGGTAGCGTAGAGTAGCGGCGTGCTTGGGAAAACCATCACCGAGGCGATGGCAAATCCGGGAAGATCCCGGTAACGAGCCGATGTCTTATGCAGGCCGGCTCTGTGCGCGCATGGCGGAGCGGAAGAGGCACGGGGGCACGTCCTTTGGCAAGGATTAAGGGAGCCCGCCAGACTCGGACTCGCCCCTTCTTTCTGCGCACTCTGTCCTGCCTGATCGTCGCCGTCCCCCCGTATACGGCCGATCCCTGCGCCGTCGGCCTCTTTCCGCCGCCCCAAAGTGCCTCTATTATCTGAGGCGCTCGCGCTTGTACGCCACGGCTTTCCTTGGGGGCCGCTTATCTTCGCGTCTTCGCTGGCGCCTGGTATTTGCGAGGACCCGCGGCGCGCGCATATATGAGCGTTCGTACACGCTAATAGGCGGCACCCGGGCCTTGCCGTCATGCAAGCAGCTGTATGGGAGGAGAAAAGTGGCACAAACGCGGTGCTCCTGAAGCCCTCGTTACCGCATGCCCAAACATTTGCTTCGCTGTCATGCGACAGCAGGCGCGTCCAATTAGCGCCCCAAAGCGAGGGAAGAAAGAGAGAGAAAGAGAGGGAGAGAGAAATGTTGTCTTGTCACAGGCTACGGCCAACAACGCTTTCACTGCCGCCGTGTGCTGGAACGATCGCAAGGAAACCTGTCATTCGGGTAGTTTGTGCCGCTTGTGCTGATTGAAGGTTGGCAGCGTTACTTAAAGAGTAACTGCTTGAAAAACTGTTTGCACCTTGGAAATAACGTTTAGCGTACCCCGGGAATGCCGCTTGTTGTTGAAATACGGTTTAGGTGAGCAGAGAAAATGATTTGTTGTCGCTCAATACACTTGTCAACAGGCAGTCGATACCAAACTACGCCGTTTTGACGGTGCCCTACAGATCTTGTTTCAAAATTTTTGTGTAATCATAGTCTTGCTTTACACAGCGGCAGTGCATTTCTTATAATAGTAGCTAAGCCAGCGAATAAGAGGGAAAAGATAAGCGTGAAATACCTTAACCTCTGTAATTGCTGTTTGTCAGTTTTGTGTGTCGTACATCCGAAGTCAACGTCTAGACCATGTGTTGGCCAATCTCTTCTTTTGAGCTGGAGCCTCCATTCACGCTTGTCACTTTCTTCGCCAAGTTAGCGAGATAGTAGGTTGTAGAAACTGTTAAATTATGAGCAAGTGGGTACGCCTACTGATTTGCAACAAAATAGGAGAGCTGTTACTTCAAGTACATTATCGAGTGAAAATTTGCGATATGTCGCGAAGTCGTTCAGAGAGAGAGAGAGAGAGAGAAATAAAAAGTCAGGAACAGGGGACAGAAAAGGCGTTCCAATTACAGGCTTCACACAGGCCGGTCGATCTCAAGAAGCGCAGTAGCGTTTGCGCGGCCTTCTGATGCGATCGTCGATGTTGCAGTATCTTCCGACACAGGCTGGTCTTCCAACTGGTTCAGCCCAACGGAATGCGATTGTCTCTGCACGCTGAACAGCGGAAACTGGCATAGAACATGACGAGTTGTTTCCTCGTCGCTGCAATCTCCACATGCTGCGCTGTCGGCCATCCCTATGCGGAACGCATAGGCATTGGCAAACGCGACGCCTAACCATAGCCTACACAAAAGGGTCATGTTTCTTCGAGGAGGCTTTGGTAGAAGTCGAAAAGCTTAAAATTGGATCCAGGGTATATAAACGGACATGCATAAGATGTGGTTCATTCCATTCTAATGTGATGCATTGGCGTGCAAGTAGTTGGAGCATCCTTGCAACATCTGTATAAGAGCGGGATCGATAGGCGGTTTTTTTCTACATGAGCTAAAGGAGCAGCTTGATCGGCACGACGTTCATTGCCGATAATACCACAGTGACTTGGTAGCCACTGAAAAATTATTTCATGTCCTTTCTCACTCAGGTGGTGTATGGCCTCTGCAATTTCGAACAGGAACTATTTGTGCGGACCACGCCGTACGACTGACAGTAACCGCTGCAGTGCCGTCTTCGAGTCGCAGAAAACGGACCATTTGTTTATTGGTTCGTCATTAATAAAATATAGTGCGACTCGAAGCGTCCTGAGTTCTGCTGCCATGGCGGATGATAGTGGTGGCTTTTGCTGGAATGACGACAGCTGCGGGAGAGTTGTTCGACCGAACGTAGCCGTCGGTGCATATATGTGTGTGTAATTCCAGTGCTTCTCATATAATATGAGTAAGGTAAGGTGCTCAAGAGCCGGCGATGACATATCTTTTTTGCTTCGGAAACCAGGTATTGTCAGGTTGATCTTTGGTTGAATGAGGCATCAAGGAGGAGTCGAAGGTCTCGCGGCAGGTGTGAAGCAAGATGGTATAGCCTCACGACGTGCGGATACCGTTCGCCAGAACGAGGCACGTGGTCTCTCCGCAGGTAAAGAGGCTAGATGGGGGCAAAGAGTACGGGCAAGTTGCCTTACGTGCACTCTAAGTGCTTCAACTGCGATGTGGGTCTTGATGCGGTGGTTTCTAGCGATTGCGCTAGTTCCCACCATTGACGCCCTTCGAGGAAGAGCTATACAAATCCAGAGCGCCTGGACCTGGATAGGCGGAGGAGGAGGAAATAAAGATTGAAGGCAGGGCTGTTAACGAAGAATGCGTCTGGTTGGCTACCCTACTCCGGGGGACGCGCAAGAGCGACTAGAAAGAGAAGACAGAGAAAGGGAGGGGAGGAGGAGGAAAGCCGCGGTGAGCTCGCGCACGCACCTCGAGGGCCTGATCGAGTCGAAGGTGTTCACATAGGCCAATCGCCCTCAAGAAAGACAAAAGTGCCTTCATAGCTTTGTGGGACGACGAGCGATGGGGACGGTCTTCAAGTAGCACCTGCACAGACAACGACCGATTGCCCAGTCGTCGCAATGCGATAGATAATGTTTGTCTTGCCGACTGAAATCGATTACAATAGCACAATAAATGTTCGTCGTTCTCATCCACGCCGCAGACGTCGCATGCAGCACTGTCGGTCATTCCAATCAAAGTAGTGTACGCCTTCGTGAAATCCTGAACACTTTGTATTGTGCATAGGCTTGTTTTACTTGCGTTAGTCAATGCGGGCAAGCTGTACCGCAAAAAGCCGAGAAAGAGTATTCTGTATAATTGCGGCATAGCGCTTGTGGACATTACCCAGGTCTTTCCAGCGAGGACCATCAATAGATGACATATGCCTGTCCCCCGGCTTTTTATGTACAACAGATGGGGGCTCCATGAGATATCTCTTGACAGTGATGACAGTCAAGAATTTGTACGACCGAACATATGCTATCATCTGCCCATTGATTAATTCATTATAGTGCGTCATGGGCTTACGCGTAAGTGCCACAAGGGCACATTTATCAGACGAAATCTCCAGGCCTTGATTGCGGAGGTAGAGTGTAGTCTGAGTGGTAGCTTTACGAATTGAATTGAATTTGAATTCTGGGGTTTTACGGACCAAAAATACAATTTGATTATGAGGCACGCCATGGTGGGGGACTCCGGATTAATTTTGACCATCAGCGGATTTTCAATGCGCCTCAAATGCACGAGACACAGGCGTCTTTTTTTTTTCTTTCTTTGCGTTTCGCAATGATCCAAATGCCGCCACCACGGCTTGGATTTCATCCCGCTACCTCGTGTTTAGCAGCGCAACAGCATTGTCGCTAAGCCACCGTGGCGGGCGCAGCTTTTTGGAGGCTTGCGCGCACCTATAAGCGTGTCACTTCAGACACCAAAAGGCATAGGTCATCCGCGTACATTGTTAATTTATCTGTGCTTGGAAGGTTACCAAGGAGACCAATCAGCTTGTTGTTAAACAACGTATGGCTCAGTACGCCGACCTTTAGGACGGTAAAGTAGGTGTAATGTAAAGAAATGTGGCCGTCCTCGGTGCTCACAAAGATCGCATAGAGAGATAACTATGTATCCACCTAAACATCCGACCACCGAGCCCTACCTCTTCGAGAGCGGCGACAATATGGCTTCATGTGTAAGGTTGTCGTTTGACGTCGAGGAACAAAGTAGCGCAGAGACGTTTACGTTCGTTTTGATGCTGAATGTAGGTAACCAGGTCGACGGCATTATCAGTTGATGAGCGGTCACGTCGGAAGCCTGCCATGGCATCTAAGTTTACGGTGTGATATTCCAAGTATTTCAAGTACCACTCCAGGCGTCCGAGGAGGATCCTCTCCATCACTTTTGCTACACAGCTCACAAATGCAATCGGGTGATGCATGCGATGAAAGCTTGTTAAGAACCGCCCGCTGAGGTGCAAGTTTTGCCAGCCAGGTGCGAGAGCGGCGTCGACTTTTCATGGAAAGCCATCGCAACCCTCTAGCGACACGGCGTCACTGAGTCTACTGCGTGCGAAGAACAATACGCCGCGTCCTTGACTCTCCGTCACAGGAGACGAGATGAGCTCGACGAACCAGGCTTTGTGACGGAACACGCCGCCGCCGACCCGGTCTGCTGTGAGCGAGGGAGTCCCCGAGAGAACGTAGTTGGAGGCCCCTTCCCACGCACCGTTCCTGACGTAAGCCCCGAGTTCTGCGAAGACCATCTGACCACGGTGGGGTCCGTGAAACCGGTGCGGAAGTGTGTGTGTAAGCCCTCCCGCAGAGAGGCGGCTCGTCTACGATGACTGGCCGAGCGTTTCCCTCACCTAGGGATCAAGGGAGGACCGAGTCTTTATAAACCGCTGCTGTGCGGCTGCTCAGTGTACTTTCTCTGGCAGTCATGCTAGACTGATGAACTGCAACGTCCTTATGTAGATACTGTAAATAAACCCATATTCCTCGTTCTCGATGAGAAGCAGTCCTTCCCTTCAGTAACGGCCTCAGCGTGGATAAGTTCGACGACGGCATGGGCCAGCTACCATCTAATTCATGCCCGACTCCAATCTTGACAACTGGTTACGAGCGGTGGGATTGACCTCCCAATCCTTACAAGCTCCAACGGAGACTTGCCAGACTTCAGTAACGGAACTACGTGACTAGACTTCCAGCTTGTGGGAAGTACGTCAACTTGCCAGGATTCATTATACATATCAAGCAGAATACTCCTCGCCCGCTCGCCCAGATGGCACAGAGCTCTCTAAAAAATTCCGTCATGTCCTGGTGATGACGTACGTCTGCAGAAAGCTAGCGCCGCCATGAGTTCATGGATGGAAAATAGTAGATACATGGGGGGGTCACGTGGTGGAGGGAAGGTGATGGAATGTGATCAGTTGTTGGGAGCTCTGAGTTGCTCGGATAATCTGGCGCAGAAGTCTTCTGAGACATTATTATCGGGTCGCTGTTGGAAGAGGGCCAGAGTCTTGAATGCAGACCGTTGTGCGGGCGGTGTCCAGAGTTCTCGTGCCGTCCTCCATAAGTGCGGTGAGGGTTGCGAGGTTCTAGCGATTCACCAAAAGCAGTCCAGCGTTGTGACTCCAGCTTATCTAAGCGGCACTGGATCTCCTGTTGTATGTGTCTAGCAGCCCGTAGATTGTCCATTGACTTCGTGCTTCTGTATCTACGTTCGGCACGTCGCTAGATTGCTCGAAGTCGCTGTAATTCTATATACAATTCTGTAAATTTCGAATAGCGCATGCGAGTACGCGTGTTGTCTTCCACCGTGATCTTCAAACGCACATAGAACGAAAGCGGCGAGAGACGCCTGTTCGAAATACGACAGGAACTATACCTCACATTCTTCGTAAATAAGAAGATATTTTAAATAAAAGAAAAACTATTGACGCGCCGTTTCATTGCAGTAACAAAATATAAAGCCATCGTAAAACTTAAAAGCGTGATTAGCATGTAATCGCATATTACCAGCATGAAAATTGCGCGTATACTAGTAAGACCTCCGTTGGTAGTGGCGGGCGATACACCTCTTCGTTCTTACAGAAATAGGACTGTTACGTATGAGATGTTCAGAATGTGGTAAAAATGATTGCAAAACCTTTATTAACCTCAGAGTTGGGTGTGCACATAACTGCATGTTTGTTGTTGCTCTTCTTGTTGCCATATTTAATTGTTATGTTTGCATTTTTATGGGAAAATCCGAAGTTTCCCTAATCGCAGATTTTTAATATATTTTAACGACAATTATCTACGTTTTAAAGAAACGTCTTCTAGCCACACAACGTCTGCAAGCTTATTCACTGCATGCGAAAGTCTTCTGCAACTTCCCCGACTGCAGATAAGCGACAACGGCCCGTTTCGCTTCTACGTGGTTATAAGTTGCCTTCCTTTCCTTTTCCGGCTACGCATTCGCAGAAGGGCTGCGCTCTAGCGAAAACTTATTCGGTTGCACCTGCTACATTCAGCCTTAACAACGCACGCTGCAGGCAGGTACCATCAATATAAATATCCAAATAAAATGGTTCAACGTGAATGTTCTTTCGGTTCTAGATTAACGGCGGGTGCTCTGTCTCTCTATTCGCACGTTGCACTCATTGACAAACAAAATAACAGAAACGGGTCAGCAAAGTAGCATCTGGGGACATCGCTTCATCAAAACCTCTTTAGACGGCACTGGTTGGAAAGAGCGCGTCGGCGCCGACTTCCGTTTCCGGCGGGCCGTCGCCATCCCAAGCACAAGAACGTAAACACATCCACGGCGAGGCCTGGGTGGACGAATGTGCGCGCCATAACGCACCACAAGCCCTCCTCGTAATCTTTCCGACTGACCGAATGACCTCCTTGCTTCACGTCCGTACGGCGCGGCGCTATCCATTGCCATCTATCCCAAGTAAGAGGGAGAGAGAAAGAGTGAAAAAAAAAGGGAGAAATTTCCACAGCTGTTTCTGCCGGCGGTGCTCACTTGCTGTTATTATTTGATTACTCGCGCCACTCCGCGTGTTTCCCCCTTTTCTCTTACCCGCGCCAGATTTGCCACTGTTCGTGAAACAGCGCTGCGGATCACTTTTCTTGAGGCCCTTTCTTCGCTGTTTGCTTGGTTCGTGGTGATTCAGTTATTCTCGTTGCTTCTTGCCTGGTAGGCTTTTGTCGAGTCGTGTTTAGGGGAAGGAAAGCAGCGCCGGCAAAAGTACGAGCGACCATGGGGAGGCGTTCTGGCGAGAGGAAGACGGGAAAGGTGGTGGGAGCAAGTGGGTAAAAGCATAAACGTGATAAGCTGCCGTAGGAGGTCGGACGATTATGAAGCGTTCGTCTGTTGATGCTTGCTTTCATGCTCAATTGCGTTCCCTTTAACAGCCACTTATCAAAACACGCGAAAGAAGCGATGGGAGCTCTCAGAACGTGCGGCAAGACGGACATTGAGGAAAAGGCCGACGCTGAAAATAAAGCGAGCGACAAGGAAGCATCTGAGGAAGGATGCGCAACGTACGGTAGCATACTGCGCCAGAACAAAAGAGGGCGAAAAAGGAATATCCGCTCGAAGCTGTCGAGTGTCCGCGCAAAACAATAATTTTGCTCCGCTCGTGACGATCACGCCTGTGCGAATATGCCGCTTGTGTGCGCATAGGCGCACGCGCGGCATTGTGCACGCGCGCACGTTGTGTGTGCGTTGTGTCCGCTGTATCCGCGCTTATGTAAAGCACCTGCGTTTTCCGGCATTCTTTGATATGCAAGCGAGTTTCTCGGACGCTGACACAGTGTCGACACGTCATGCCGTCCTTGTGGAACGGAGTCGAACGCGCGGAGGAGTGGAGCTGCGCAGGTTGTGCGTACGGGCAAAGCTGAATGCGTGAACTTCGCGCAGACGGGAATGCGAAGTGACGTAGCGTCAGCACCATTCGCGAAAGAGCTATAAGCGGACGCAAAACAATAAGGGCCTGTCACCGAAACAATTTACAAACCAAACCAGAGAACGGCTTTCCGGTTAGATATTGCATTCCGTTTTTATTTAGTTATGTTTGTTGTTGTTGTTTGACGTCCTCTTCCGGGCTTGTTTACAGAGCGTATAGCCACGCTCACTATCCCCACGCTGGAGAACAAAGCAAAATTTGTCGTTTTTTACGAGTGTTTTCTTGGACTCAGCGTCGTTCAAATACCGTCTCCCAAGGTCTTCCGTTTTTTCTTCTTCGTTTTTTTTTTCTCACTCGTGCGCGATATTAAAAACATGACAGAAGTGAAACCGTTCACGGTTTCTGAGAGGTGGTTTCAGGCGTTTCTTTTTCTCTTCTGTCGAAATCGAGTCTGCTTGCAAATGATTAGTGAATCGCAAACAAGTTTCTCATTCGGAACTGTGATTGATGAAGGTACTTCTTTATTTTATGCCTCGTTGCTATCCTCTTTCCCTTTTCCATCGCTGCTACATCCCCCCCCCCCACCTCCCACTGGCGCGTATTATCCGAACAATTCATCGCGTTTATACGCTTGGATTCTTCTTCCTCGCCAGGATTTCTCGTGTTGCCGCTCTTAATTTACGGCCGTTATTCGCTGCAAATTAATAAAAGATTCGGTAACGAGAGCTTGTTACGACCAGGTGTCTGAATTCGGCATGTGTGAAAGACTGTTTATAAATGTTCCACTTCTGGTTTCACGGCCTCTTATTTCGTGGCTTACACGGTTTATTATCATTTTTTTTTTGCCTGTGCAGATTGTGTTATTGCTGCGAGGCTGTTATTGCTGTCCGTTCCAAATGTTGACGAAAATTCATAGAAACAACCATTTCAAACTAGCGCAATGGAATTTGGAGGAGACATTCAGCCTGTCAACAATAATGTGTAGGCTATAAAGTACAAGTGTTGTAGTAATTAGGGCAGTCTTGGGACATTAATAAAGTTCAGTTGATTGCTCCTTGGAGCTGTCAACTGTATGTTGTTCAAACAAAAAACAATTATGGGATTTTACGTGCGAAAACCATTTTCTGATTATGAGGCACGCCGTAGCGGAGGACTCCGGAAATTTTGACCACCTGGGTTTTTTAACGTGCACCTAAATCTAAGTGCACGGGTGTCTTCCCATTTCGCCTCCACCGAAATGTGGTCGCCGTGGCCGGGATTCGATCCCGCGACCTCGTGCTCAGCAGCCCAGCACCATAGCCACTGAGCAACCACGGCGGGCTTGTGTGTTGTTTCAGAAAGATCGGACGCATCAAGATGAAGTGTGGTGAAAGTAGTGTGCCTCCAGAAGAACACAGCAAGGAAATTAAATAAACGGTGTGGAAGGTTTAGTGGCACTAAACCACATACACCACATTAGCACCACATACGGTGCGTATGATGGTGTCCTTACGTTTTCGGTGACTAGGGTTTTCGTCGATGTTTGCCGTTTCCGAACTAGTAGGCAGAATAAAATGAAATATTCGAGAAACAAAGTAAGCATTGGAGAAATCCTCTGGAGAAAACTCGTAGTTGTAGATATAAGAAGGCGCCATTGTAACTTTAAACACTTCCGTCGCATACGCTAAAACGCTAATTCGTGGAGAAAAATTAACTTGAGAACAGTTTCTCTGGGAGAATGACTGAGTGTTGCTGCAGGATAGAGACAATAGAAAGAGGAGACAAGCGTATTTTGACTAGAATAGGTTCTGGTTGCCTGAAGTAAGCTTGCAGATGGGGATAGAAAGATGAGAGAGAAAGGAATAGAAGACGCGGTGGTGAATACATGCATGTCCGGGCAGCGCCTTGCTGTCGAAGAGGTTCCCAAAGGCCAGTCCTTCGAAAGAAGAAAAAAAGGAAAAAAAAGAGAGACAGGTTAAAGTGGATTCTCATTGCCTCGTGGACTGATGGGCAATATGCTCGGACTTCAAATAGCGTCTGAACGATCAGTCGACGCTCGTCCAGTTTTCTGAATGCGCTTGCAACTTTGCCCACGTAAATGCGAGGCCCTCTACGCTTAGAATCAACCGTGAAATATGTCGTACTTCGCAAGTACTCATTTCAGCGCATTAACTGCAAGCGCTTGTGCACTCAACGCTGCCAGCGCGAGCGCAACCACTGCGGCTCGGCACGGCGCTAAGGGGGCCGGCACGAGCGTTTCAAAAAAGGTTACACGGGAACTTGTGACGCCTCTTTTGACGGAACAGAAAACTCTCGGAACAGGGAGCCTGCCGGGCTTCGCGACTTCATTGTGTCGAATCGTTGTGCTTCTCTCGAATTCGGCCTGTGCTGCTTCTGCGAGGTCGCAGTGCCAGAAGTGATTAACAGCGGTAGAGGGGGGAGGGGGGGGGGAGAACAAGATCGCACGCGTGCTTGCAGGGTTTGCTTATATGGCGGAACCAGTATTTCCAGAAAATATGAACTGAGATGCAGTATTCGGGGAAACTTGAAAATCGAGGGGCAGAAGAAAGAGAAAGAAAACCGGGAAGAAACTAGTTGTGTCAACACTTGTTCGGTTAAGAGTAAAATTACGACATCTTGTCGAAAACTGAGGAAGAGTGAAAGGAGCTTGGCTAAATATTAAATGAATGGGGCCAAAACAAAAGAAAAATTATAAGCAGCATAAGTTAGTAAAGTAGGCTTGTCCGAAAAAAAAATGACACACTAGCCTAATACATTTGAACAGAGAATATGGTCAGCTCTGGTCTAACCTGGCGTGAGACTGCAAAAAGTTAACAGCTGCTGGTCATATTTGTGTTATTGGTGTAACAAAGTTATTCAAGAGCTCCCTTTGAAACATATATACCGGTTGCTTGCGGTGTATGAAACTTATAAATTATGCATGATTATATTTTCTGTGGGAATTCAAAGCGTCACTGTATAATATGAAGTTTAAATTCGTCGAAATTGTGACCATGGCAGGTTAAAACACGGTACGACTGCTTTAGGAAGTTTCGTGATCTTGTCCGTACGTACGATGTCCATTTATTCTAACGTTCATTGGCTGCCCTGTTTCGCCGATGTATTGCTTGTAGCAAAACGAGCATTCTAACGTATAATTTGGTACTTCAAGTAAAACTGGATTTACTGTCTTGCACATAACACTTGCAGTGATTTTTATTTTTATTTTACTTTGAGTGGGTTCACAGGCCTTACACCTGAGACCTGAACAGTCTGTTATGCTAACATTTGAACAAATGCACTAACATTTTTTTAATGTTTCTATTGCAGCGATAGATGACCCTTGGTACTTCCAGGAACGTTATTCTAAGGCGCTGATTGCTGGATAATAATGTCGAAATACCGGTATTCTCGTAGAATAGACTTCTTGTATAATACCGCCAAGCCTAGGACTACATTGGGCTCCCGCCACCATTGTGAAGGGTAGACTTGCGGCAGAGCGCAGAACGCGCGTAGGGAGTTTGTGGGAAGCGTGGGCTTTGCTAAAGGCCGTGCTGACCATTCGTCCGTATTTCGCACTAATTGTAACAGTTAAGTGCAACTAAACAAGAATATGTTCATCGCACACATTGCTAGGTATTCTTTTTTCACACTCATAGCCGTTGTGAGCTGCGCTTCGCTCACGCATAGCCGTGTAAGCGACAGCAGTCGCTAATTTGAGCCCAGAATATTTTGACGGGAAGAGGTGGGTGCGACAAGCTGACCCGATCGCATGGCCAAATCCTCTAGACCTTGCGAGACCCCTTCTGCTGAGCTAGATGACGGCGCTCGAATGCTACACCCGTACATAAGATATCGCAGCATGCCGTGCATTCTTTGTGTGTGTGTGTGTGTGTGTGTGTGTGTGTGTGTGTGTGTGTGTGTGTGTGCGTGTGCGTGTGCGTGTGTGTGTGTGTGTGTGTGTGTGTGTGTGTGTGTGTCATTTTGTCTGATAGAATCAGAAAATCGACTATAGATAAAAGCTGCAGCTCCTGTAGTCACGGTCTCTTCTTGTCGCCGCTTTTTCATTGTAGTAGTCAACGACGCCTGCGTCGCGCAAATACGGGAACCTGCCAAAACAGGTTCTACCTATCCTGTTGCGCGAAACCAAGCTTGCGTTTTCAGGGACAGATGTTATGCAGGGAAAACGACATGTACGTCAGAAGACCGCAGCAAACACAGTGATACCGGTTGCAAAATTTTCGCGGCCCAGAAACTGCCAACGCGTACCCTGCGGTAGCTAGCCCACACGTCTACCCTTTACCATGGCGGCCGAAGTCCGATTTGTGCACAGGGTTGCATGCATCATGCGAGATGTCTGTATTGCTTATGTTTGGGAATGTAGCCAACAATATGAAACGTCCCAACCTATATTAAATGTGACGTCAAGGGTACACCGAGCTGTTTGAAACACTAAGTAACCTTTAAGTAAGGCTCCTAACCTAGGAGTCTTTAAGGAAATAAACTGAAACTAAAGCTAATATTGTCATGGCCGGAGAACAATAAAGATTATGCAGCTAATATGGCAGCTATGATCTTGCGCTCAAACACGCAGTTAAAGAAAGTGCAACTCTTCTGCTTTAACTTGAAGTATCTTATCAGAGGCACACCGGAGGCTAGCCGCCTGCGAGTGAAGCACAGTGGCGGATATGAACCCGTGAAACGAACAGAAGTCCGCTGAACATCACAAAATTCGCTTAATATCTGAAGAGTTGTTTCCTTGGTAAGCTATAATGAAATGGAATTGTGGCATTGTACGTGAGAAACTATTAAATGATTTGTACGTGCCGACTCTCCATTACTCTAATTGACTGCCAATGAGAAAGTTTTCCGTGCTTTCCTTAAACCTTATGGTGCGCGCTGGCTCCTGCACGCGCCCTCTAATCCACCGTATACGTAATGCGGAATCGAGCAGTGTTCAATTGGAGGAACTCTTCCGTGCGCCAACCTATCTCTGTGTGCATTAATGTGCCGCGGGTCAGAGGGCCAGCCTGCGGGAAGAGGAACGAGGTGTGCTCCAAGCTTGCCAAGAGGTTTGGAGGGCCGCCTTCGCCCCCACAACACAGCATCCTCGTTGCAATGGCAGTGATGATAGAGGGGAACGCCAACCGGAGCCCCCTTTTATCTTAATTTATTTTCTTCGAGTAAGCAGCAAACGCATTATAGTAAAACGAACCTAAAAGAGAAAGTGCCGCGAGGCACACGCGAGAAATCGGGAGCAACGGCCCGGTAACTGGCCACCTCTTTGCATTGGCGTTATTCGCGTTCGTCGCGCAGAATGGCACCGTTGCTGCTGTCATTGTTCCGAAAACGAGCGCATTTCGTGCGCGTGGGTGGGCGATTGGCATGAGGTGAATATTTTTCGCGAACAAAAAGGGGGTGCGGGGACGTCCAACGTTGCTGTCAGGAGCAATCTTTGCAGATAGCGCGCGCGCCCCCTAGCAAGGCTGGCGAGGAGGCAGACGCCCCTGTGACGGGCTGTCTTCCGGTAGCGTCGCCCACACCGTAGGGCCGTGTGCTGTCGACCAGGGCCCGCGTGCATTATCGGCGATGTGATTAGTGCGGCTTGGGACGATTTTGAGGCGGCGGCAGTTTTGGCCAGGCCCGGAAACGTCATTAGCTGTTCCCATTAGAGCAGGAACGGCGTCCACTGGATTAGCCAGTGCCATCTCGTCTCCCGAGGAAAGAGAAGCGCATAACAAGGCGAAGAAAAAAAAACGGAGAGAGAGAGAGGGAAGGCAGAAAGGCTTCCGGCCAACTTCCTGCCACTCGGAGCTCGGTGTGCGCGTCGGTGTGAATGCGCACCGCAGGCCTGCCACGCGCTTCGCTGTCCAACTGTTTCGCTCGGGCTGCCTGCGCTTCGGATTCTCTCACGTTATGCAAGACGAATGGACCGAACGGCGTTAGCTCACCGTTCATTTATAAAACGTGCAGCGGCGACGTGCGCCCCCCCTTTGTTCTATCGAATAATCAATAGCACTTTCTACGCTTTCCCCCGCCTTTCATGTACGGGAAGAAGGAACTTTGCGCCTTCGCTTGCATGTCGCTGCTTGCGGCATTCACTCACGGACTCGGCGACGGCATCGACAGCGCTTGCTGACACCAAGTTACCCTTAACTAGTTCTGGTATGTCGCTTCTTTTTAGCTAAGTTTATTGTTTCACTCTACAGAAACAGCCTCTGTTAACGTGAGTACGAAGCAGCTGGCGCTGGCCGATTGCACTACTTTTTCATTGGTACAGTTCTGTTGAAGTGTTTTCCTCAACAGAACTCTCTAGATAAATAAATAAATAAATAAATAAACCTCATGATTGTAAATTGTTCTGATATCATAAACTCTTGTTACTGTTTAGCTGTTTATAACTTTCGCTACGTGTTTTACAAATCTTTGTTTCCATGGTCTGGCTAGCTATATTTTCCTCCGATGGGAAGACAGTTCGGAGATACAAGAGCCCTTCAAGTCGGTTCTTACGCATTTTACCGAGCTGTATGTCTCGAGCGTGAAAAACACATTTTTTATTATATGCTACGGTTATATATGCTGAAGGCCACATCTGCATGTAAATGAAGAAAGTAACCGTTTGACGTTATGAGCAAGGCTACCTTTGGTAATGTCTCTCGTGGAGGACGTCGTCTTTCTTTCATGTTGTATCTCCTAAATGTTTCGGTAATAAGTAGTCAGTTCTCGAACTATTTCTAACAAAGTTTACGGAGGGTTGTGACCGCTTCTAGGCCCCGAACCTCACGGCTAATGTTAACCGGGTTTGGCATCTCGGCACTTGTGAGGTTTCTTTGAGGTTGAAAAGCCGTAATTCATTCTCGATTTATTTTGTAGCTGCATCAGGATTTGTTGAAGGCCTGAATTGTCCGGAACTTATATACTCTACATTTCATTAACACGCCAATTCGGATGACATAATTAACTGCGAAAAAAAAGAACAGATATGTGCGGCAACCCGCTCCGATCTATCGGAGCTTTCGAACTCCCTTTCGTCTCTGTCCTCTTTCTAACCCCTATCTCCCGACCCCAGGGTAGGGTAGCCAACCGGAGACTAATATCTGGTTAGCCTACCTCTTAGCCTTTCCTCTTAATCTCTGTCTTTCTCGAACTGCCCAGAGTTTGGCGCGTTCGAGGGATTTTTTTTTTTTCAGTCAAGTGAACTACAGAAGCTTCTTACCTAGAGTTACCAAACATATTTACCGATCTCGTCTTTATGAGGCAGCGTGTTTTGAGGAATAACATTAGCGCAATGCAACATGAATGTTCCGCGATGGACACGATTTGACAGTGTCCTAATCTATGCGCCTGGAACACCCAATAGCTGTCTCCGTCAAGAAGACCATGTCTAGAATATAGGCAGTCATGCCGCAGAAATTTCAATGCCTTCATTTTAGCAATATATATATATATATATATATATATATATATATATATATATATATATATATATATATATATATATATATATATATAAGTTGCTATAGGGTGTTTCATCTCCTGCTCCCCATCTAGCTAATTTCACTTCCTGCCGTATGTCCCATAACTGAAAAGTAAGCAATTATTTTTGGTATACTTAATGTGTAGATTAGAAATACAGATGTCTATGTTTAATTGCTTAGACGAATGCCTATGTCAGTTTAATGATACTCGTCATTTTCTTTCGCGATCCTTGCTCCTTCACAACAACAACAAAAAAATGCTTTGTCAGATTACAAAAGTGGCACTTGGAGTTCCCTTGTGTACCGTTGAAGAGATTGCGCCGATTAGTTTCGTAGTCGCTTTCTGGATTCTTCTGCCTGTGAAGTTACGCAAGGCACCTGTCTCATACAATGAGAAATGAGTAGATGAAGACTCCTTTTTTATCTAGACCTGGCAAATCAGAAAAAGGTTGAAGAAAGGAGGGACGGTATAAAAAAAATGAAACTACGAATCATTTTGGTTGTGCCGCCAATCAGTACCATTGCGATAGCGATGGGGGGCGGGAGAATAACAAAATGAGGCGCAATCTGTGCGCCTTTGGTCTCGTCGGGTGATTCGACAATCCCTTTTAAAGCTGGAAACGCAGCTAGGGGTTGGTTCTGGATGACGCGTTTGACAAGGCTTATATATTGGGCGCTGGAAATTCATGAATTATTTCATCCCACTTAGCCACCGCATTGACGGATGCTTCAAACTGTGTTGTAACGCTTACTAGGGAACTAACTAGATGAACGCACTATTCAATATTTAACTACAGTGCACTTGGGCCATGTCCTCTGTTTTGAGGCCATTTAAACCGAAATGAGTGCGTTTTATAGCCATTTTATTTGTACTTTAAGAGGCGAGATGTAGCTAGGTGCCTTAGCCCGATGAAATTTTGCTAATTGGACGTACAAACACAAAAGGGGCGCACAATGCGCGTCACTTCAGCGCTATGAAAAACAGGCCTGGCGATGTGGCGTTGCCAAGCAGCGACAAAGCGCCGCCGTTTGGCAGCGTTCTTTCCGGCCCGGTATAGCGTCGTACGTCGAGTCGCGTTCGTCCGCCAGTGAACCACCGAATTCAAAAACTTCACATTTGACCAAGAGCAGCGCCAACTATGTACGAGGACGAAGAAAAGCGGTTCACAACGCAACTTTTCTTGGTCCGCGTCTAGTTAGCGCTGCTGTTTGTCAAACATGAACGTCCACCAACTCCCCCGAGCTTCCCTGTTGTCACAAAGTTCAACAGCACTGCTGCTGCCGGACGCGCTCCCGAGCTTCGTGAGCGAGTGAAAGCTCGTAGCATCAAATAAGCAGGTGTGCCAGGGGGCGTATTTTTCGGGATGTGAAAGATTCCCGATTCTTTCACTGCCCATATAGGCTTTGCAATTGGCGAGCTAAAGTTCTTCCATAGAGAGAGAGAAGCGTCGCTTTGTAATGCAATTTAGTATAAACTAAACATTTTACCACGCTTAAGGGTGTAAATCAATCTGTCGCCAGAATCGCAGCTATATGTTGCTAATACAAGCACCCTTATTTGATTAACTAACACCGTAAAGGAAGAGTGTCTGGCTGAAGCAGGAGCGAAATTAAAGAAGAAACGTCTGCCTCAGGTCGTTGTACGTTCCAGTGGTTTCGAGTTGTGTATTAGCATCACTAAAAAAAAACGGAATAAAAGGACAAGCGATTCATCCGTAAATAGTTTACAGATGAAATGCATGGAGGCGCATTGGAACCCCACTAACTCCACGTGGAAGACAGACACCCTATATCCACTGCGCCATACAGGAGCCACGTTGCAAATCTTCAAATATTGTGGTCTGTACGTATAAATTGTTCAGAAAGTCAAACTGCTTCATTTCATCAGAAACCTTTCATAAGGTCACATCTTGCATCGAAGAAAATGCATTCGTTTTAAATGGCAGTTTTAAATGGCAACGAATACACTGGTAGGTGTCCGAACACCTCTCCTATGTAGTGTTAATATTTTATTGCACTTTGATTGTCTTCCTCACACCCTTATTATGGGGTGCGTTAAATATAAGTGGTGCTAAATGGGTAAATACTGAAGAGCGTAAACTGGCAAAGCACCCTTTTCACGACAGTTAATGTGTTGAGTGTGTATGCGCTTTTGCAGTCCCCTCAGAAGAGGCTACAGTGTTTCGAATTTTTACAATCCACCGAGTAGAAACATTGACATTTTATTTATTTTAATAATTCGAAGATACTGTCAAATCCTCATTCAGATTATTATCCAATTCTGTTAGGCTGATCGAGAGTGACCTAATCGATGGGCTACATTCTCACATTCAGACGCAGCTCCGCAATCTCTCCCGTCAGCTCTGCGTCATGGGCCACATGAACAACTCTACCCAGAGATTATAATGTATTGCCATCCAGGGCGGTTGAAAGAGGTGGGCAAAACATATTTAACGACTACCGGGCCGCTGTGACGTCCTCGGCAATGATAGTGCCGACGAAGCTGTCCGTGTGGCACGTGCAGTTGCCGAAAGTACTTCGATTACGCTGTGGAGTACAGGCCGAGCGCCGCAGCCCAGTGGCATTGCCCGTGCCACCCCATTTAAGGAAAGTGTAATAAGTACACCGTAGTTCACTAACCGCCACGTCCTAAATTCATATATCAAATTACAACTGTTGCGCGGTTTCACTCGACGGCTTAAGTCTGGCTAACCTCCCTGCCTTTCCCTTATCACTTCTCGCTGTTTCTTTCTCTCAGTTTTCGCTGGGGTGGGAGCAAATACGTGAATTGAAATATACATATAAAGTGGCGTTGAACATAAGATACAAGGAATAAAAGTACCCGCGTGGGCAATTACATAAAGAATACAATAACAAGAAATCACGCAGAAAAATATCGATCGAGAAAAAAGGCGGAATAATATTGGTGCTGTCTACAAAAGCGCAGAAATAACACGAACAAAGAGTTACAAACAAAATATACCGCTTAAGTCGAGGAAAAGGGGCCATAGATCATTACATGCTGACGCTAGAACAGCTTTCTCCCCATATCCAGGAAACACTTCCATTGTGGGCTAATCGAGAATAGCCCCTCCAAGCACTTCCATTCCCACACTATACGTCTGGAAAATATATAAAAAAGCGAGGCAGTGTGAAATGCTTGTTATATATTTTAATTCGGCGAACAAAATAGAGGGTGTCCTAACTATCATGCACCAAGATTTTAAAATATGCATATGCCACGTAGCTGGACAGAACCAAGGTAATGTTGTTTGCCGTCGCTTGGGGATTTTCATAATATTATTTTTTTGCATTCCATCTAATTGTATAATTAGTCTTAATTAATTAGTCACGTTCTGAAATATTCTAATCAGATGAAAAGTGTCGATGAGAAAATTCTAAAGCGACATGAAAAATTTTCGATACAGCTTTCTGTTGCTCAATACGGGCTACACAAAAGTTTACAAGCGTTGCTGAATGGGCGAGTTGGTACATCATATTCTTGTCTTGCTATAGCGCAACTCAGTTTGAGTATGAAAGAAAAAGGACAGAAAGGCGGCATCGCACTCATCCTGTCACCTGTTTGTCCTTTTTCCTTCACACTCAAACTGAGTGGCACTAACGCAAGACAAGAATACATAAAAGTGTTTTTTTTTTCAAGCATCAAACAAGCCCGCGGACACACGCAAGATTGCCGCGCGCGGCAATGTTGCGTTCACGCACGCAGAAACACTTATGTAGCACGTATTGAGCAACAGAAAGTTGTACCGTGAGTTTTTCGTGTTGCTCTACAATTTTCTCATTGACAACTTTAATCTAATCATAATATTTGAGAAGTTGGTTAATTAAATAAGACTAATTTTGTGATTCGGCGGAATTCAAAAAATAATCTGAGTATCTCCAAGCGATGGCAAACACCATTACATTGGTTCTGGCCAACTACGTGGCGTTTGCATATCTTTAAATCTTGGTCCATCATAGTTGGGACACCCTGTGTATAGACTAGTGCATTTGTGAAGCGTCATCCAATTAAGCTAGAGTGACATCAGTAGAGCAGTCAATGTATGCCTTGTCTGCCCTGCATACAAATACATTTCCGCATGCCTCTATAAAAACGGCCTTCATAATAAGTTTTTTTTTAATAAATGTTTTTCCTCCTCCTCCTACTCCTCCTCCTCAAAGTACGACAGTATCTTGTTTTGTAACTTTCATTAAAGGAGGACAAGAATTAAAACTGAATATTCGTTCGCCTTGATCGTAGGAGTCTTCTTATGGACTCTCACTCATTGTGACAAACAGCAAGTTTGCAATGCTGCAATCGCCGGCGCGAATGAAAAGAGCCGTAGGAGCACATAATGCGCTACTGTGAAGAGAGAGAGAGAGAGAGAGAGAGGCTACTACCTCTTATTTGAAGCGCATGCCATTGACATCTGCCTACATGGCACACAACACCTCACCTGTTTTTTCCCTTTTCTACTTGCAAGCAGACTTTTCCTACCACATTGGCAACCCCCTCCCCCTTATTTTCTTTTCAGGAAAATAAAAATAAAGAATATCGGTATACGGTGGCTGTGAAGCTCTTTCTGAGTACAGATTCCATTGACGTACGTGTGTACTTGTGACATGGACGCTTAGAAATCTCACGCAAGTTCCGTTCCACGGTAAAAAAGATTAGCACTACATATGCCTACAGCAAAATTTCAGTAAGCCTGCACTCACTAAGTACAATGCTAACAGCGCTAAACAAGATGTTGAAGAGTGCTTCTCATATTGTCGTTGTTTCTTCTCTCTCCTTTCGCAGGTAAGACTGACCTCGTCGACACGCCCCATTCTTCGATGAACCGAGTACTGTCATGGTACGTCGCTGTACTTGAAATTGGAGTACGCGGTGCACAAATGGTTCTTTTTTTTTCGCACCCTAGACTGATTTAGCCCACGGCTTCTCATCAATTAGATGTATGGACAAAAAGTAATAGCAATATACGCACTACAACCCACCACCCCGGTGGTTCGATTGCTACTGATCTGCCCTCTCAGCCAAGAATCTGGCAGGGGGCCTCCCAACGCTGAAGCATGACTGAAAACGATGAACTAACGAGTGCTACTCTAAACGAACAATTTAGAAGAAGCCCTCAACCTACATAAGCAAAACTTTGATGGCAATAATTATGTTAGATGGCCCTACGTCAAATCCAAGCCGACAATTTTTCTCTCAATGCGCTGATTTGGGACGAGAAAGCCTTGCACCTATTTTTTGCCCACCTTTGTATAGAGTTTCAGCGCTGTAAGTGTACTTTACAAAATAATCTATTGAACGTTTTAAATTTTTATGAGCATATTTATTAAATTATGCAACTTTAAAGCGTGATTCTATTTATGAATGTTAGCGTCAAATTTGAATTCGAACGGTTAAATACTCTATATGATCTTCATTACGGTACAAAGACGGGAAAGCAATAATACCAATGTTGGGCCGTCGATCGTATCAAACAGATAAAATGAGTCTTTGAACTTTATTGGAGCTTTGGTATTCTCTGATGTAAATGTAGCCACATGTACACTTTTTTAAAGCGTAGTGCTACCTGTGCGTTCACAAGAAATGCCAAATGCAATAACAGTTGCCCACGTCATCGTGGCCATCACCAACCCACACGCCTTCATTGACGCTGTAAGAGCTCACTATTAATCCTGAATGGCCAACGCGCTTTCTTTTTTGCACACCCACCCCTTATGTAATACCGCCACAGTGGAGCCTTTAAGGTAATAAAGCGAAAGTGAAAAAAACGTCTGAAATATCAAGGTGGAAGCATTATGCGTGGAAACTTAACAGCTTATTTTTATTAATTCTTTTACGGCGGAGAGGAAGATACAGATTCTTCAGTTTTTTATGCAACGCACTTTGTATATGGAATATATACTTAAAGTTCGCCACACATTACTTAGAAGCCGGTCAAGCTCTGACAAAAAAAATACAAGAGACAAAAGAAGTTTTCTATGCCAAGCGTAAGTCCACTGCTGCGAATAGAGACACCAGATTATCGTTTCTGCATTGTCCCATACTCCTATCCAGTTCATTACCGTTGTTTATTTGCTGAGCCGATCTCGGTGAAGGGCTGCAGGAAAAAATCCCTTGTTTCTCTCCACGATCGCTCTGTTTTTCTCTCTCCTCGTTGCACCGAACATGTTAAAAATGTAACAAAACAAAGGATGCGTGTTTTGAAGCAGCGAGCTTTAGTCAATTAAAGCTCTCTACTTCAAAGCACTTTTTGGTACAAATAATTTAAGGTAATACCACCAAGCATGCGACAAACAAGAAAAAAAAAAGAAGGGCGGTGACGTAGAAAGTTTTGCTTGTGCTGTACCTGTTCCACGAGATCCTGTGTTCGAAAACGTCAGTAGCTGCTACTGACGAAAGCGAGAAGGTGACTTACTGCATATTGAAAAATTTGTCATAAACGAAGTAAACTCCAGTCAACCGATTATTTAACGCAAACTGACAAAGCGTGTTTTGCCGACACCTGGTAGCGGTTGTGAGCCTTCCCAAGACAAAGTCTGAAAACAGCGAATTCGCAAGAACAATAAGAAGCCGATGATGCCATACCTGCTTCTTGTTAGGTTATTAGAAACATGTGCATTCAATTAGACAAGTACCTGAACACGCATTCGTAGCCTCGCAGCTCTTCCTGGCCCCTTCTTTCGCCTCATCATCTCTTCCCTCCAGTGCAGGGTAACAAATCGGACGTGCTTATGTGTGACCTCTGTGCACTTTCTTGCTTCTCTCTCTCTCTCTCTCTCTCTCTCTCTCTCTCTCTCTCTCTCTCTCTCCATCAACTAAATTGACTGTTAGGGATGACGGCAAATCCAGGAACAGAACTGAATGCATAGCAATCGCAAAAGGACGCAAATATATAAAACCGAAAGTCGTATGATACAATACGTCGTCTAGGCGACCCCCGTATACGGTGGTGTATCATACAGTTAGTCTTTCCCTGCAAGACCCGCCGTGGTTGCTCAGTGGCTATGGTGTTGGGCTGCTGAGCATGAGGTCGTGGGATCGAATCCCGGCCACGGCGGCCGCATTTCGATGGGGGCGAAATGCGAGAACACCCGTGTGCTTAGATTTAGGTGCACGTTAAAGAACCCCAGGTGGTCAAAATTTCCGAAGTCCTCCACTGCGGCGTGCCTCATAATCAGAAAGTGGTTTTGGCACGTAAAACCCCAAATATTATTATTATTATTTCCCTGCAAGATTCACGAGCGTGGTTTTACGAAAGCGAATGCAGAACTGTCACTTGGCGCAGCGTCGAACTATGAAAGCTCTTATTCTGTAGACAGTTGAAGAGTGCGTTTTATTGCAGTGTTAAACGCAATAAATTCGATGTTTCATAAGACCGTATACAAGCTGTCCTTTTAATTAATAAGCTGAAACTAATATAGTTCGCGTGCACGCTTCCAGGTTGCAAACTGAATTCTGAGCTTCCGCAGCGATGTTGCCATATCACCAGTGAGCGGTCCGGTATTGCAGCACTTTCAATTAATTTCAACTGTGCAAGGTCATTTATACGCAACTATAGGTATTGATGTCTAGTCTTTTTTTCTCTTTCCCTCGTGTACATGTTAGTATTTGCGCACGCTAAGAAGTCTTTGTTGCTATCCTTATTATTTCTTTTTTAAATAATTTCTAAAGGAAACTTATTTCTTGCATATAACTTAAATGGGGTAGCCGGATGTGTGCTGTTGATCACAGGATCGGCAGCGCCTGTGGAATAAAGTACAAAGAAAAATCGGGGAAATATTTCGAGGTATTCCAAATTTATGCTTTGAAAGAAAAGAAATACGTCCTTCATGCAGAGCTTAACGAGTAGCAAATTGTATGTTTTAAATAATTTACGCCCGCATTCAGAAAGAAGTTTTTACGCCAGAATTGTTCGTAAGAGCAAGAGCCAGCTAATCGTGATGCTGGACGCAGTAGCATTAATGAAGGCGCCCGGACAATGCCAGAAAGCCCTTACGAATGAAAGGGTTTGTGATTTTGGTCCCTGCAGTTATATATGCTACGTATTGTAGCAAGAGCTGTATTACTTATTTTTCTATAATTTTCAGTTACTGTACGGCACTTCGAGCAAGCTGAGACGTCAACATAGAATCATAGATAGAACGCCATAAATTAAGCGTTACGTTACCACAGACGTTAGAAAGCCTCGACAAAAAAAAAAAACAGACCGAATTCCGAAAGTATTTTGTTCATAAGAGTTTTTGCTGTTAATTGGCCGGTCGCTTTCACTAATAACATGTCTAACGTCATGATTGGCTGATATCCGCTCTTACGAACAATTCCGACGTAAGAACCTTTTGGTTTTTACTGGGCCTATTTTTCTCATGTGCGAGAATTATTTGGCGTGATCAAAGTTATTACTTGAAAACCGGCATGCCTGAGTAGTAAACAGTTGTACTATGTGGCAGGCATACGTGATCCGAGTGTAATAAGCATCGATCAAACTAGCGCGAATATGTAACTTTATTCCATGTTAGTGCTGCCGCTTTGTTTGGTAATCGATGAGCATAGTCTTTAGGAAAAAAGAAAGAGAGATCGAGGGAGAAAGAGTTGGCAGTGCTCACAAGAGCGCAGGCCCTGGTGCTCTTTCTCCAGCGTTCCTACTGTTTTTTTTTTCTCGCAGACAAATGAGCCAACTTTCACGGAAGCAGGATTGCTTAATGATTTGGCAAAAGGAACCCTGCCAAAATTCAATGACGTAAATGGAAAAGAAAATAACGATGCGCTGTGAACCTTGCTTTCGGCATGGCACAACGACGAATGAAGGCCGTTGTTGCAGCCGACAAGAAAATAAAGGTTGTAATAACGCTCTTATTATCACCTTCTACTTATCCTCCTCTGTCGAACACGACGGTCTTGTTTCCAGTTCGCGTTTTCGAGGCGGTGCGCGGCGCACGACTTCGTCGTATGCGCTGCTTAATGCGTGCGCTGTAGGCGCTGTGAATGTGTAGCGGCGAGAGCACATACGGTGCGAGGACTGAAACCAAAAGCAGGGGGTAGCGGAGTGAACAACAACGGTAAATAAGGAAAACAATGTGCAGGACAGCGCACTGACAGCGGTGGAGATCGCTTTCGAGAGCGAACGGAGCGGGGCGGCCATTTTTTACCCCCACCTCTTTTTCTCGCTCTCTCTCTCTCTCGCTTCCGACTCGGCTCACTCGTAAGACTCCGTCCCGCCAATTTCGCTCAAATCGGAGCGATTCCTCACAATCGTTCTTCAATCTCGACGATTACACGAGAGGCAAGGCTGGTCCTCTGCCGTTCCCTCTAGAAACCGGAAAGACAAAGAGGAGGCCTCAAATTGAGAGGCGAAAGAGAAGGGTGAACGAGGTTGCAATGAACGGCACAGTGCGAACGGAGAATATCAGACAAACAGAAAGAAAGAAATTGTGTAATGGAATGAAGGAGGAGGCAAACGAGTGCAACAACGAAATACTAGAAGATCTTACGGCAGTCACCATTTCTTGTCTTTCGTAGAGCGAAAAAAAAGGGGGAGGGGGGCAAGCTAGAGAATATATCTCGTCTTTAATTCCTTTTGTTTCCTCAGCACGTGCCTTCTTTCTTTTCATTGCGTTCTTCTTTGAGACCCAGTCTGCGCACACGTCTTTGTTCTCTTCCCGCCGTCGTCTCGCACTCTGTGCCTTTGTGTTATGAGCACCAGCGAAGCTCCATTCCCTTTGTTTTATTGCCTGGCCGCGAACGCTGCACGGTCGGCCAAAGAAGAGCTGGGTGCTGGGCGCGGGATGGGCTTTGTAGGAGCGTTAGCGCAGAGGAACTGTTAAGCTCTAATGGACGCATGGGCCATCAAAGCCCCGTTTGAACCTTGAAAACTCTCCTCGACTCCAGCGAGGAAACCTGACAAGCTCTAAACGCCCTACTGCCGTCAGCTCCGTGTTGTACGTTTCAGACAAACGAGCCAAACGGCAAGTTTGGTGCTGTCGGCTCTTTTTTATACCTTTTTCTCTCGCTATCTTTTCGTATTCTCTATATTTGTTGTACTTCTTCTGTAAAGGAGGGCGGGGTAAGGGCACGGCGAGGTAAAAACGGATAGAAGTGATTTTGAGAGCAGCATTTTTCATGTTGCTACTATATTGCTTCGCTTTTTTTTCCCCTCTCTCTCCCTCTCTATCCCTTTCGCGCCAAATTTTCGATGACATTACTCTGTTCGGTGACACTGATACTCGCCTCTCCTAATTCGGAGGAACAGAGTCACGACCGTAATGTTTGTCTGAGGGTGAACGCTTCTGTCTACTCGCTGGGAGCCGAGCTCACGTTATGCGACATTTATCTGTGTATTGGAGGCGTCTTCCATCATGAACACAGGGCGGTGTAATTAACTTATTTGTCCGTATTACGTTGTACCTATAAATTGAAGTCAAGGTCTCGTTCCGAAGACGGTTTCCACACTTGAGCTACTACATAATCAACTTCTCTGTTTCAACCGGCTATACTGAACCTGACCTTCGCGATTTGCACTTACATCTCGGATAGAACAAAAATCAGAACCTGTCGACGTGAAAAAAGTAAACTCGAACGGTGGTAGATATGCATGCGGTCCAACCACGCAAATGACCTACACGCATTCTTCTTTCTTTTTTTTTGTACATGCTTGTGAATGTGTCTCTTTTTCTCTGCGCGTGTTTATTGCTTCTTATCTTTATGTTTCGCGTTGCCCCTTCCCCAGAGCAGGGTACAAAATGGTTGTCTTCTGATTAATCTCACTGCCTTTCGCATCTCATTTCTCTCTATGTTTTTCTCTCTCTTATTGATATTTTACCTGACAGTGGTAAGTGTCGTTGAGCAAGGTTCAGAAAAAGCGTTAGCGAGGTATAGAAGGAAGAACCAAATAAGGGTGTCAAAGTGGCTGCCTTTCTCTCTTTCTTTTAAAATTTCAGTCTGCCTAATTTGTGAAACGACAGTCGATATTCCCGCAGGCTCTGCCATAACTACGATTCACTAAATGAAGTGTCCATACTGCGCTAGTTTTCGGGGCCCCCTATGGCGTAATCTGTGTCGGCCGCAGATCGAAGGCGCAGCAGCTCCCCATTATAGAGATGTACCAAACGAGTCGGTGACACCTGTAATCTTTAATCTAGCAAGGCCCTGTCCCCTGCGTCAATATTGCGCTGCCAGTCTACTCATCTTCAATCACCACATCGTAATCATTCTCATGCCTCCACGGCCGCAAATGTGCGCAGCGACTGCCAATTAAGGCACCTTCGCAGTAATATTCTGCGCTTCACTAAAAATTAGGTGGGTCGCTCCCACACCCACAGCGTCATCAGCAACTGCGGAGCTCGCAACGATTGATGTGGCACTTTACCGATACAGCAACAGCAGCAAACCCCACTGGGGGCTGTCATGCGTGGCCACGTGCCAATAGGGAAATAGGTTGAAGCATTCCCTGAAACTTTCTGTCAAGTGGATACGCCTTCCAAACTCACCGGTTACAATTCGTAAATCGCAATATGTGCCGTAAAGTAATTAATTACGAAGTTAATTAGTGAAGTTTCGTCCAATATTTGAATATGTGTTTCAATTTCTCGTGCTAGTAATCTCCGCCTCTTCGAACAATGCAGCTGAAGGAGGAGAATTATGCCATCTATAACAAGCCACTTTTTTTTTAATTCCGGGAAAGTAAAGAAAAAAAATGAATCACCCCGTAAATACCCGCCGCGGTAGAGCAGTGGCTATGGTGTTGTGCTGCGGTGCTCGAGGTCGCGGGTTTGATTCCGGCAGCGGCGGTCACAATTTGATGGGAGCAAAATGCGAAAATGCGAAAAGGGAAGCTGAAAACTTTTCCAGAAAAAATGAGTGAAGAGCAGTACGGCGTGGTTTTCAACCCTCTGAATTCGAATATCGCATCGAAATTGAGCGAAAGAAAGCGCAAACATATTTTATTTCGACAAAAAGTGCAGCAGCAGACACACCCAGCTCGCGCGCCTCGTTTCGGCCTGTGATTGGTCGGGCGCCTCGTGACGTCAACAATGGTGTTCGTCCGGACCGACTGCTGCCGCTACACACGAAGCACGGTGCAAAGTAGTTTGGTGGTGTTTTGCTGAGACGGTCATAGAAATTTTCGAGAGCTTGCGTTTCTCTGAGGAGCTCGGCGTTAAGTCCAAACTCTACGAGAGCGATTTTGCGCGTGACAGTGACGGGCGACGGCTTCGAGCGACAAAACGGGCCGTCGCTTGAACAAATCGCTCGGTGTTGGCGCTCGATCGCTCGTTTCTAGAAATCTGGAACTCGTCGCTCGTCGCCCGGAAATGCTATGAGCGATTAGCCAATTGTGCGAAGCCGAAACTGGATGTACATAACTCAAGTACTACTGTTTGTCGAACGGAACGAGCAAACTATTGAATTTTACACGTGCAAGAATAAGAACCTAGTGCAAGACCTTCAGATATATTTTATGCTCCTTCTTCAGTAAAATACATTAACTTAAATTGATAAAGCATGCGTCACGCTAGTTTCGGCGCGTATATTGCTGCCCTCATACCGGGAAGTCGTCGCTCAAAGCCGTCGCTCGCGTGGAGTTCGGCTTGCAGACGAAGAGTGAACGCGACAGCCATCGCCTCGCTTGTATCGCTGTCGCTGTCGCGTGCAAGATCACTTGTAAGGGGTTTATACTTGTACATACTACACGTACGTATACATGCTTGTACATACTACATGTACGAGCCGATTGCGAGGAGCCGGCATCTCCAAGAAGCAAAAAAATGCTGGTGCAAGCACTGCTTTCCACGCGAACGAAGGCAAAGTGTTAGCATCTCCTTGTGTTGGAAATGTTCTTCGGCGAGTATGTTTTTTGCTAAGCTGCATTCAGCGTTCCAGTGAGTACGTTTCCGTGCAAACAACGGTAGTGTTGTGTTCCTGCATGCCTCCTCGTAGAACGTAAGCGGTGATGCGATCTTCAGCATTTGTGCCGACAGATTGCTGTGTAGATTGCCGACAGCTCTAAAGCTGTCGGCAATCTACACAGACGGTTTAAACGCGGGAAAAGTTTACCGGCTGTTGTAGCACGTGTAGTATAGAAGCTTCATCAGCGCGCCATCCGCACGCTACTCGTAACCGGCGAATTCCGTCGGCTACGTGAGATGGTCGGTTTCTTATGTGTGCGAGAGAAGGGGGAGCGCAGCGCCTTGGCGTGAGCAGGCTTTCCAGCACATGCAAACTTTACGCTTGCACTGCGTTATGGTAGCTGCATGCAGGCTGTTTCACAACACACGTGCGAATAGAAAATTCGCGGCGCTTGGCGATGAAACCTGCGGCAAGGGTGCGCGATAAACATGCACCTTCCGTTCAGCGTGCTATTTTTTTAGGAGAACCCAAAGCACGCATTATTGACAAACTCGGGTAGTAATCGTCACGGAAGTGGTTAGAGCACAACACTTGTTCTTGAGCGCTTGAAGTTGTTTCGCTTCACAGCAGCCTCCCACTTAGCTCAAAGCTTCTTGTCTTGCAGGAACTAATGGAACATCGGAACATCGTCGCGGCCGCTGGTGTTCGTGCAAGCGTAGGCTGCACAGAACGCCGGCATGATCGGCCTACAAGTTCAATTGATGTTGCGCACGTCAACTACCACTCCTATATACACGCAAATAAAGGAATGTAGGGTCGAGCGAAGCAGATTAGGACGGCACGCACGCAGAAATAAGCCCGGTCAGGCACGGTCGCGGAGACTGCGAAGGAGCGGAACACCAGTGTTGACGTCACTAAGCCGCGGTTTCCGGTCTCCGCTCGCATCGTCAGCGTCAGCAGCAGCGCGCGGCGCTCGACGGGGGGCGGAGCTACAGCGCAATTTTAACCGACGATTGCGTCACTCCTACGTGAAAAATCCCCGCCAAAATTTTACCTTCATGGTTTATAAGGTTCCCGCATCCTTATATGAGCGTCTTACTGAATTCCACAGACTCTTCAGCTTCCCTTTAAGTGGACATCAAAGAACCCCAGGGTGATAAACATTAATCTGCAGTGCCCCACTACCGGCTGCTTCATGTTGTTGCGTACTCCAGGGTAGCGTACTCCACCGCTGCCGAGTTGTTGCGACGCCTGTTTATTGAAGCTCGGCCGACTTTACTATTGGGTAGCGTGGCGTTGTCGGCGAGCTGCAGGCATCCGGTAGACCATGGCGACCGGGCAAGGACGAAGCGATTTCTAGTGCGAAACTTGCATGGTTTACTAAAAGGTTGGTGAAAGATGATCAGAAGAGAATGAAGTCTGTTAAAAGTACATTTCGGAGCCCCTTAAACAGGCTATCTAAAATCGCAGGAGGGATCTTGCTCCCGTCGACGTCAAGTGACAAGCACAGAATCTAGTTCGTGGATGGGCGTCCCGCCTCCGTAGATACCAAGCCTGCAGCAAGGAAAGAGCGTCCCGCCACGCAGATACCAAGCCGGGAAGGTCCGGGAATGTAGACGCTTCTCCTTTCTTCTAAGCGACGTTGGTTCGCGGAAAGGGCGTCTAGTTGCGGAAGGGTGACTGATCAATTCTCCCAGTTGACGTATTCACGAACGAGGCCTCTGCAGGTGCCAGTACGTGGTCCTCGGAATAGTAGACAGCTGATCCCTTCACTTCCGCGCGTTGCTTGTTCGCGGAAGTTCTCCTGTAGGGATTGACAGTTCGAGAGTCCCTCTAAAGTCGCACACACACTAAAGGGGCCTGTAAACACTGCGGAGCGTCCGCCAGACAGGCATACACTCGAGACGACCAAGGCGAATTAGGAAGTCACACTCCGATTCGCTAGGCATGGTGGTCGAGGGTCCATTTTGCACGGGGTGCTAGACGTCAACCGTAACAATGGTCAGACCAAGGTTTTGACGCGTAAAACCCCATGATTTATTTAATCTTAGCCTACATATATGTGCATATTATGCCAAGTACACCAGTACCAAGGCTGATATGTTATTCCTGTACACTATGGTAAATATTGGTTATTGTTATTGTTATTAATTCCGACTAACTTGCAAATCACCATTTACTGGGTAAGGCCACACCTGCACGGTACGCAGCACATCAAGCTCTCCGCAGCAAAGAGCGAACTACGGAGAGTGAACTAGTGCAGCACTCGAAATATATAGGTGTACCCTCTTAGAAAAAAATAAGACAGGGAAAGTCTGTAACTGCAACAGCTACTGCCTCTCACAGACCATTACTAATATTTTAATACATATTTACTAACGCGAGAAATGCCAAAGATGTCTGTAACTCAAGTTAGTAATGGCTACTGCCGCGTCTTGCCTGTTGTCTGTTATGATGTGTTATGGTAGCCTCAGTCTAAAATTAAGAATAACTGTGGCTTCTTTCATTGTGCCCGCCATGGTTGCTTAGTGGCTATGGTGTTGGGCTTGTTTCGGATCGCACCGCTGGTACGATCTGTTGGGAACTCGGCGCTGACGCCCGTGGTTGTACCTGGGTCGCAAGCCCCAAGGGTAGCGTTGGCCTGGCGGCCTGGGGTACAACTGGAAGCATCCGAAGGTCCCGGCAAAGCAAGAGTCGACTGGTAACAACGAAACAACTTGTTTATTTTAACATCGCAAAGAGTTGGCGGTCAGGTTTGACCGAAGTAGAGAGACGGGAGAGCACTTCACTCAACAGAAGAAATCGGAGCCCTCCTTTTTGGCGTCCGGGGGCAGCTGTTTTTATACTCTCGCAGTTGAGGGCAAGAAGGAACCCCTCAAAAGACGAGCACGTGAATGTACAATGGGCTAATGGTGACGCACACTGTCGTAGCGATGCCGTAGCACCATGTCGAGCACGATCTCGTAGCACCCTGTCGAGCACGATCTCGTAGCACCCTGTTGTAGCGCTGCCGGTCGGGCACAATGACTGTAATGAGAGGATGATCCCTGCTTTGGCATCGCCTGTTTCGGGCACAATGACTGGAATGAGAGGATGATCCCTGCTTTGGCATCGCCTGTTTCGGGCACAATGACTGGAATGAGAGGATGATCCCTGCTTTGGCATCGCCTGTTTCGGGCACAATGACTGGAATGAGAGGATGATCCCTGCTTTGGCATCGCCTGTTTCGGGCACAATGACTGGAATGCGAGGGTGATCCGTTGCGGTCGCATCGCCGCAGTCGCGCCTGGAAACACCTGCCGATGAGCGTTGCGGTGACGACGATCGGGCCAAAATGTCTGCCGCCCCTCCGCAGTCGCGCCGGCAAAACCACGTGTCGCAGGCGAAACGCAACAGACCGCCCCGCCGGGGGAAGGAGATCCCGATGGACAGGGGACTGCATCCGCTGTCCGGAGGGATGTCGCTCGATGATGCTCATAACCGAAGTCGGGCGTCCCTCGACGTTTCTTGAGCGCAGCGCACAGAGAAGGCCTCGTTCTCTCGTTCAGGTTCGCACGGGACACTGCAAAGTGACTTCGGGAGAGTTCACATTTTTGTTCTCGTTCCCGGCAAGCGTTAGAACTACGCTGAAACTCAACCGCTCAGTCAGCAAGCACGGCACAACCCTCACTAAGCCCTGCCAGGCTCTTTCCCCTTTTTATACCACTGCCTAGTTCCTTACAGTAGTCTAGCATCACTCAAAACGCGTCCACAAATTGAAAAATTGCACTAGAAAGCATATCATCACTTTGAAACACTAAACAAAAGCAATATGTTAGAAAAAATCCTGCCTCAGGAAGAAAAACATCAGTAACAAACAATTTTGAGGCTGATTCCTACGTTAGGGGCTTCGACTTAAGCCATCGGCGTTACCGTTGAGACTCCCCTTTTTGTAACGCACCTCAAAGGAATATTGTTGTAAAGCGAGGCTCCAGCGCAGGAGGCGGCCATTTTTGGGAGAGATGGTCTGCAGCCATTGGAGAGGGCAGTGATCCGTCTCAATGATAAACCTCGAGCCGGCTAGATAGCATGACAATTTCTGAACGGCCCACACGAGACATGCACACTCTTTCTCGGTGGCGCTATACGCCTGCTCACGACTGGTCAGCTTACGACTAGCATACAGGACGGGGTGTTCTACTTCTCCATTTTCCCGTTGGCACAGTACAACGCCCATGCCTCGCTCACTAGCATCGCACTGAACAATGAACCCTTTTGAATAGTCTGGCGATCGTAGCACAGGCTGGCTTGTTAGGGCACTCTTTAGGGCGCTAAAAGCTCTTTCCTTTGTCTCGTCCCAGACGACTGTTTGAGGCTCTGTCTTTCTTAGAGCATCCGTCAGGGGAGCCGCGATATCAGAGTACCTAGGGATGTACCTCTGATAGTAGCCGGCGACACCCAAGAACGACCGAATATCGGTCTTGGTGCGCGGTTGCGGAAAGTCTCGCACAGCGGCCACTTTTATTTCAGAGGGGCGGCGACGACCCTGACCAATCACGTGACCGAGGTAGACAACCTCGGCCTGTGCTAACTGGCACTTAGGAGCCTTGACTGTCAAGCCCGCTTCGCGCAGGCGGGTTAGCACTGCCCGCAAGTGTGTCATATGCTTAGACCAGGATGCGGAGAATATCGCTACGTCGTCTAGATACGGTAAAGCGAATTCTTGCTGTCCCCGCAACACTTTATCCATGAGGCTTGAAAAACAGTATGGCGCGTTCTTCAAACCAAAACTCAACACTTTAGGACGGAATGTTCCCATTGGTGAAATGAACGCCGCATACCTACTAGCCTCTTCTGTAAGTGGAACCTGCCAATAACCCCTGACAAGATCTAGGGTGGAAATAAACTGAGCGCTACTAACTTTCTCAAGGCGCTCCTCGATGTTAGGGATCGGATAAATTTGATCCTTAGTGATGGAATTAAGCCTGCGGTAGTCGACGCAAGGACGAGGTTCCTTGCCCGGTACCTCAACTAAAATCAAAGGGGAGGTATAATCACTCTCACCTGCCTCAATAACACCGAGCTGTAGCATTTTCTTTACCTCAGCCTCCATAATATCGCTCTGGCGGGGTGACACCCGATACGCCTTGGATCGTACTGGCTCTGTGGAGGTAAGTTCTATATCATGAGTAAGTACCGAAGTCCTACCAGGCCTCTCAGAGAACAGACCTTGAAACTCTTGTAATAGCTGGTGTAGTTCGGTTTTCTGCTCGGGCGACAGCGGTGCTTTACTGATAAGGTCACTAATGACTTGACCGGTGTCTTCCCTGTTCGTCACTGAGCCTAGTCCTGGAAGCTCGACCGGAAGCTCTTCAGGAACGTTTACCATCATGCACACCACTGCTTCCCTTTGTCTAAAAGGTTTGAGCAGATTACAGTGGTAAACTTGCTGTGCTTTCCGCTTTCCTGGCAGACTTACCACGTAGTTAACGTCCGACAGTTTCTGAACAATTCGTGCTGGGCCCTCCCACTGCACGTCTAGTTTGTTGTTTAGCGATGTGCGCAATATCATGACCTCATCGCCAACCTCAAAACGACGGGCCCTGGCTGTCCGATCATAATAAACCTTGGCCCTCTGCTGGGCCTTTGTCATTGCTTCACCTGACAACTCCTGTGCCCTTCTTAAGCGTTCGAGGAGCTTAAGCACGTACTCCACCACGACTGGGTCGTCGCCCCTACCTTCCCATGATTCTCGAAGCATGCGAAGCGGAGATCGAAGCGAGCGACCGTACACCAGTTCAGCTGGCGAAAACCCCGTAGCCGCATGCGGCGCGGTCCTTAAAGCAAACATCACCCCAGGCAGACACAGCTCCCAGTCAGTTCGATGTTCAAAACACAACGCTCTCAACACGCGCTTCATGACGGAGTGGAGCTTCTCAACGGAATTCGACTGTGGGTGGTACACTGAGCTGTGTAACAGCTTTACCCCACACCTTTCGAGAAAAGTTGTCGTCAAAGCGCTTGTAAACACTGTGCCCTGATCTGATTGGATTTCCGCAGGGAAACCAACTCGCGCAAATATGGACAGTAGTGCATTAACTATCTCAACTGAGCTGAGTTCTTTAAGCGGCACTGCTTCAGGGAACTTTGTCGCTGGGCAGATCACAGTCAAAATGTGTCTGTACCCCGTGGTTGTTACCGGCAGAGGTCCCACTGTATCAATAACGAGCCGTCTAAAAGGCTCCGTTATGATAGGTACCAATTTCAACGGCGCCCTTGATTTGTCCCCTGGTTTGCCCACCCGCTGACAGGTGTCACATGACCTCACGAAATGGTCTGCGTCCCGAAAACACCCTGGCCAATAGTACTCTTGCAAGAGACGGTCCTTAGTTTTCTTAACTCCTAGGTGTCCGGACCACGAACCCCCGTGTGACAAGCGCAACAGATCCTGACGATAGCATTGAGGCACGACCAGCTGATCGAACTCCACTCCTCTGCGGTCTAGATACTTCCGGTACAGGACTCCACCCCTTTCCACAAAACGCGCAGTTTTCCTGGCGATACCTTCTTTGACATTGCAGCGCACGTTTTCCAGGCTGCCATCCTTTTTTTGCTCGGCTATCAAAGCCGTCCGGCTGACTTTTAGCAACCTATCAAGTCCGTCTGACGCAGGCGCGATGAGCAAATCAGTAGATAGCTCTTCTAACTTTCCCGTGTCGGGCGTTTCCTCTCCAGTATCTGGCGCCTTTAACGTTACAGACTCAAGTTTATTCAGTTCGGGCGTGCTCGGAATATCAGCTTGCTGCGCCTCTGACCCTTTTTCGTTGTTTGATAACGTCGGCCCCGCAACTACCGCCTTTGCAGCGAGCTCCCGAACCTTCGATCTGGTTAAGGCCTGAACACTAGCTTCACCAAACAAAAGCCCCTTCTCGCGCAGGAGGTGATCGGACCTGTTTGAAAATAGGTACGGGTACTGGGGGGGCAGCATAGATGACACTGCCGCCTCCGTCTCAAGCGCTCCGAAAGGTCCTTCAATAAGCACTTTTGCTACCGGCAGACACACGCTATGAGCTTCCACGGCTTGCTTGATCCATGCGCACTCGCCCGTGAACATATGGGGTTCTACGTAAGATGGGTGAACTACATCCATCGTAGCTGCGGAATCGCGAAGCACTCGGCACTCTTTCCCGTTCACGAGGAGGTCTCGCATGTAAGGCTCGAGAAGCTTCATGTTCTCGTCAGTGCTGCCTATTGAAAAAAACACAACTTTTGGTGTTGTTTCCGGACACTGCGCCGAAAAGTGACCCGGCTTCTGGCACGTATAACAAACGCGCGCTCGCCTCATCTCGAACCGCTTTCTGCGTTTGGCTGCCGCCGTCTCTTTACGTTTGGTCGGACTGCTTTCACTCGCATCCTCACTACGCGTGTCCCCCTTAAATCTCATGGGCGTGAACCTTGGCCTCTCAAACTGGGAGCCAAATTCACCCTTTTGACCGTCCTTAGCTCCGCGAGCTCGACGCGTCACAAACTCCTCGGCTAGCTCAGCGGCTTTAGCCACCGTACAAACGTCTGGCCTATCCAAGACCCAGTATCGCACGTTCTCCGGTAACCGACTATAAAACTGTTCTAGCCCGAAACACTGCAGAACTTTATCGTGGTCACCAAACGCTTTCTCTTCTTTGAGCCACTCCTGCATGTTCGACATAAGCCTATACGCAAACTCTGTATATGACTCACTTCTGCCTTTCTCATTTTCCCGAAACTTCCGACGGAACGCCTCCGCAGACAGCCGGTACTTTTTTAGCAGACTCGATTTTACTTTGTCGAAATCCTCTGCTTCCTCTCTATCCAAGCGAGCGACTACGTCGGCCGCCTCGCCGGGTAACAAAGTGAGCAAGCGCTGTGGCCACGTTTCCCGAGAGAACCCCTGCTTCTCGCACGTTCGCTCAAAGTTAACCAGGAACAAACCAATGTCCTCTCCAAGCTTAAACGGCCGCATCAGGTCAGTCATTTTGAACAATACTCGTTCTCCTGCACCGTGTGCCTGACTTCCATTACGAGCGCGTTCCATCTCTACCTCAAGACGCTTCATTTCCAAAGCGTGTTCGCGCTCTTCTTTTTTCTCTTGTTGCTCTCGCTCTTTCTGTTCTTTACGTTCACGCTCTTCTTTTTCTTTCTGTTCTTTAAGTTCCCGCTCCTGTCTTTTTGACCTCTCCTCAATAGTCTCAAGGCATTCCGACAGCTCGTCATCCTCAGCCTCTAACTCAAGAATAGCCTTTAGCAGTTCAGGTTTTCTTAGTTTGTCTGAGACATCCAGACCCAACTCTCTTGCAAGCTCCAACAATTTCGGTTTGCGCAACGACTTCAAATCCATGGCTGCTCTGAATGCTGCTTTCTCTACTGCTTACTATTGTCTTGCCGCAAACTAACCCGGCAGCAACGACAACCACAATTACCAGCTCTGTTTCTGACACTAACAAAAGCCTGGCAAAGCTCAGAAGAAGAAAGTCCCGCACTCACCAAACCTCGCAGTCAAGAGTTCCGCGCAGTCGTTCCGCTGCAGGCAACCAGTCGTCACACAGGGCTCGTTGCACTGCTCCCGGATCGTCGTTGAGCTGCTCAGCATACAGTCAACTGCATCTCTTCGCTGCTGGCCTCCGTTGTCGCGATCTCACCGCTGGCAGACAGTTGTTTGAAGTCGGAGGCGATCTCACCGCTGCCAACCAGATGTTTGGGATCGGACTGCTGGTACGATCTGTTGGGAACTCGGCGCTGACGCCCGTGGTTGTACCTGGGTCGCAAGCCCCAAGGGTAGCGTTGGCCTGGCGGCCTGGGGTACAACTGGAAGCATCCGAAGGTCCCGGCAAAGCAAGAGTCGACTGGTAACAACGAAACAACTTGTTTATTTTAACATCGCAAAGAGTTGGCGGTCAGGTTTGACCGAAGTAGAGAGACGGGAGAGCACTTCACTCAACAGAAGAAATCGGAGCCCTCCTTTTTGGCGTCCGGGGGCAGCTGTTTTTATACTCTCGCAGTTGAGGGCAAGAAGGAACCCCTCAAAAGACGAGCACGTGAATGTACAATGGGCTAATGGTGACGCACACTGTCGTAGCGATGCCGTAGCACCATGTCGAGCACGATCTCGTAGCACCCTGTCGAGCACGATCTCGTAGCACCCTGTTGTAGCGCTGCCGGTCGGGCACAATGACTGTAATGAGAGGATGATCCCTGCTTTGGCATCGCCTGTTTCGGGCACAATGACTGGAATGAGAGGATGATCCCTGCTTTGGCATCGCCTGTTTCGGGCACAATGACTGGAATGAGAGGATGATCCCTGCTTTGGCATCGCCTGTTTCGGGCACAATGACTGGAATGAGAGGATGATCCCTGCTTTGGCATCGCCTGTTTCGGGCACAATGACTGGAATGCGAGGGTGATCCGTTGCGGTCGCATCGCCGCAGTCGCGCCTGGAAACACCTGCCGATGAGCGTTGCGGTGACGACGATCGGGCCAAAATGTCTGCCGCCCCTCCGCAGTCGCGCCGGCAAAACCACGTGTCGCAGGCGAAACGCAACAGGCTGCTAAGCACGAGGTCACGGGATCGAATCCTGGCCACGGACGCATTTCGATGGGGGCGAAATGCGGAAACACCCGTGTACTTAGATTTAGGTCCACATTAAAGAACACCAGGCGGTCCAAATTTCGAGAGTGGCCCCCCTATGGCATGCCTCAGATCCTTGTTTTGGCACGTGAAACGCCATGATTTTCCTTTTTTTTTTCTTTCATTAGGGTTGATTAAGGGCTGTGTGGTACATCATGGTGGACCTATGCGTTGATAATAAGTTATTGGAATTTAAGTCCACCATTTGGCTTATTCACCCGTACAGACCGTGCTACAACCATTACGACTAGAAATACGCGTAGTGTCGTCCTTACGGACATGTCGTATATAGTTGCCCATTCGTTGTATTCTTTGTTTCCTTTTGTTCCCTTCTATGCAGAGCAGTCACCGACAGCACTGCATTCTTACTAGGACACCGTGATGCAGCATTATTTAGGGTTTATTGAAGACGACGAAAGGAAACCGTTATTCTTGTTTTACATTATTTCTTTTCTGTTACTAATATATGCTTTTAGTATAGAAGCGACCTAATAAGGAGGATAAAAACGGCGCTGATACACAAGGACCCGAATGACTGTCGGCATATGAAAATTCAGCTGCGTTAGCAAGAGCAACTAAGTTTTGCAGTTAGTGACCGAGCCCCATAATAGTTACTACTTTTACTGGTTGATAACTGTTACTAGCACTAGCTTTATAACTGCAGTTACTGACACGTTAATAGCATATGCGACAAGTATTTACTAACCAATTTATGATAAGTACATATACTATGACGCACTCTATAAGAGTGTATACAATGGCCACGGTAGCCCCTAATGTGACCGTTTTCTCACTGTTCCTTTCAAGACGCACAAAGTACTTCAGAATAACGCAATATAGCCAGTTTAGGGCGTTATAGTACCGACCCAGTGGCAGTTTTACTTAGAGAACGGATGGCAGCGTGAATTTACAAAACCAGTAGCACCGCTGGAGAGCACGCTGTATACCTTCAAGTGCAACCACGGCTCGCTCACGACGAATCATTCAATGAATGTAATGCAGCTCTTGTCTGTCGATATCCAAAAAACAATATAACATAAAAGTGCCGCTCTCTTTAATGCTGGGACTCCAACGTAGAGAATAGGCGGTGCAATTCTTTCTGCAAATTATCCTTGCAATGCTAGCACAAGACTCGTCTGAATAGCCCATTGGTTCGGTCAGACTAACTTAGGCGCATCTTTACTGTGGTTTCAGCAATGCCCATGTCCGTGGGTTCAGACAAAGAAGTTCCTATTTTAGCCAGTCTTAAGGTAAGAAACGAGAGAAAGGTTTTGAATGCCTTGGGCAACTTGTTTGGGAACAAGCCAGCCCTTCGTTCCTTGCTTTCGTTCACCCAAAAAGTTTCTTTACAAAATGCTGCCTATGAAAAGTTTCCTTCAGGTACATCGTGGCAAAGTAAAGCAAACTAAACTGGTTTAAACACTATTCACCGTAAGACACTGGATTGCCTTGTGAAGTTAGATTCTTAAAAAAAGAAAAAGTTGTAGAGCCATTTAAAAAGCAGGCCTAACTTTCCGCCAGCGCATAAAGAGGAAAAGACACTTGTGGAATGCTTGCAGCCTATACTCACGAGTATCTATATGCAGGTTTATGTGGAGACTTCAAGCCCTTATAGCGAAGCGCACCTATAGCGCACTTATAGAGCGAAGCTGTTATGTCGACTATAGAAGCAGTCGAAGGCGTTATACGCATGTTTTCTCGGTGTCCTGAGGGAACTGAATGATGCATTGGGTTTAAATTTTGAGGTAATGTTTTAACACGTTTGTGTTGGGGGTTATGTGCAGGTGAAGTTTAAAGTGCGTCGTTTAATGAGGCGCTAAACGGTAACTTATGCACAGCCGTTCTCTGCCTTTTAAAAGGCGTTATATGTAGCTTTCACAATGTTTTCTCGTGGTGAAGTTTAATGTTCCTGAATGGTCTTGCGGAAAATAAGAAATATTCCTTTTCTCCCTGCCGAGAGACGTCTGTTTGCCCGGTGTCCTGGGAGAACTAAATCTGACACCTATTTTCAAGTTGCATGAGGAAGGGCCCCTTGTTACAGGTGATTAATTTTATAGCGTGTAGCTGAATTACATCTTTTCTAGAAGGTTACTTAAACAAGAACGTAAGAATCTTAGGCGTGCGTTTTACGAACAGCGTACACGGTTTGCCAGGTGTTCTAGGAAAACCAGCCCAGGCACCGAGTTTACATTCGCAGAGAATTGCGGCACTCTTATCGGTTATATGCGGCCAAAGTTAGAAGTGTGCGTGTTAATTACAGGTTCTCAATAAAAAATTAGTTATACAACGACTCGATACCAACAGGTTAGCCGAAAATTGGGTTTTGATTCAGTAATGCCGGACATGCATGCCTGCTGCGTTTTTCGCTCAAGTCTTCCTTCCATAATGTCCTACAGACAAAAAAACTACAGCATTTTTCTTATATATATATATATATATATATATATATATATATATATATATATATTAGGTCGTTTATCACAACGTAAACTCAAGGTGGCGTGATAGCAGGAACAAGCACTTTCAGATGCTCTCATCCGCGCTCATGAAAGCACGCAATGCAACATTTTTGTGGAGATACGTCCCATGCAATGAACTACAGAATATGAGAACGAGGAAACTTTCCTTCACCCCTGTTCCTTACTGTCTTCCTTCTCTTGGCCCTATTGGAGGAGAAACGCTAGTACAACAGCGTGTATCTTCTGCTCTAGTTAACCTTCCTGCCTTTCCTGTTTCATTTGCTTATCTATCTCTGAGAACGGGCAGGAAGCTTCTCGCCCCGTTTACGGCTGAGAAAAGGGCACCTGCCCGTAATTGGTACCTTGGGTGGCCATGAAATATAGCGGACTAAAAATTATCTTTCGCCGTAGCAATTTTCCATTTGCTGCTCCCTCTGATGCAATAAATTGCGTGAAAAGTTGAGGCGCGTATATTTAAAGAGCAAGAAAGTGGTATACCCGTTTTCGCGGCAGTTATACTATGGCTCAACATATTTTCGACTGGCTTTTTCTTTACTGTGCTCATTCTGTTCTTCACCGCTGCTCACAAGGATTTATGTGCTTGCCACTGCGCTATGATGGTGGGGTAAAAAAAAAATGTTGAAAAAGAAAGGTACCCGCTTTTCACCGGCATTAGAACTACGCCCATTGGTTTCTTCTCTTTATACTTGACCCCCAGCTTATTCTCACGCTCTCCATGCGTCTTCCGTTTCTTTCTGATACGACATTGAGATCGTTGGAGAGCACGAGGTTCTTTCCAAGGCTTCATCGCGCTCGTCTTCACACACGTTGGTGGTCGACGCCCCAGCCCTTGACGGAAGCAGAACCCCGTGTTCACTAAAGGCGAATATTAAGGCAACGTGCAATGTTGAAATGACATCCCCGAAACCTCGAAGCGCTTGTTTCGTGCCAATAAAATACTTACTTTAAAAGAAAATTGCGTCTCATAGGTCTGCATACCTGTTGGGGAGATTCAAATCTCCCGCCCGGATCGGAGAGTGGTGACGTTGCATACGCCATCACCGCTCTTTACTCCCGTCGGTCAGTAAAATGACGTCCGACAAACGGCGATATAGTTCTTGCGCGAAACGCAAACGCGCGGCCCTGGAAAAGCCGAGCCAGGACAGAGCGTTGGATTCGCCGCCGCAACTGCTTTTCGTCAAGTGGCGCGGACCGTTGGGGAATTTCGCGACATCCCATGGACGTAGCATTCCTTGCTGCTTGCGGTTTGTGTGAGTTTCGCGAGTCAGCAAAACTAGCGCAGGACTACGCGATAACGAAACTACTGAAACGCGAAAACGCGAGCGGAGCAGATTCGAGCGAAAACGAAACCTTTCGACCGCAAGTGTCGTTGCCAAGGGTGACGCGGACGAGCTCTTGTAAAGCGAAGTTTTTTTTTTTTCGAACCATCCCGGACTTTCCTGACCGTGGCCGCCGCCTCCTGCTGCTGCTGCTGCTAGCTGCTACTCCTGCGTTATCGCCTAATAGCTCACACTCGGCTGCGAAACGGCGGCGCCATCCATGAGCGTTGGCTCCCACGACTTCGCCCGCAGCGGGTGAAAGTAGAGGGGGGAAGGCGCCCTGCGCTTGCGGCTCGTTGGCCGCTGGTGGAGAGGGCGAAAGAGCCGCGATGATACGGGAGACAGGCCAACAGAGGAGACGGCGTCACGTAGCGCATGCGTTGTATCGCCTGGCAACCGTATGGACGGTCGCATATGCGCCTCCATGGGGAGGTCGGGTACCCCAAAAATGGCTCAGAAAGCCAGCTTGCCGCTTTCACACCCTATAACGCTAGTTGCGTTCAATGGTGCATTGCATTGCAGAGCTCCTCGATCAGGGCATTCTTGAGACGGATGAGAAGGTGCGCGTGAACACTGCCTCGTAACTTCGCTGTGTATAGATTGCAACAGGGAACGTTGGATCTGCTGCTTTTTTTTCCCCTTTAAGTCGAACTAAACTGGACAAGCAGCGTTTTATACTGTCTTATAATGCAATTAAATTACCTTTTCATTACGAGTGGTTGAGCACTAGTGACAGAATTAAAATCAGGAGTGCCGGCTAGTACTTCATCCGGCTAGTACTTGAATGTTCCGGAGGGGTCTCAAATTGTGTCCTGCATTTATCTGAATATCTCGATTACAAAGCTCCGTTCGCGATAATATTGACGCCTTAGACTTTCTAGAACATTAATCTGTCGCTTTGGCTTGACTTAATATTTGCTTTAGTGTCCTTTTAAAGCCTTGAAAGTTATACAGCGAAGGGTGTGGGTTCGGCTCCCATCGGCGGCAAACTCTTTTTTCGTCCACTTTAATGTCCCTTTAGCATATCATTTGTACACTTCAATTAAAAATATCCAAATACGTTCTCCTATGCTTTCCTTACCTTCATTAACTGTTGGATTTATATCGTTGTGATGAACAATAATCAAACCCATCGTTGAAAGCGTTGAAAGTCAGCGCTGTATGCATATTTTTGTGTCTCACTTTGTCCCACGCTGCAAATTATTCATCATGAACCAACTAGCACGACAGTCCATTCTTGTGTTCGTAAGAACAGACGTCAACCGTTTGTGATGCCCCGCATATTATTAACGAAGGCGACCGGCCAATGGCAGACGGCACTTACGAACGAAAAGCTTTGTGTCCCTGGCCCCACATCTGCTAGCGAACTCAAGGCTGAGTCCACGACGGCGCCTTGCCCACCAAGACGACGACGCACCGGATACCTATGTCCGGCCTTCTTTTCCATTTACGCCGGACGGCGGCGCGGCAATTCCTGCGGAGTGCAAACACACCACCACGAGTCGGGCTCCTGTGCGTCATGATGTACACCGCGCCGTAAACTGAGGCCCAGATTGTCCCTCCGGCGGGAGATGATGGGCTCCGACACTGAAGAGTACCCCCCTTTGCTCGGCACTCCTCCGTCGCTGCTGGCGCGCCGCTGTCCCGTCTTTTTCCCTCGCCGCGTGCCATTATTTCGCTCGATTCATTCTCCTGCCGCTCCTTTGTAATTTTTGCTTGTTAGTTTGCTTCCTTCCTTTTTTTCTTCCTCTTCCGTCAGCGCGCAAACTCTGCGGCGCGCCCGGCAGTCGGATGAAAACCCCTGTCGCCAAAGCGAGCTCTTTATAGCCCGGCTGTCCACAGCACGCCAAGATGTTCGCGTATGCACGACGGAGCCCGTACATCTATATTTACGCACCCACTATACGCCTCGTGTCTCGGTCCTCCGGCAGTCAATTTCATCGTTATGTATATAACACTCGACGCGCCAATGTTTTGCTGGCTCGTACGGGGTCTACTTTATTCGCCCTCTCGACCCCGCCCGCGGCCGCAGACTATAGCTTAAGAGGCGCGTCACCGCCTTCCCCATCCGCTTGCTTTAAGCACGCATGGCGTCGCTGGACCGCGCATCTTTCTTTTTCTTTCTTTCTTTTTTGCCACAGGCGCGGCGCCGGTTGTTGTGAGAAGCGAATGATATTGTTTGATGGGTGCAGTAAAGGTCAGCCTACCCGCCACCATTGCTGAGCGCGTTACGTACGTTGACGAGGATGAAAGACGACAAAGCACACACATATATGCAAGCACGCTTGCATGCATGCGTACACACATATAGAGAGCATGAGCACAAAATGAGAGTGGGCATGAGGCTACACTAATATGCGCTGCTGACGGTCTTCATATACTGGTCACCTTCATTCTTTCTACTTCAGTAACCAGTGCCAAACTGCGAAACCGTGCGCTGTTTCGTTGCTGTGGTGTTTTTTTTTATTTATTTATTTATTCATTCAAACGACTGCTCGTGCATATTCGCTAAAACCCTTTTATTCCTTTAATGCGCCATTTTCATGTTATCATTTAACCTGAATTGAACTGTTCATTACATCGTGAACTTCACCACTGAATAATATTTAGTTTGTGATGAAGCGGGCAACAATATTTCAGCTACATCCAATAAGTCCTTTATATTCAGTAGTTGACTCATCCATACGCTCATTTCATACGCAAATATAAGGCAACGCATTGTCACACATTGTTTGCAGTGGTTTAGTAACAGTAGGCAAAGGCGAACGTAGGGTACTTTAGAACTAGCTATCCCAAGACACAGTTAAGAAATTGGCGCTACATAGGAAGCACACGCATATCACAGACATTCAATACTAACATCCCAACAATGACTAAGGGCCGCCTTCGTGTGCTGCATCATTCAGTAATGGTTCCCACAATCTCGCAAAATATATATATATATATATATATATATATATATATATATATATATATATATATATATATATATATATATATATATATATATATTCCTCTCAGTTCATAATTGGTCAGTTATCAGCCAGTCACACTGGCAATTTCTATTCACAAAATTTTTTTAAGCGGCGTTATAAATTACGCCACGAACACGACGTCAAAAATGAGAAAACAACGGCATGAATAAAAAAACTACCTCTTACGATTTTATGCTATTCAGACAACTTTGAACTGGCTGTACGCTCGACCATTTTCTAGTAAAAAAATATACTGGGAGTACGACCACATCCGTCGCTGGCACAGAAAAGCTCTGTTAATTTCGCAGTCTTATAATATGTGTAAGATGACATTCAAAATGTTGCACGTCGCATTTAATTCTACGCTTTCTCTTTCCCCCTTCTATATTGAGCTCGAACCATTTGTAACTGGTTCTCATTATCACGTGATCAATAATTGGGCGGAACGATCAAATAATTACATTGTTTGAGATTTTCCTTCCCGGTTCGTACACTATAATGTTTTAACATAGAGAGAGAACAAGGAGTCATATTATATAGGCATGCTTCTCATACAAAAACAGTATATGATATTGTAAGGAAACAATGCGAACTTGTTTGCGTAGCTTAGATGGATGCAAACCACTGGGCTCGACAGCATAGTGCGATTCCGGCTTTCAGCGAGAAATTGCGCTGTTAAAATATGACTAGACTTCTGAACCTGTAGTGCGCAAAGTGTTGAGCACTCAAATTGAAGCTGAGCAAACCGTTCATTATAATTGCCACAGAGAGATCTCGCAGCACTGGTTTTGCCTAAACTCTGTGAAACGCACACAAATAGCTTCGGCTGCAGTCCCTTACTTCGGCTCGCATTCTTACGCCCACTTGCTCGTTGTTTTTTTTTTTTAATCTTTTTCTGAAGATTGCAGGAACGTTCATCGGCTGTCCCCGACGCGGGGTTTTCATCTTCCTCAATTTATTCGCCATCGAAAAGCGTAAGGAGCAAAATAATGAAGCAAGCGAGCGCAGGGCGCGAAACGAGCGCGAGACGAGGCGACAGAAGCGGACTTTTGCGCTACACTCTTTACGAGAATGGCTTCCATTACGCGGACCTCGGGACAGGAGAAGAGAGCGCCCCGGCGATCGCATGTGTGATTAGAAAAGGAGGCCGGTCCCTCTTTCACCGGATCCGTCAACTCAGCAAATGAGGATGCGCCTCCCTGGCAGCTCCGAACAGCAGGTCTTTCTTCTTGTTTCTCCTCGGCAGGAGGCTATTCTTTGGTCATCTTTCGCCCTGAGACGAGAAAGGGACGCTCCTGTTATTATATGTGTCTCCATTTGGGTCATCCCCTCCCTCCCGCGCTGGCTCATTTATACGTTTTGTTACTTCGGTTGCGTTCATTTCTTGGTCCCCTCTTTCGGTGCTCTCAGCTTCATGCCTTCTTTGTTGCTTTCTGTTTTTTTTATATATGTATATATGTTGTCGCTAGCGTAGTAATCCGGGTATCGGTACTTCGATCCATGTCCTTCTTTCTTGCTCTGTGTCTTGCTATTGTCGCTGTGTTTCCAGTGTTTACGTTCGTGTTCGTTGACATCTCTTCAGCGCTGCCTTATTTCCGCTCGAAGCATTTTTTGTCGTTCATGCACACTTGCTTCCACCCCGGAACATCGAACATCGTGTCTGCAGTATTTGAACTCTAAGTATAGAGAGCGGGCCGCGTTTAGTTTGGGGCTAGGCGATAACCACGTTGACTATACGCTCCTGACTGCTCACCCATAGTGCGCTTGTGACATAACCGGCCTGCACCATATGGCGCGCTTCATTCCAGCCTACATGGCGTACGTTCAGGTAAACCGGTTGTGTTTTCGTCGCCGCGTCATGCGTTTCCGCCGTTTTTCGCGACCACGCAATTTCCGGGAACATGCATTTCTTGCCACTACAGTTCTTTTTCCCTTGCTTTTTTATCTCCCCTGTCGTGTCATATGGCATGCTCCTTCCCTAGACAACGTTTGCCGACACTTTTATCAACTTCCGATGACTTCCTCTTCCCCCCTACGTTGTCCGTTTACCGCCCTTTGACTCGCACCTTGCAAAATTATATCGTGCTTTTCGCAGTGATCCCCGCAGCATTCATTGCAGAACTTTGGTTAGTGTAGTTGCAACGTTATTAGTGTGCAGGCTTTGGACAGCAGCCCTCCAGCTTTCACTGACAAAAAAAAGATAGAAAGACAGCTTATCACTAAAAATAAATAAAGGAATTCATGTGCCAGGAAGAGGACAGTGGGTTAGGGTGCCTAATACGAAAAACTATTGTAGACGCATACTTTTATATGTGTATATATTACTTTCAGCTTGGCGTAAGTTACCTTACATTGGCCCCTCAAAGAGGAACGGAAGCAGAAGGGGAGTGCGGAAGCACGATGGGCGCTGGGCGGTTTCTGTGCGTGCCCTGCTGTACCACTTGCGACGACCGAGCTCTTTCGGGCCGTGGCGCTGCCTCTTCCTGCGCCATGTATTAGGTTGCCAGCGCATCCAGCATTTTTTAGTGCCCGGCGGGTGTGGGCGCCTTTCTTTCTACGCGCTTGGGCTTTGCGTATTTTATGCGCGCGTGTGTCGCTGAGTGCCGAGGCCGATGGGGTATCGCCGACGAGCCAGTGCACTCACGGATGGTATATGGGAGGTCGATAGCGGGCACGTGAACGGTCTCGACGTGGTATAAAGAGCAGCTGGCTCGTGAAAAAGATAGCGAGCAGAAGCGTGTCCCCCCGTGGGGGGGAGACAGCGCGAAAAAGCTACGTACAGCGTCCGCTTCGCAACATTGATCAAAAAATGCGCGAGACCAAATTACAAAGCGCTGTGCGGGAGACTTGGCTGCATTTCTCTTATCCGGTCGTTTAAAGGACGAAGGTAATCATAATAATAAAAAAATAACGCGCAAGTCAAAGAGCAGGGAATATTCGCTAGAAGTTGTGGGGCGCTTGCTTGTTATAGTTCGGTCATTATATTAAGTGCACATTTCTTGTGTTGCTCGGGGGCGTTTTTGACATGGAAATTTGTATAGGCCATATTTCATGCACTCAGCGGCTCTCCATATCGGTATCGGACATTATCTGAACATCGGCATACTCCGGCGAGTAGCTCGGCTTGGCTACGGAGTACAATGTTGCTGTTGTTTCCATGGGATCTGCCACAGAAGAAGCTCAGCACGCTTGGCTTTTTCGTCCTCTTTGTAGCGTTATGATGCTGGCGTTATTCTTTCACTACATATCGTAAAATCCGCCATTGTAGGGCTTGTTTGAACCACGGACTCTCGGTGGAAGCGCACTGGATGCGGCCAGCCGAGTCGCGCTGCTGCCCCTAGGTGAATGTGACAGCAGAGCTTACAGTCAGGTGGCGCTAGAGTTGCTGCCGAGGGCCTTAATTACCCTCTGGTAAGGGAAAGCGTCACATGCTCAAACTGCAAATAGCTGCGTTGTTCCTGGCGCCATTCAGTTTTGTTATCCCATATGTTACTTTGCCGACGTAATTCGTGAAGAGACGATTGTTGCACAGTTTCGCGGATCTGATAGAACGTCGCGTAACTGAGGTGCGCGGTTGTTCTAATTAATAGGGGAAATCAAGGGGCTCGATATTTATTCAAGTAATTGACCAAATTGCTATTTCCATATAGTTTCCGCTATCCTAATATAAAATGACATGTCCGTACACTGATAAAAAAAAACCAAGCGCCATGACCATGCTACCCTGCTGTTTTTACCCTCATGCTCAGGAATTTCGGACATTGCCACTTCAGCAATCTGCTGAGCTCTGCCGCAACTCACTAGCGTAACCTCAATGGACATCACTTTAAAAATTATATTTCAGAATATCGACCTTGTTTAAAGAAGTTTTCGTTAGCTACTTTGAGAGGGTACTTACTGCTAATATCATGCGAATTTATGACACTTAGCTGCTTTATAGCAGTGTCTTGGTCCTAACCGAAACACTGCTCTAAAGCAGCAGCGAAGTTAGGTCTAAGTGTCGTAAATGCAGGTGTTATATAAAAAGACGTACCTTCTTGGCGTTGCGCTTTGAATCTCGTTGAAACGCTGCCGATCTTTTCAGATAAATGTATTTATATATATGTATATGTATTATATATTTATATATATATATATATGTATTTATATATACATATATATATATATATATATATATATATATATATATATATATATATATATATATATATATATATATATGTATTTTTAAAACGTTTTCTCATTAACCTACGCTAGTGTATTGCGGTGAAGTTCAACAGATTGATGAAGGTGCAATGCCCAAAATTCTTGGACATGTGCGACAACATAGCTCTACAATGAACTTCAGTTTAACTGCAAGTGGCAGCTATGAGATTGGAAACAGATCAATCTTGTTTGCTCGTTCATCACGCTTTGGTTCAAGCACGGCACGTCGTAACGTAAGAAGTAAAAAAACAAAAACGAAAAACTGTCCGACGGTTACGATACACCATAATGCGAAATTTGAGCGCAGCTGCATATGTGTATTCATTTAGCGATACATTGAGGCAAGGAATTTGAGACCAAAATCACCGCACCGACCGGCAGTGGGCCAGTGCCGTCAGTGCCCTCGCAGAGGGAGGAGGGGCAGTACGGGAACGCTGGCATGACGAGCGGCATCGGAGCCAGCTGTGGAAGAAGACGACGAACGCGCGAGCGGTGGCACGGGCGCGTTGGCGCGGTTACGCTGAGGGACGCCGACGCTCAACTCAGGAACGGCTGCCTCAGAGCTGCGGCCTAAAACAAAAACAAAAACAAGCGGATCCAAGCAGGGATACCAGAGACTGTGCCAAGAATCATACGCTTTCAAGCTCGACAAGTAGGTACGGCTTAATGGGGTCCATCTGGAGAAGCTGAAGTAGTACGCTTCCGGCTACATTTCACTTCCACGGAAAATGTATATTTGCTTTGCATTTTGACCCCCGCACCACAGCCACATGGCGAAAGTGAGCAGACAATAGTGCCACGGCCTTGACGCAACTGACAGCCACTCGGTGCAACATGCTAGGCATGTTGCGTTGCTCCCAAAAGAAGACGACGACGAAGGTGCCAGGACATGGCTAGAGAGATTAAGTATGTCAATAAATATTAGCAAAAGTGCGGTCTTAGTCTTCCCATTAACAGCACAGGTACGTATATCTCTGCAATACCGACAGGAAATCATTCCTCAAGTTGACGAAGTCAGATACCTTGGTGTAATTTACGATGGCAAGGTCACCCGGCGCAGTCACATTGAACATATTAAAACAAAGGCAGAACGAGCCGTAGCTATGCTCCACCGGCTCAGCCACCGTCGCTCCGGACTACGCAGGGATACCTTACTGATGATATATAAAATGTATGTTCGGCCCATATTGCAATTCGGCTGCGTAATATTTTCTGGTGTTGCGTTTCGCCTGCGACACGTGGTTTTGCCGGCGCGACGGCGGCGGGGCGGCGGACATTTTGGCCCGATCGTCGTCACCGCAACACTCATCGCCAGGTGTTTCCAGGCGCGTCTGCGGCGATGCGACCGCCTAGGGATTTCGTTCCAGTCATTGTGCCCGAAACAGGCGATGCCAAAGCAGGGATCTCATTCCAGTTATTGGGCCCGAAACAGGCGATGCCAAAGCAGGGATCTCGTTCCAGTCATTGTGCCCGAAACAGGCGATGCCAAAGCAGGGACCATCTTCTCGTTACAGTCATTATGTCCGACCGGCAGCGCCACGACAGTGTGCTGCGCAGCGCCACGACAGTGTGCTGCGCAGCGCCACGACCAGGTGCTACGAGATCGTGCGCAGCGCCACGACATGGTGCTACGGCGTCGCTACGACAGTGTGCGTCACCATTAGCCCATTGTACATTCACGTGCTCGTCTTTTGAGGGGTTCCTTCTTGCCCTCAACTGCGAGAGTATAAAAACAGCTGCCCCCGGACGCCAGAGGAGGGCTCCGATTTCTTCCGTTGAGTGAAGTGCTCTCCCGTCTCTCTACTTCGGTCAAACCTGACCGCCAACTCTTTGCGATGTTAAAATAAACAAGTTGTTTCGTTGTTACCTGTCGACTCATGCTTTGCCGGGACCTTCGGATGCTTGCAGTTGTACCCCAGGCCGCCAGGCCAACGCTACCCTTGGGGCTTGCGACCCAGGTACAACCACGGGCGTCAGCGCCGAGTTCCCAACAGATCGTACCAGCGGTCGGATCCAAATATCTGGTTGGCAGCGGTGGGATCGCCTACGACTTCAAACAACTGTCTGCCAGCGGCGAGATCACGACAACGGAGGCCAGCAGCAAAGAGATGCAGTTGACAGTATGCTGAGCAGCTCAACGACGATCCGGGAGCAGTGCAACGAGCCCTGTGTGACGACTGGTTGCCTGCAGCGGAACGACTGCGCGGAATTCCTGCCTGCGAGGTTTGGTGAGTGCGGGACTTTCTTCTTCTGAGCGTTGCCAGGCTTTTTGTTAGTGTCAGAAACAGAGCTGGTAATTGTGGTTGTCGTTGCTGCCGGGTTAGTTTGCGGCAAGACAATAGTAAGCAGTAGAGAAAGCAGCATTCAGAGCAGCCATGGATTTGAAGTCGTTGCGCAAACCGAAATTGTTGGAGCTTGCAAGAGAGTTGGGTCTGGATGTCTCAGACAAACTCAGAAAACCAGAACTGATAAAGGCTATTCTTGAGTTAGAGGCTGAGGATGACGAGCTGTCGGAATGCCTTGAGACTATTGAAGAGAGGGAGACTGCAAAAAGAGAAGAGCGCGAACGTAAAGAACAGAAAGAGCGAGAGCAACAAGAGAAAAAAGAAGAGCGTGACCGTCAACACGCTTTGGAAATGAAGCGTCTCGAGATAGAGATGGAACGCGCTCGTAATGGAAGTCAGGCACACGGTGCAGGAGAACGCGTATTGTTCAAAATGACTGACCTGATGCGGCCGTTTAAGCTTGGAGAGGACATTGGTTTGTTCCTGGTTAACTTTGAGCGAACGTGCGAGAAGCAGGGGTTCTCTCGGGAAACGTGGCCACAGCGCTTGCTCACTTTGTTACCCGGCGAGGCGGCCGACGTAGTCGCTCGCTTGGATAGAGAGGAAGCAGAGGATTTCGACAAAGTAAAATCGAGTCTGCTAAAAAAGTACCGGCTGTCTGCGGAAGCGTTCCGTCGGAAGTTTCGGGAAAATGAGAAAGGCAAAAGTGAGTCATATACAGAGTTTGCGTATAGGCTTATGTCGAACATGCAGGAGTGGCTCAAAGAAGAGAAAGCGTTTGGTGACCACGATAAAGTTCTGCAGTGTTTCGGGCTAGAACAGTTTTATAGTCGGTTACCGGAGAACGTGCGATACTGGGTCTTGGATAGGCCAGACGTGAGTACGGTGGCTAGAGCCGCTGAGCTAGCCGAGGAGTTTGTGACGCGTCGAGCTCGCGGAGCTAAGGACGGTCAAAAGGGTGAATTTGGCTCCAAGTCTGAGAGGCCAAGGTTCACGCCCATGAGATTTAAGGGGGACACGCGTAGTGAGGATGCGAGTGAAAGCAATCCGACCAAACGTAAAGAGACGGCAGCCGAAGCCGAACGCAGAAAGCGGTTCGAGATGAGGCGAGCGGGCGTTTGTTATACGTGCCAGAAGCCGGGTCACTTTTCGGCGCAGTGTCCGGAAACAACACCAAAAGTTGTGTTTTTTTCAATAGGCAGCACTGACGAGAACATGAAGCTTCTCGAGCCTTACATGCGAGACCTCCTCGTGAACGGGAAAGAGTGCCGAGTGCTTCGCGATTCCGCAGCTACGATGGATGTAGTTCACCCGTCTTACGTAGAACCCCATATGTTCACGGGCGAGTGCGCGTGGATCAAGCAAGCCGTGGAAGCTCATAGCGTGTGTCTGCCGGTAGCAAAGGTGCTTATTGAAGGACCTTTCGGAACGCTTGAGACAGAGGCGGCAGTGTCATCTATGCTGCCACCCCAGTACCCGTACCTATTTTCAAACAGGTCCGATCACCTCCTGCGCGAGAAGGGGCTTTTGTTTGGTGAAGCTAGTGTTCAGGCCTTAACCAGATCGAAGGTTCGGGAGCTCGCTGCAAAGGCGGTAGTTGCGGGGCCGACGTTATCAAACAACGAAAAAGGGTCAGAGGCGCAGCAAGCTGATATTCAGAGCACGCCCGAACAGAATAAAATTGAGTCTGTAGCGTTGAAGGCGCCAGATACTGGAGAGGAAAATCCCGATTCGGGAGAGTTAGAAGAGCTATCTACTGATTTGCTCATCGCGCCTACGTCAGACGGACTTGATAGGTTGCTAAAAGTCAGCCGGACGGCTTTGATAGCCGAGCAAAAAAAGGATGGCAGCCTGGAAAACGTGCGCTGCAATGTCAAAGAAGGTATCGCCAGGAAAACTGCGCGTTTTGTGGAAAGAGGTGGAGTCCTGTACCGGAAATATCTAGACCGCCGAGGAGTGGAGTTCGATCAGCTGGTCGTGCCTCAATGCTATCGACAGGATCTGTTGCGCTTGTCACATGGGGGTTCGTGGTCCGGACACCTAGGAGTTAAGAAAACTAAGGACCGTCTCTTGCAAGAGTACTATTGGCCAGGGTGTTTTCGGGACGCAGACCATTTCGTGAGGACATGTGACACTTGTCAGCGGGTGGGCAAACCAGGGGACAAATCGAGGGCGCCGTTGAAATTGGTACCTATCATTACGGAGCCTTTTAGACGGCTCGTTATTGATACAGTGGGACCTCTGCCGGTAACAGCCACGGGGTACAGACACATTTTGACTGTGATCTGCCCAGCGACAAAGTTCCCTGAAGCAGTGCCGCTTAAAGAACTCAGCTCAGTTGAGATAGTTAATGCACTACTGTCCATATTTGCGCGAGTTGGTTTTCCTGCAGAAATTCAATCAGATCAGGGCACAGTGTTTACTAGCGCTTTGACGACAACTTTTCTCGAAAGGTGTGGGGTAAAGCTGCTACACAGCTCAGTGTACCACCCACAGTCGAATTCCGTTGAGAAGCTCCACTCCGTCATGAAGCGCGTGTTGAGAGCCTTGTGTTTTGAACATCAAACTGACTGGGAGCTGTGTCTGCCTGGGGTGATGTTTGCTTTAAGGACCGCGCCGCATGCGGCTACGGGGTTTTCGCCAGCAGAACTGGTGTACGGTCGCTCGCTTCGATCTCCGCTTCGCATGCTTCGAGAATCATGGGAAGGTAGGGGCGACGACCCAGTCGTGGTGGAGTACGTGCTTAAGCTCCTCGAACGCTTAAGAAGGGCACAGGAGTTGTCAGGTGAAGCAATGACAAAGGCCCAGCAGAGGGCCAAGGTTTATTATGATCGGACAGCCAGGGCCCGTCGTTTTGAGGTTGGCGATGAGGTCATGATATTGCGCACATCGCTAAACAACAAACTAGACGTGCAGTGGGAGGGCCCAGCGCGAATTGTTCAGAAACTGTCGGACGTTAACTACGTGGTAAGTCTGCCAGGAAAGCGGAAAGCACAGCAAGTTTACCACTGTAATCTGCTCAAACCTTATAGACAAAGGGAAGCAGTGGTGTGCATGATGGTAAACGTTCCTGAAGAGCTTCCGGTCGAGCTTCCGGGACTAGGCTCAGTGACGAACAGGGAAGACACCGGTCAAGTCATTAGTGACCTCATCAGTAAAGCACCGCTGTCGCCTGAGCAGAAAACCGAACTACACCAGCTATTACAAGAGTTTCAAGGTTTGTTCTCTGAGAGGCCTGGTAGGACTTCTGTACTTACTCATGATATAGAACTTACCTCCACAGAGCCAGTACGATCCAAGGCGTATCGGGTGTCACCCCGCCAGAGCGATATTATGGAGGCTGAGGTAAAGAAAATGCTACAGCTCGGTGTTATTGAGGCAGGTGAGAGTGATTATACCTCCCCTTTGATTTTAGTTGAGGTACCGGGCAAGGAACCTCGTCCTTGCGTCGACTACCGCAGGCTTAATTCCATCACTAAGGATCAAATTTATCCGATCCCTAACATCGAGGAGCGCCTTGAGAAAGTTAGTAGCGCTCAGTTTATTTCCACCCTAGATCTTGTCAGGGGTTATTGGCAGGTTCCACTTACAGAAGAGGCTAGTAGGTATGCGGCGTTCATTTCACCAATGGGAACATTCCGTCCTAAAGTGTTGAGTTTTGGTTTGAAGAACGCGCCATACTGTTTTTCAAGTCTCATGGATAAAGTGTTGCGGGGACAGCAAGAATTCGCTTTACCGTATCTAGACGACGTAGCGATATTCTCCGCATCCTGGTCTGAGCATATGACACACTTGCGGGCAGTGCTAACCCGCCTGCGCGAAGCAGGCTTGACAGTAAAGGCTCCTAAGTGCCAGTTAGCACAGGCCGAGGTTGTCTACCTCGGTCACGTGATTGGTCAGGGTCGTCGCCGCCCCTCTGAAATAAAAGTGGCCGCTGTGCGAGACTTTCCGCAACCGCGCACAAAGACCGATATTCGGTCGTTCTTAGGTGTCGCCGGCTACTATCAGAGGTACATCCCTAGGTACTCTGATATCGCGGCTCCCCTGACGGATGCTCTAAGAAAGACAGAGCCTCAAACAGTCGTCTGGGACGAGACAAAGGAAAGAGCTTTTAGCGCCCTAAAGAGTTGCCTAACAAGCCAGCCTGTGCTACGATCGCCAGACTATACAAAAGGGTTCATTGTTCAGTGCGATGCTAGTGAGCGAGGCATGGGCGTTGTACTGTGCCAACGGGAAAATGGAGAAGGAGAACACCCCGTCCTGTATGCTAGTCGTAAGCTGACCAGTCGTGAGCAGGCGTATAGCGCCACCGAGAAAGAGTGTGCATGTCTCGTGTGGGCCGTTCAGAAATTGTCATGCTATCTAGCCGGCTCGAGGTTTATCATTGAGACAGATCACTGCCCTCTCCAATGGCTGCAGACCATCTCTCCCAAAAATGGCCGCCTCCTGCGCTGGAGCCTCGCTTTACAACAATATTCCTTTGAGGTGCGTTACAAAAAGGGGAGTCTCAACGGTAACGCCGATGGCTTAAGTCGAAGCCCCTAACGTAGGAATCAGCCTCAAAATTGTTTGTTACTGATGTTTTTCTTCCTGAGGCAGGATTTTTTTTTTAACATATTGCTTTTGTTTAGTGTTTCAAAGTGATGATATGCTTTCTAGTGCAATTTTTCAATTTGTGGACGCGTTCTGAGTGATGCTAGACTACTGTAAGGAACTAGGCAGTGGTATAAAAAGGGGAAAGAGCCTGGCAGGGCTTAGTGAGGGTTGTGCCGTGCTTGCTGACTGAGCGGTTGAGTTTTCAGCGTAGTTCTAACGCTTGCCGGGAACGAGAACAAAAATGTGAACTCTCCCGAAGTCACTTTGCAGTGCCCCGTGCGAACCTGAACAAGAGAACGAGGCTTTCTCTGTGCGCTGCGCTCAAGAAACGTCGAGGGACGCCCGACTTCGGTTATGAGCATCATCGAGCGACATCCCTCCGGACAGCGGATGCAGTCCCCTGTCCATCGGGATCTCCTTCCCCCGGCGGGGCGGTCTGTTGCGTTTCGCCTGCGACACGTGGTTTTGCCGGCGCGACGGCGGCGGGGCGGCGGACATTTTGGCCCGATCGTCGTCACCGCAACACTCATCGCCAGGTGTTTCCAGGCGCGTCTGCGGCGATGCGACCGCCTAGGGATTTCGTTCCAGTCATTGTGCCCGAAACAGGCGATGCCAAAGCAGGGATCTCATTCCAGTTATTGGGCCCGAAACAGGCGATGCCAAAGCAGGGATCTCGTTCCAGTCATTGTGCCCGAAACAGGCGATGCCAAAGCAGGGACCATCTTCTCGTTACAGTCATTGTGTCCGACCGGCAGCGCCACGACAGTGTGCTGCGCAGCGCCACGACAGTGTGCTGCGCAGCGCCACGACCAGGTGCTACGAGATCGTGCGCAGCGCCACGACATGGTGCTACGGCGTCGCTACGACAGTGTGCGTCACCATTAGCCCATTGTACATTCACGTGCTCGTCTTTTGAGGGGTTCCTTCTTGCCCTCAACTGCGAGAGTATAAAAACAGCTGCCCCCGGACGCCAGAGGAGGGCTCCGATTTCTTCCGTTGAGTGAAGTGCTCTCCCGTCTCTCTACTTCGGTCAAACCTGACCGCCAACTCTTTGCGATGTTAAAATAAACAAGTTGTTTCGTTGTTACCTGTCGACTCATGCTTTGCCGGGACCTTCGGATGCTTGCAGTTGTACCCCAGGCCGCCAGGCCAACGCTACCCTTGGGGCTTGCGACCCAGGTACAACCACGGGCGTCAGCGCCGAGTTCCCAACAGATCGTACCAGCGGTCAGATCCAAACACTGGTGGCTCCGCCTACACAAACCTCTCATACTTTTAGAAAGAGAAGCTCTACGATCATGCCTCGGGCTACCTTTGTTGCCAACGCTGTTTTATATAAGGGCGCTCATATACCCACCCTAGATTGCAGATTCCGCATGCTTACGGTTCAGACATTTTTAAAAATTTATGACTTTTTAAAAAGACGTACGCAATATGCATTTATCACTGAACCATATGAGTTTTTTCAGGTATCGTCGTCAAGGTTCCACAGTCCTCAGATATTATTTGTGCAAGCACAGTTACAACAATTGGATGTGTCCGTACGCCAAGTTTGTCATTCAAATAATGACTTAACATACCTCAAAATTGAGTTCGAAGACATATTTCCGAATCATGCTAAACTGTTACCAAGGCGAGATCTAATTGATATCTTACACGGCCACCTACACCAGCTAACCACTGAAAATGTAATAGCTACTTACGCTTCTGTGTGCAATGAGAAGGCAGGAGTGGAGATCTTCTCTGAATCTCTTCAATGGTCTTACTCCCTTCGCCTTCCCGACTTCACACCCATATTTCAGGCACAATTATTAGCGATTATATTAGCGTCACGAAAACTCCCCCAAAATGACCCATTAGTTGTTATTATTGCATGTGCCGCGAGCCATGGCAACGGACTTGCAAGTGGAAAGCAGCAATCCGACATTGATAGATAGTTTTAGATCTCGCGCTTTTCATGCTCCAAACTAGAGCGTTGATCGAACTGTCCTGCTTGAAAAGCTGGCGGACGCGCAGTGCGGCGCGCTTTACGCTCAACCGGCGTTCGCTTTGAGTTCACCGTAGTGTCTACGCGACTCGCAGGTTCTTGAAGCAAACAAACGCACGCACGCTCGCACGCAACGTTGCATGACGCGCGGAGAACGGGCGTTTCGTTTGCTGCTACGCGATTACGGGGTGGCCACCTTCTCGCTGTTCAGCAGTTTCCAGGCGGCACAAGAGTTCTCTAAAAAATTTCCAGGAGTATACCGAGGGGTTTTTCGCAAGTACACAAGAGAGTCGAAAAATGAGGGTCATAATGATAATAGGTCATATATGACCTATTATGCATGACGTGCGCGTGCTTAATTTATCGCACGTCCTGTAGATACCTTCAATTTAATTCAATTAAGTTTAAATAGTATATTTCTCTCTCTCTCCCTATATATATATATATATATATATATATATATATATATATATATATATATATATATATCAAGTATATATATCAAGTGTATATAGTATATATATAAGTATCATGTATATATATGTATATATATCAAGGATAGCATAGGGGAAATTATCTGTAGTTCTTCATTTAATTGAAGAAACGATAAGTAAATGGAACTGAAAGTGGATGAACAAACAACTGGCCACAGGTTGCATACGAACCCACGTCTTCCCATTACGCGTGCGATGCTCTTATCAAATGAGCTATCGTGGCGCCGTCTTCCCATACACTTTCTGGCCTATTTTGTATTTTTATCTGTTAGAACTAATTTTGGGAGTGTTAGCCAACGCCACCACTCACGGCCTTGGCGGCGGATGCGGAACATCCTTCCTGCGGCAGGCGTCACGTCTACGTGAACTTTCTAAGTTAAGGCTTCACTCAAAACGTTATTTATATATATATATATATATATATATATACATATATATGCCTGAAGTTATTTTAGTTTTTTATTTTTAGTTCTCTTGGGACAACTGCTTGAAAACTGTGCTGAGAAAAAAATTACATAAACTGGTAGATCTAACTCGAAAGGGTAACTGGAGGAAGACTAGGGCGACTGGAGTTTTTTTACGCGCCTCAATATTTAGCGCTCGGTAACAGTCTTAGGCGCATTTACTACATTGGTTACATATGTTAACGAACGGCTGGGCATTCTTATCACCAAAAGCTCAGTGGACCGGCTAGCGCTGGCGCAGCTGCTGGATTAAAGAATGTCTTGAGTTCGAGCGACTCTGGCACTGTATTAGCAGGCTAACTCTAGATGTATTCAATTGCGCTCAATATCGCTGCAGTTTAGCGTGGTACTACTTGCCATCAATAACGCCAATAGTCGCTATCACTGTGCATAGAAAAGACGAGTCTATGCTATACCACAACAGATACCATCGACCGCTGTCCTTAACCTGTAAATAGCGCCGCTGCGGCGGTCTGGAATACTATAGGCGCGTCATGGCAACTTAGACTGTTGCGCCATGGCCACATGTGGTGCGATTTCATCAAGGGGCTGTGGTTCAGAGAATTGAGCGGACGAGCGGAGCACGTTCACAGGGAGACTGACGAAAAATAAAGCTAAAAGGAACCCAGTGCCGCCAAGTCTATAGCGGTTCTTTTTCTTTGGTACTCCCCCACGCATCGCACCGAGTGCCCGTACCTGGCGATAACCAGGACGCGGTGGTGAGCAAGGTGATGACAGAGGGCGAAATGAAAAAAGAAAAACGAAAGATCATTACAAAATCTCGCCATATCACTGCTGAATAAGGCTGACAGAGTACTATTGACGTTGCATGTTTTGCACGTTATATAGGCCTGATCGAGTGCAGTGCCAGTATACCAAAAGGAGATATCTTGGTGATGCTTTTTGTTGTTTGTACGTTTACTAATGCTCGAACGGATGTTTAGGGTACGTGAACAATACTGGGCTCTATAACGTAAAACTATTCCAATGTGTTTTTATTCCAATCTCCTGACGTCAAATTTACGCAACCGCCGACGCAAGCATCGGGCGGTGACGCCCGGCGTTGTTTGAATAGCCCAATCAGACGCTTTCCTGGTTCATAGGCAGTTCCCTTTGTTCGCTTCCCAAACGAATAACATTGCCTACGCTAAGCGGTTTTTGTTATGTAATTGGCTGATAAGAGGAGAGGTGCACGCTAAAGTGTAGAGGGCTGAGCCAGCGCAGTGAAAATAGATAACCGGATGAAGAGGGTGGTGTCGGCGTCTGAAATTGGTCCGCTTCCCCTTACTTAGCTTGCGGTGGCTGGTCAAAAATCGCGGTGGCATGCAGCCGAAAGTTAAGAATGCCTCTAAAACGTATCCTCAGTAAAGAAGCGTTGGCATAGCGAGGTCATAAACGTGCCGAAAGTGCTCGATAACGTTTCACGGCCACGCAAAAAGTGTTATTGTACCCAAATAAACCCATGCCCTCCAGGGGGTGCGAGTAGCCAGTGCCTGAGCGATCGGCAGCAGCCATCTTTATTTCTTTCGGAACGGGGCAGCCTGCGGCTATTCAGGAAGAAAAAAAATAAGTTTTGTTCGGCATATTAATGCATCTTTAACGCGTTCACGTCACTTTGACGCGGTGAGTTTTCGCGGTTTTCTTACTTCGCGTGACAGACAGGCGAAGTGGGCGCAGCCCGAGAACTTTTGACCAATAGCAGTGGGCTAATGGCGAAAAGGCGGTAAATGAGGAGCAATTTTTTTTTTGTTTGTTCCGACGCGTCGCCGGCATGCGCCGGGAACCACTTGAGTCGTACTTTTCATTCTTGTAGTTTGACCGCTCGCAGTATGCTGCTCAGCCTCCCTGCAGATTTGGCCTTTGGCGAAGTTTCGCACCGTCTGTCTCGAGTCACTCAGCACCGTGTGGCAGTCTGCATCGGCGATGGCCAGGCCGATGGCTACCTCCTACGCTTGTTCCGCTCCGGCGCTTCTCACGCTCGCTGCCGTCCTCGTGGCGCCGGTTGACGCCTCTATGACGACCGCTGCGAAGGCGTTCCGTTGGTATTCGACCGCGTCCACGTACCGCGCGTGTTCGTCGTTGGCATGCTGGTCGATGAGAGCCTTGGCCCTCGCCGCTCTTCTTCCCTTGTTGAACTCGGGATTCATGTTCTTCGGTATGGGGTCGATTCTGGTCTGGCGTCGGACCTCTTCGGGGACGGGGAGCTTCATCTCCACCTCGTCCGAGCGTCCAATTCCTAGATCGTCCAGTATCTTCCTCCCGGCTTTGGTCATGGACAGCCGCTCCAGTTGAGAGGTCCGTTGCGCTTCGGCTATTTCTTCGAGCGTATTGTGTATCCGGAGTCGTAACAAGCGGGTCGTGCTCGTGGACTCAACAGGCCCAGCGCCGTCTTGTACGCTCTTCTGATGAGCACGTTGATTTTGTTACGTTCGTGTTGCAGCCATCTGTGGTAGGCTGCAACGTACGCGACGTGGCTGATGACGAAGGATTGGACGAGCCTAATTAGGCTCTCCTCTCTCATGCCAGCCTTCCGGGAAGTGACTCGTTTGAAGAGTCGAATCGCGTTGGCTGCTTTTGCATTGAGACGGATGATGGTTTCGCCGTTTCTTCCGTGCTTTTCGATGACCATGCCTAGGATCCTAATTTTGCCGACCTCGGGGATCACGTTGCCGGATTTGGTTACGATTCTGATTTTTTCGTTTTCGCGTTGTCTGGTCTTGCCTCTACTGTTATGTAGGTGGGAGTATGAGAAGCTCCGATTTGCTCGGCGAACATCTCAGTCCGGTGCCTTCCAGCTGGTCTTCTATTGCGTCGACGGCGGCTTGCAGCGCGCCCTCGATGTGGGCGTCGCTGCCACCGGTCACCCACAGTGTGATATCGTCCGCGTAGGTGGTGTGCCTGACGTCTTTGATGTCCCCGAGCTTTTCGGCCACTCCGATCATTACTAGGTTGAACAGCATCGACGAAATGACCGATCCCTGCGGTGTGCCGGTGCTCCCGAGCTTCTTCTCTTGCGTCTGTAGGTCACCTGCTCGTAGCTCGACGGTCCTGTCCGTGAGAAAGTCCTTGATGTAGTTGTATGATCTTTCGCCCATGTTGAGCTTGGAGACTTGGGACAGAATCGCCTAGTGTTTCACCTTATCGAAGGCGCTCTGCAGGTCGAGCCCTAGGATTGCTTTGTTGTCGCGGGCGCTGCCACCATCATCGATGATTTGGTGTTTGAGCTGCAGCATCGCGCCGTGCGTGCTGAGGTGCTGTCTGAAGCCGATCAAAGTGGCCGGGTACAGCCCTTCTCGTTCCAGGTAGTCTTGCCACCTGTTGAGCAGGACGTGCTCCAGCACCTTGCCCACGCAGGACGTGAGCGAAATGGGCCGGAGGTTATCCGTGTCCGGCGGCTTCCCCGGCTTGGGGATTAGGATGGTCTTGGCTGTCTTCCACAGCTTTGGCAGCGCGCCCGCTCTCCAGCACTTGTTGAAGTATTTTGCGAGGTTTTCAATCGAGCCGTCGTCGAGGTTCTTGAGCGCGTTGTTCGTGACGAGGTCTGGGCCGGCTGCCGACCGGCTGTTGAGGTCGTGCAGGGCCGCGCGTACCTCTTGACGTCGATGTCACGATCGAGCTTCGCGTTACGCAGGCCGCTGTACGGCGCGTGTTGTTCGGTGGGTGTAGTCGGCAGGTATTTGTCGTTAATGTGCCTGGTGAGTTCGTCGACGCCGTGTGCTGAGACCGCCCGATGTATAAGCCTGGCGTGTCTGTCCCTTTGGTGCGACTTGGTCTTGCTTTCGTCGAGCAGGTGCCGCAGCAGGTTCCACGTCTTCCCGCTGTGCATCTGCCCTCTACCGCGTTGCAGATCTCGTTCCACTGTTGCGTGCAAAGAGCGCGGCAGTGATCCTCGATCGCTCGGTTCAGCTCCGCCACCTTCTTTCTGAGTCTGTAGTTTCTTCCAGCGATTGAGTATCGACTGTTTGGCTTCGACGAGATGCGCAAGCCGGCTGTCTACTTTGTCGATCTCCGCGCCCGTTTCAATTTCTTTGATCGCGTCGCGTATGCTCTTGCTGATTTCGGCCGTCCACGAGTCGATGTCTTCGATCTCGTCGTCACCGTCGCTCTTCTGGCTTCTGGCGTCTCGAAAGGCCTCCCAGTCTATCCATCTGTGTGTTTTGATGCTGGTGGTCGTGTTCCGGTATGCCGATTTCCACGATGGTGTGGTCGCTGCCTAGGTCGGTCCCCGCGTTTCTCCAGGTGATCGCGCCCGGATGTTGTTCTTGACGAACGTGAGGTCCGGAGTGGTGTCCCGGGACACGGAGTTACCGATTCTCGTCGGATGTGGCGGGTCCGTGATGAGGGCGAAGTCGAGTTCCATGGCGTCTTTGTACAGGTCGCGGCCCTTTGCTGTGTACTTGTTGTAGCCCCAGGCAGGGTTCATCGCGTTGAAGTCTCCGCACGCGATCAGCGTGTTCCGGCCCGCTGCGGTGCTGGCTCTGTGCAGTAATGTCTTGAATCTCTGTATTTTCTGCGATGGGTTACTGTAGACGTTGAGCAGAAATATGCTTCCTATTTTTCTTCTTGGCCGGGATGATTTCGGTGAGTGTGTGCTCGATCTTGATATTGCTTTGCAGCTCGTGTTCGACGAACGTGAGTCCCTTCCTGACCAGCGTGCACTGGCCTCTCCCGTCGGGCGGTCCCTTGTGCACTCTGTAGCCGGGGAGGGACGGTGCGTCGGTTAGTGTTTCTTGTAATAGTATAACGTCCGGCTTGCGCGCGGCATGTACGATGTGTTGTTGGATGACTGCCTTCTTCCTTCCGAAGCCGCGACAGTTCCACTGCCACGCGGTTACACCTGCTGCTGCTGGTGTTGCGTTGGTGGCCATGATTGCGTTGGCGTGTACGGGGCTCCCTGGTTGGGTGGACGTTGCGCGAAGAGGGGCGCAAACGTCGGGTAGCTTACCATCGGCTGTAGGGTCCTTTCGATGTAGGCGAATCTGTTCGTGTTCTCGGCTTGGTAGGTCTCCATTGTTTGTTTCAATGCTGTCACTGCTGCGATGTTCGCCGTGACTAGCTGTTTGAGTTTGGTGAATGTCGCTTTGAATTTCGCTTCGAGGCTGTCGATGCGATCGTTTTCTGTTCGCGTAGAATAAATCGTAGAATAAATATTACTGCTGGAACGTTCCATGTGAAGTTGAAAAATTGGATATGTTTTTATGTATGATTCTTATAGAAATTAAATAGAGTTTGTATAAGATAGATACATATTTTTTAAAGAATTAAATGGGAATAATACGGAAAATATATGGAAACATTAAATCGTTATGTTGAATTATTCAGTATAGGGACGTTATCTGGACATATAACGGTCTTTATAACACTAGTCAAATGTGCAGCCACATGCTTTGCTTTACTATCACTGTCGTCTCAAAAAAAAAAAAAAAGGAAAGAGTGTGACGCTTTGTAAGCCCAACGCATAGATGAAGCAAGGTTGCCTTTGCCTTAGCTTGCCTCCACCACAGAGATTGTAGGAAGAAATACCTTCTCAGTTATCACTCACTACATTTGGACTGGCCTAAACCTTGCACTCTTGGACTCGCGGCACATAAGTAGTCACCGCTAGAAAGTTCTTTGTCCGGAGAGAAACTTGGGAGCGTTTGTAGCAACGCGCTGCACGAAAAAAGCACGTGAAGGACACGACGCGGTATTTAGATTAATAATCAGTTCTTGTTAGGAATGGCAGTCGTTTTCTTTTCCTAGACAGGGAACGTGATGTGATAGAAATCTCTTTCTGTAGCGTGCGGGTGCATGTGCAGTAAATTACAAGAAAAGAAAAAGGTAGCAGGTGATCTCGCTTCACGGGGCGCCGAGTTAGAACGCGTGGTGAATGAAACATAAAGGACGAAAAAAACGCATTGGCAGCACGAAAGTAATATTCACGTATTTAATAATGTCAGCCGCCTAAGCTAAGTAACACGTACTTCAGCCTCTTGGCTGCGTTTCGGTCATTTTGTTTTTGCTTTTGCGAATTTCGATATAACGCGTGTCATCAACAGGGTGCTTGGAAGAGGCGGTCGCACACAGCCAGATCTGAATTGAAACAGGGTAGCTAACCCTCTTTCTGCGTTTGCGTCTTCAGGTTGTCTTACGTGCTTCACTCCAGCTGGCAAACGTTACAATCATGTGTCCACTGCATGGATTTCAGACACTTGAAATATGGAAAGAAGATAGAAAGAAAAAGAAACAAAGAAGTGTGCCACTTTCACAAACTTGACGATTTTGCAGCGACACTCGGCATGCATACGGCGCGGCTTCGTGGCGCTCACTACAGTGCGCGATGTTTTAACCCTTACACCCGTCTTCTCTGATGTATTGCTGCCCGTTAATAGCCAACGAAAGCATTTCCACCCGGGATTCAAATCGATGAATGGTAAACAAAGCCCGCTCGCAACGTGCGTTCTCCTTATTTTACTTTTCTTTTTCGAATTTTTGCCTTATCTGCCACTGCCTGTTGTAGCTTTCGCAAAATGTAGCGTATGTGGGGAGCGTGCCATTTGTCGTCTTTATAAATTGAGCTTTAGCACATATAGCTCATCGCGAATCGGCATTCGGAGCAAAAATATAGAACCATTCCTCTCCCTTAAAAGTGGCGAGTAAACCGGGGGCATTCTAACTACGACCTCCGGCAAGGCGCTACGCCTCGGTACTCAGGGCTCGGTGACTGGGTTTTCGTTCGCCTGCTGCCTTAGGCTCAGGCGATTACCAAAGGCACGGAGTGCATTAGCAATCGAGGGAGCCCACTGCGTGACAAGAGCCTCGGTGTAGCACGACCGCGTATGTGCTTTCGGCAACGGGATGAAGAAAAAGAAGGAGAAAGAAAGTTGCTCGCGAGAGCTTCGCTCCACTAGGCGAGCGAAGTTTGGAATGGCCACTGATGGGGATTTATGGCGTTCAGACGGCCGCTCTTCTTTGCCACTTAGATGTGTAAACACTTGCCCCAGCGACAGCTCTGCCTCCAAATGAATTCTTGCTTCCATTGGCGCCCCAGTTACAGCTATGGACATGGAGTGAACGCTTCCATAGTAACACTTTCCAATTTGGCTCTGTAACTATATAGAGAAAGATAAATGAGAAAGTTGAGACTTATTTCCAGCCCTCTTGCATTTATGTATAAGGCATTTGTAGCCTTCTGCTAGTATGTCTGTCTCGCACTCCGCTTCAATTCAATGTATGAATAATTTAGTTCTCTCTTTTGAACGTCCTTGTGCAATTCAGGTTTTAATATTAGTGGATAATTAATTATATATTACGTGTAAAAAAGCTCAGGTTATAAAAACTATTTTATGAAAATTTCTGGTAAAATCTGGTAAAACAAGCTGACATCGGCGCCTTTCTTTTGCGTGACTACACTTGCAAATAAATAGTTGCATATGCACGACGCCATTTATAATCTCCAATGCATACAGAATATTCTTTTGCTATTAAATTTCTACTCTATTAGAGAATCTTGTATTCGATACTTTGATTATTTTCTTATGGCCAAACAAATAGGCTTACTGCGATTTCTAGATCGAGCCTACATAGAGCCTGCAAGTTCGCGCCGTTAGGCAAACTCAACCAGAAATACTTAAGTACTTCTGTGACCACGAAGATTAATCATATTGATCTGTGAAACGTGGAGCCTTGGTTTGGTAGGAGCTCACCACGTTTGTGTCACCAACGTGATTTGTGAGTTCGCAAGCTGATATATAAATTGTTTTTGTGTAAGAGATAATCGTCTATGACCTCATACTAGGAGCACCTCTGCAGCCAGATATATACTGAAGCTAAGCACATATTCAGGAACGGTAGAGAATGTGACCTGGCAATTCACTGTCGGGATCGCAAGTGCGCTCCAAACTTTGGCGCATGCTCTGTTACTGCAAGAAGTCGCGAGAAGTGGGTAAGGTCGATAATGGAAAGCAAGGAGAATCATTGAGGCAGGCGAGCGTTGCGTGAACGTATAGCACCCATCTCATTATTATCTGAAGAAGGGTAGTACCTGGACTCGACTGCGCACTTATGCGCTCTAGGATGAGGAGGATGTTGTTGTGATTCTATTTATGAAAGTTAGTGTCAAATTTGAATTCGAACGGTTAAATACTCTATATGATCTTCATTACGGTACAAAGACGGGAAAGCAATAATACCAATATTGGGCCGCCGAACGTATCAAACAGATAAAATGAGTCTTTGAACTTTATAGGAGCTTTGATGTTCTCTGATATAAATGTAGCCACATGTACACTTTTTTAAAGCGTAGTGCTACCTGTGCGTCCACTAGAAATACCAAATGCAATAACAGTTGCCCACGTCATCGTGGCCATCACCAACCCACACGCCTTCATCGACGCTGTAAGAGCTTCTCAGCCCGCAAAAGAGTGTTCCTCTCTATGGGCTAGTGGGGTGAGTTTAGCCGTCTCGAGCTTTCGAACCACGGTTTCCATCCCCGTTGTCGTTCCCGAGGCCCGGAAAACAGCCCCTGACACCTCGGAGCGTCATCACTCGGTCACTTCCAGAAACCGAACGGATGGAGCGGTTCCTTTCTCTCGCGAACAGCTCGGAGTCCGCGGGGGTTCAGTGAAACAGAGAGGAATGAAAGAAAGGAAGGCTCGCCTCCCTCTTGAAGAGAAAGCCCGGCCGCGCGTTCGCGATGCGCACAGAACAGCCAGTAAAGGCCACACCTAATCGCAATCTGCAGCGAAAGCTTCTTTGGCGTCGCTTGATGGTGGCGGATACTTCATTCGCTTCTTTTGGTTGAATCCACTTATTTGAGACGGCGGGTGACGATAATTCGATACACGCGAAGGAACTGCAGCATTTTCATTATTTTCACATATTCAATGGAAAATTATTCGGTAATCCTGTCGATATTCGACGCTCTTTTTTTCCCTTTCTCAAATATTCGCGCTCGATTGCAGAACTCCCTTGTTCGAGCATCCCTCATACACATAAATGGTAGCTGTGTCTTGCCATACAATGTCATCGAAATGAATTGCTAATAAACGGGGCTGGTTCGATGCGTAGCTGAAACAAATATTTATTACTATTAAGGATGAACACACAAAAACAGAGACAAAGGCAAAAAGGGAAAGAGCGGGCTTGAATCCGGCACTGCAAGTGTCACGACGCCTACCTGCTCAGGAGGGCGGAAATATGAGATAGAAAAATGGGAAGACAACAAAGCAAAATATGACACAAGGCAAGGACATCACCAGCAACAAAGAATATAGGTAGTGCACCGAGAAAAAAAAAGGAAAGAAAAAAAAGCAAGCTGTTAAACTTGAAGTAAATCACAAATAAAAAAAGATGAAGACTTGTAAACCAACAGTCCTGAGGTCTCGTCACCCACTCCAAAAGCACCACAACCAGAGAAAACGAACATGCAAATGAACAAATAAAGCCCTAATAGCTAGCTTAGCAGGACTCTTAGAGGAACTATCAGACATTGTTTGGGATATCATCGGCCTTAGGGAGATTAGAAGAACTGGTGAGGCTTATACATTGCTGAATAACGGTCATGTCATCTGCTGTAGAGATATCCCAGATAAGAAACAATATGGGGTGGGATTCCTAATCCATAAGGACATAGCGGGTAACACTGACGAATTCTACAGCATTAATGAGAGGCTAGCAGTAGTCGTAATCAAACTTAATAAGAGATATAGATTAAACGTAGTACAAACCTACGCTCCAACATCCAACCACGATGATGATGAAGTAGATCAGTTTTATGAAGGTGTTGAATTAGCGATGAGAAAAGTGCAAACTCAGTATGCTGTAGTAATAGGTGACTTCAATGCAAAATTGGTCAAAAGCAACCTGGTGAACAAGCAATTGACAACTACGGCGTCGATTCTAGGAAGGCTAGAGGAGAGATGCTGGTAGAATTCGCCGGAAGGAATAAGCTGCGAATAATGAACACCATTTTTAAAGAAGCGTAGCAACTGAAAGTGCACCTGGAAAAGCCCTAATAGTGAACCAAGAAATTAAATTGATTTCATACTTTCTGCCGATCCCAGCATAGTGCAGGATGTAGAAGTGATAGGTAGGGTAAAGTGCTATGGTCGTAGGCTAGTGAGGGCTAGGATTTACCTCAATTTGGAGAGAGAAAGGGTAAGATTGGTTAAGAAGAAACAGGTCAGCCTAGAAGCAGTAAGGGTAAAAGCACACAAATTCAGGCTGGTACTTGCAAACAAATATGCACCCTTAGGAAATAGAGATGAAGATGACATAGAGGTAATGAATGAAACCGTAACTAGGCTGTCTTCAGAGGCAACAGTTGAAGTGGGAGGCAAGGCACCAAGGCAACCAGTAGACAAGCTCTCCCAAGTAACAAAGGACCTGATAAGGAAACGACAAATAATGAAAGTGTCCAACTCAAGAGATCAGATAGAATTTGCAGAACTGTCAAAACTGATCAACAAGACGAAAATAACGGATATTGGAAATTATAACATAAGAAAGACTGAACAAGCCGTAAAAAATGGACGCAGCCTGAAATCAGTCTGAAGGAAACTTGGCATAGGACAAACCAAGATGTATGCACTGAAAGAGAAGCAGAGTAATATCATCAGAAATTTCGAAGATATAGTAAAAGTAGCGGAAGAATTCTATACTGACCTGTACAGTATCCAGAGGAGTCAGAATGCCTTCATTCGAAGCAGTAATGAACAGGATACAGAAACTCCTAAAACTTATATAACTAGCGATGAGGTCACAAGGGCCTTGCAAGACATGAAACGGGGAAGAGCGGCAGGAGAAGAGGGAATAACAGTTGATTTAATGAAAGATGGAGGAGACATAATCCTTGGAAAACTGGCGGCTATCTATACGAAGTGTCTGTTGACTGCAAGGCTCTCATAAAAACGGAAGAATTCTAACATTATACAAATCCACAAAAAGAAAAAAGGGAGACGTTAAAGAATTGAAAAATTATAGGCCCATTAGCATACTCCTAGTACTATATAAAATATTCAACAAGATAATTTGCAATATAATAAGGGCAACACTGTACTTTAGCCAACCAAGGGAACAGGCTGGCTTCAGGAAGGGATACTCTACTATGGATAACATCCATATCATTAATCGGGTATTCGAGAAATCCGCAGAGTACAATCAGCCTCTCTATATGGCTTCCACAGATTACGAAAATGCATATGATTCAGTAGAGATACCAGCAGTCATATAGGCATTACGTAATCAAGGAATACAGACCGCCTACGTAAATATCTTGGAAAATATTTACAGATTCCACAGCTACCTTAATTCTCCAGAAGAAAAGTAGGAAGATACCTATAAAGAAAGGAGTAAGACAGGGAGACGCAATCTCTCCAATGCTATTCACTGCGTGCTTGGAAGAAGTATTGAAGCTATTAAACTGGGAAGGCTTAGGAGTAAGGATCGACGGCGAATATTTCTGCAACTTTCGGTTTGCCGATGACATTGTTCTATTCAGCAACACTGCGGACAAGCTAGACCAAGCGAGTGGGGACCTTAAAAGAGAGAATGCAAGAGTGGGGTTGAAGGTTAATATGCAGAAGACAAAGATGATAATGAATAACCGGGCAAGAGAAGAAGAGTTCAGGATCGCCAGTCAGCGTCTAGAGTCTGTTAACGAGTACGTTTACCTAGGTAAATTAGTAACATTGAACCCTGATCATGAGTAGGAAATTCATAGAATAAAAATGGGTTGCATCGCATACGACAGACATTGTCAGCTCCTGACTAGAAGCTTACCATTATCATTGAAAAGGAAGGTGTACAATCAGTGCATTTTACCGGTGCTGACATGTGGGGCAGAGATTTAGCGACTGACAAAGAAGCTTGAGAACAAGTTGAGGACCACGCAAAAAACGATGGAACGAATAATTCTAGGCATAACGTTTAGATACAGAGGGAGAGTGGTTTGGATCAGAGAGCAAACGGGTATAGCCGATATTCTAATTGACATTGAGAGAAAGAAATGGAACTGGGGCGATGAAATTAGGAAATTCGCGGGCGTTAGTTGGAATCGGTTGGCGTAGGAGATGGGTAATTGGAGATCGCAGGGAGAGCTCTTCGTCCCGCACTTGATATAAAAAATGGGCTGGAGATGATGATGATCATGATGATGACATCACAAGCTTGAAGCCAAGCCATTCGCTTTTAGGAGCGACAGAAAGGCGAGATGAGCCGCACACATGGTGGCATCGACGCAGACATTCATCAAGGGTTGAATCAGGAGCGACGCAAGCTGCGCAAGGTAAGCGGGGCCCTCCAATATCAAGTGATGAAGAGTTTCGGAGTAACCACGGGAAGTACACGACGGAGACGTCCTCGCCTGCACAAATGTTCGGGCACCGGGACGCAAACAATTCGTATACCTCGAGTAGGAGTGCCCTGGGGCGACGAGGTGAGCCTCGCCCGCGAACGCGGGACGGAAATGGTCCAGTACGAAAACGATGTAAACAATGAGATGAAGTCGACAGTAAACAAACAAAGCGATGTCTAACCAGTCAGCACTGTTTACCTGCTCCTAAACTCGTCCTCGTCTGCCGGCCTTTTTCGCTCCTTTCATTTATGGACGAGTCTGCTAAAGTGCAACACTCTTCCACTCTATCATTATTCTTCTTGCGGGATTCGCCAATCACATTTATTTACGGTCAAGTATTTTCGCAGGCGTAAAATTGTCAAAGAGAGCGCCCAAAAAAAGAAACCTTCGCTGCAGTGTAGTGAAGAAGTATAGGTGTCAAAGGCGTTTATTATACGGAAATAATTTTTATTCTTACTTCAGCCTTTTACAGTCGTTGTTTGCTGGGACTCGCGAATGGCTACTCTTTCTTTGCAGTACTTTTTTTGTAAGCAGTATTTACTTATTTATTTATTTATTTATTTATTTATTTATTTATTTATTTATTTATTTATTGTGTAAACGTCAAGCATTGCACAGCGATGTTTTTGCAAGTGGCCTAGAAACCTACCGCCTAAATATGAGCCTGCAGTATATTGGAATAAATAAGTAAATAAATAAATAAATTGCGCCGTGGTGCGCAGTCGGAACAGCACTGTTCACAGTGCTTTTCCCGACGTTGCACTAGGTTTAAATGTGAACGTAACCTTTCTTGCGACGTTCTTGATTGTCTCCTCGTTTTTCTAACCAAGCTGTGCTCAGTAAGTTGTTTGTAATCATAATTTGCGAATTATGAAGTAAATTCTACAAATATCATTTCGTCACACAATTTCAGACCAGTAGACATCTGTGCTCGTATTCCGTAACCTTACATTTCATTTCCCATGCTTCTTTTCTGAACATGTGTGTCGCCAAGCAACGACAACGGTGACGTGGCGGCGTTAAACACAATGACGAATAAAGAAAAAAAGGAAAATAAGATCGATCGATAGAAAACATGGTCCCTGCTATACATACACGGTAGAATGTATGCTTATGTTTTGTTTCATTGTCTCTTTCTTTTTCTTTTTTTGTTAGGACAAAGTGAGCTTTTCCGAGATACCGAGCTTTGTTTTGTCCGCCCGGCATGATATCGAAGCAATTTTATAACATTTCGAAGTAGTTTTTATCACTGTAGTCTATACACTCTGTGGTGTCTTTATTTTCACCATCACAGAGACGTTTGGGTAAAACTCGTGGCGACAGAGGCGTGTAAATTGCGTTAGGTGCAGTGTTCGACAAGTTCAAGAGAGATATAGAGAGATGTTCTACCATTTATACGAGTGTAACAAAATCGACTACAAAGGAAGGATCACGCCGATTTGACAAGGTCGCTGACCTCTTCGTGCAACAACGCGCTTTCATGTTTGAACAAGTCAGACTCAATTAGCGTATGTTCCCTCAGAGGCTACGATAATGTGTCAATGGTGCATTTTCTGCAGAAATGAAAAACTATTCTTGCTTAGTCCTTCCGGAAAAAATGACCGCTGCATGCTTCATGTGTCCTGGAAAGGAATATTCTTCACATCGAGAATAATGAAGCGCGAACGGGTTAGTTGAAACGCGAACTCAAATACCGACGAAAACAGGTATTCTGGCTGATGGAGACTAAATAATGATGGATTTCACTTTGTGCGAAGACCGCTTCGTGTTCGAATACTTGAATAATCGCGCGGTAGTACATTTGCACATTCTTGACAACAGCCTCCTTTTGTTCACCTTCCGCCGTCTTTCCCTTTTCATTTGTTCTTGGTAGCAGTAAATGGACGCTGTCACCATGTTATGATGTATGCCACGTTAACACACCATCAGGCCAGCTTATTTCGCTCTCGCAGTTATTTTTCGATTTGCGGGCACGAACTTTTTATACATCAATCAACTCCGCTTTGCACTCCTTCGCCAACGCAGCAAAATATACTAAATTTAGTCACGTAGGCTGTGCGACGTTCATAAGCGAGCACTTTTAAAACGCGGAAGTCGTCAGGTATCTCGTCAGCGTTTGCCCTGCGCGAATGTTCAGCACGAAGAGAGTTAGGAGAATTCGGGACTTGCAGCATCACAAAGCATGCCGAACGCGGCCCTTGCGTGCCCGTGTTTGCGGGCCCGACGATTAAGTCCAGAAGCAGCATCGACGTGTCTCGCTGCTATTACAGCGTCGCCCTTCGCTCAGCGCTGCCGCTCTCTCCAGACGGAAGACCGCGCGCGGCAAGCCTCCTCAGCTCCCAGTTATTTGTTTTTGTCTGCGCTTTCCTTCCTGCGTGCCCGCTCTCCTGTGCCGTGCTTGCTGTGATAGAGAAGTGTAGGAGCCAACCGCGCCGCATGCTCCGGGTTTGAAAGCGTTCGCGTCCGACTTTCCGAGCTGTGCGCGACCTTGCGAGGACAATTTTTGTTTACCCATCCTTATACCTCGCTGCCGAGTCGCCTGCATAAACTCAGCTGGCACAAAAGATGCGAAACGCAGCCGCTCGCGTGTTTATCTAAGCCCGGCGCGCGAGGTTTGTTTAGCTTTCGCAGTTTTTCAAGCGTGGCCCTCCCTCGGCACGCGCGAGTTGAGTCTCGAGTTTCCCCCCGTTTGTTGGCTCAACTTCGCGCGCACGCATCGCGCGCTCGCCCGCCCGAGATGGCGGCGCGAGCGGGCGGCTCGATTTGTTTTCGGCGCTCTGCGGCAGACTGAGTTTTCAAAGTTGAACGCGCGACGTTTGGCGCGCGAGCTCTTTCTGGCTCGCGCTTTCTCTTGGGCGACAAAGCGCGCACCGCTTTAGGGTCGCGCTGACATCACGTAGTGAACGCCGCACGCTGGGGAGCTTGGTTGCGTGGCGTCGTTCCCTCCGCCTTTTGTCTCTTATTCGCACCAGCCTAACGTCATTTTCGGTATCTCGCTTTTCTATCTGTCATTTTCTATCTCGCCGTTTTCTTTCTTCCTTCTCTTTGAAAGCCCATTCTCTCGAGCGGGGAACTGGATTCGCGCGAATCGATACCGTTCGTGGGAAATCAGGCACGCGTAAAATGCAATGTGCCGCTCGGAGACACTCGATTCCGACTCAGCGTCGCAGCGGACGAGAAAGGCTCGCCCGCCCGAAAAAAGGAAAAAAAGAAGAAGAAAAAGAAAGCGATGTATCCTTTGGGCGGATCACGCCAGGCCAAGTGTAACACTCCGGCGCTACTGCGCAGAGGGATGCACTGAATGGCGACGAAAAGGCGTAGCAACAAGAAAACAGCGAAAAACAAAAACTCAATCGGGGCTCTCTGTTCGAGCAGGTGACCAATGATAACGTCTCGGCCTCCCTCCGCGCAGCATCCGACTCCACGCCTCATCGCAGCTGGTGAAAAGAAATGGCAAAGGTCGCGTCCAAAAACAAGTAAAATATTAGCCCTGGAGATATCACTGCACGAGAGTATTCAAAGCTGGATGCGCGGTGAGACGGCAAAACGCTCGAACGACACATCGAAGGAGCGGAAGCAAAGGAAAAAAAAACGACAACATATGCACACAAAACAACAAGGAAAACGCGGAAAGGAGGCGTTCGAGGATAAACATGGCCAGTGTGCGGAGAAAAAGAGCGAGAGTAAGACAGTATAAAGAAATCAAGAGAGCGCTTGCAAGGGGAACTAGGAGGGGTGTTGAGCCGAGTCGACGTTACTTCTCCCCGAATGTTTTCCACAAACCCTCTTGCGAATGTACAGTAGACACTGCGTTCTTTTCTACTGCGTCCTCCACTTCCGAATTTCATCCCCGCGCTCAGATCTGAGGCGCCAATGTGCCTGCGCTTCTTTTGTGTTCTGCGCCAAGGTTTCTTCCTTGAGTACGCGCTAGCTCCTAGTGAGGGCTCGACCAACAGCAGCCGAAACAAATATATAGACGATAAACTGGCATAGGGGAAAGAAATAAGAGAAAGATGGTGATGCGAGGAACAGAAAGTCGGTGAAGGAGAAGCAGCACCGGGGAACGGTGCATCGTTAACACAAAAAAAAAAGCAGGAAAGAAAGAAACGGGGCTGGGGGCGAGAGGGAAGGGGGCAGGCGGTGGGGGCGAAGCAGAAAAGTTTTCGTGCTATAGTTTTCGCATTGTTAAGATGTGCGCATAGGCGGATATAAATATAAATATGAAAAAAAAATAAAACCCAGAAATAAACTATTACAAAAGAAGCGCGACGGGACAGTTTCTACGTCTTCGTCGGAGAGTCGCCGTGTGAATTACAAACGCGTTTTCTTCACTGAGGTTTGGGACGAGAAGCGGGCAAAAAAAAATAAAATCGACGAGGCGGCACGGCAAGAGGCGGAAAAAGGTAAGCGTCTTCGCAAAGGAGCAGGGTAAGAAAAAAATGCAGAGGACTATGCAGAGGACTATCTACGCACGGAAAGTTGAATCGCGAGTGTGAGAAAAGAACAGGCCATAAGCCGCGAAAACGAAAGGGAAAGGGCACGCGCGAGATTTCTTTGTGAAACCTGAAAGTGTGTGTGTCGGTGAATTGCGGATTCTGAAATGCCGCGATTCTGTACGTGAGTATTCCACAATCTTCTTTTCGCCCAGAAGCTAGGAAGAAAGAAAGTGTAGAAGCAGGTGAAGAGTCTAGCATGCTTAAAGAGAGAGATAGAGAGAGAGAGAGATAGAGAGAGAGAAAATAGCGAGAAGAAAACGAGGAACAAGCACCAACAGCCCAGGAGTAGTAAAAAAAACAGGCGAAAGAAAAACGGCGAAAGGTTCAAAGCTGAGATAGCAGCACCATAAGAAACAGAAAAAAAAGAGGGAAAACGAAAAAACAAGGTAACACTCAGGAATTTTTCAGTGCCGCAGAAGCATCAGTAATAAAAAGTGCGCGCTCAAAATGCCTTCAAGAAAGTTGTAAATATACTTCTCGCCTCTTGCACAAAATGTTCTGCGCATATCAAAAATGTTGATACAAACTGAAACAGAGACCGTAGTTTCCGCACAAATTACGAGCAGACCACGCTAGTACACATTTGTTGAAAAAATACACGGCCGTAAAGAGACGCACGAATACTCTTTTGTTGCATTCGTATAGTTGGTCTCCTCTCACTCGTTGTCTCGGCCGTTCTCACTCACAGCTTTCCTGTCTGAACTTCTCTGCAGTGCATCGTTTTCCGAGTGGTCACGCAGTTCCTTCTTGAGCTTTTGTCGCGCGCATTCCGAACCTCCCTGGCCGGCGGCGACAGAAGGCACACTTTGTACGTGATGGGAATAATGTATCTGGGCGACAATATACCACACTAGAAGCAGTTCCGCTGTAAATATGCCACCAGAGAGCAAAGCACTTTGCTGCAATCCTCACCAATAGGGACCCAAACAAGAGTGAAGTTCACAGTAAGATGGCGGTTTGAAGTGAATAACCGTGGTCGAACAAGCAATGTCGCTGGAGAGAGAGAGAATTCATTTGAAAGTAGGCAGAGAGGTTGGCCTGAGCTGGCGCCCTCTAGCCTGCTGGTTTGTATGGAAGGAGCGGGGACATAGCCAAAGTTTCGGCAAGGGGAGTTCTTTTCGGTTGCTGCCCTGACGAAGACAAGTCCTGTTGTCTAAACGTTGGCTTAAAGCGATATTCCTTTTTCAAACACACTTGTTTGCCAATATGGAGGCATATGAAGGTGACTGGAGCCCGCCGCTCTCGCAGCAAGCTTTCAGTGAGTAACTTGCTATTTCGCAGTTTGGCGCCTCATCACTGGCGTGTATGCTGGCGTGCATGGACAAGCGCGGGGTTTTATTTCTGACGATGCCTGCGCCAAGGGGGTTATCGAGCGATGAGTGTAAAGCCCGACGATCAGAACCAGATAGAGCACGACGGTTGCTAAGGGCGCCAGAGAGCGCCGCTTGGCACTTGACCCCTCGGCCCAGGGCGCCCTGTTCTCTGATGATGTGGTGAGGCTCTACGCACGACACTTCTACATGTCAAAGCAGGTGTCCATCACACACAGGCAGCATCCAGCACAGAGACCCTGAGATTTTGTGGGGTGTTCGAGCGTGCCATTGCACATGTGCGGTGGTTAATGACTTGGAGATTGCTTGGGTATTAGCGGAATGAAAACTTTCCTTTCATATGTACATATCAACACCGAGCGTTGTTTTGCAATATCCGTCCCAAACACATTCAAAAATAGACCCGCGAGTACTAACTATTGCCCACAAAACGACCTGAAATACTTAAGCTGCCTTCTCAGCATAATTAGTGTTATAAAGGAGAAGCCAGCGTCAACGTGTAATTTTCTGACGTGATAATCGGCCAGGGTACAGTAACGATTCTATTCTAGCGCTTTTCTTTTGCGACGCTTGTTCTTTGGTCCGAGTGGCGCTCCGTCTACATTATTTCATGGGCCGGCAGCGAGTGGTGGATGATAAGAAAGGAACAAAATGGATCGAACTGAGTCGTCACATTATGCAGGTCCTCGTTTGTCTTCATAGGATGGCCGGTGCGCTGAACGGGAAACAGAAGGAAGTTTACGAAGATGGAAATAAGCTACTGAAAGTTGGCGCCCTATGTTGTCGTCTTTGTATCTGCACAAGCTACGTGCCTGGTGAGCGTTTCCAGGAATTATCGAGGCACTTACTCCAGTGAGCCATTGTAAATTAGAAAGGCGAATACATCCGCGCTAGGGGTAAAGTAGGCTAACATGCACACGTAAGCTATGAGTGCGAGGCTTGACGTGAAAAAGAGGAAGAGTGGTACGTGCTAGTTGGGCAGAGTTGGCAAAAGCATGCTTTGGCGCACTGTGACACACGGCGGAAAAATGAGTTAGTGCCTGGGAAGCAACCTTAGTCGTGCGTTTTGCTTGAGATATTTCTTACCGTTTCAGCAATGTACTTCCCGCGCAGCAGAAATCTTTTTTTGTAGATATCACCGCAAAGTTAGTAGGACGCCTAACCATATAAACGCATCGTCTCTAACGTCACACTCAAGACGGATATAACATGAATATTTGCCGTTAACTTCGTTCAGATATCTTTTATAGGTTCCTTATGCTTTTCACCACCATTGTATACTGCCGCACACATTTTTTTTTTTTTTTGCTCTCTCACCGTTGATGAGAATCAGATAGGAAATGGGGTCATCATATCGCAGTTCGACAAATAGGCGGCAAACGGAGTAAATGTGAGCACATTCTCGCGTCATAAATAAGTTGCCGTAACGACCCGACAGAGGCCTCACCCGTGTCAGCGCGTTTTATTGAGACACCGGTGGAGGCAGCACCGCAGCCGGCAGGAAGTAAAAACGAAGCACGATCAGCCGCGCCGAGAGGAACAATGGTTACGGGACCCTCGGCGAGGCGAATAGAGCGCCCAGTCAGCAAAAACAGACGCACAGCCGCCGCCAGCAACAACGCGGAGGAAAGGGCTTTTTGGGCGCGAAGCCGCGCGATATACAGGCCCGACTCCAGGCAGGACGGTCACTTCATAGGAATCGCATTACGGCCAATCTCGGCGTCTTGTGCGACATCGATGCCGCACCTCGCGGATCGATTTGCACCGCGTTTTGTCCCCGCCTGCTCCATGGTGCTGTCGATCTCCTGCCTATGCGTGGGCCTTGCCACCGGGAAAACAAGGCAGCAGAGTAAAAAAGGCAATAAGAACGAGCGAAAGGAATCTGTGCCGGTGACAGGGTTTTGTCTTTTCCGGATCATTTATTATCTTCTGCTTTTTCTTGTGCTGCGCTCAACGTGTGTCCTCTTTCTTTTCTTTTTTGTCCTGCCTGCGGGATGATCCAACCAGCTTCGTTGTATTGCTAATGACCCAGGTGTTACCTCGGAGGGTAGGTTCGGTAACAAGTAGATAGGGGATAAATGAGAACTTGTGTGTTTTCGTCGGATAATTTAACGAGAACACGTGCGTGGAATGACAGCTAGAGTAGCAGGAAACTGTTTTTACATGCCGCTCTTTCTCGCTGTCAGAAGAACTGCGTCTTTGCCTTGTTGGTATTTGCTGAAAGACATTTGCTGTTAAAGGCAAACACACACAAACAAAGTGAGAAACATTGTCACCACCGTCGACGTCATCGCCGTCGTGTATGTTCCTGCTTGTCATTAAAGACAGGAATACATTTAAATATGCATTCCTGTCTGTAATGCGGAAATAGAAAAAGACATCATGAACACGACTGCTCGTATCTGCTTCCTATATCAACGTTGACACAAGTCGAATGCGGAAATTCTTATTCTCAGCCAAAGCTACAGAGTTTATTCCTATACAGTCCTATTTCGCTTTTCTTTTTCATTCTGTGACCAAAAGTTGCTTCAGGTGTATGCACTTACCGGACTCAATACAATTATTGTCACTCACAGAACGCATGATTACCCGTGTTTCTCATGTACTTGGAGTGTCGCCACGTAAGTCAGTGGATCCAGTGACAAGCCACGCTGCGAGAACTGTCTCGAGTGAGTGGTCTCGGGGCGCTCGAGTTTGCTACAGCGCTGCCGCCGTAGCTCAGAAGTAGTCCTGCAGAAATCCACAGGAAACGTGGAAGCGCCAGACGATCTGTTCACAGGATGCCGCGGCCCATCCTTGCAAATGGCGCAGCCGGCCGTGTTGCTGCGCACCCCGCAGCAAGAACGCCACGGGAAAACTCCACGAGATAATCTCTGCGGCGAGTCAACCAACCCGGTACGTTTCTGTGAGCCCCCGGGCGATCACAGCCTGACGAAAGGTGCACGGCGTGCATCTTGCATTTGTGGGACGCACCATTCGAAAGGAAGCGCCGCACATCGAGGCCAGCGAATTGGCGCCGCCCACCACCACCCGCGCGAGGCGCGGAGCCAAGCCCTCGGGGTGTAGGCGCCGTAGCGCAGGTTCGCCCGAGCTTTCTGCCGATAGCAGTGATTGCGAGGAAAAGGATGTGCGGTAACCATCCGAGAAAACACGCCAGTAAACACGCAGATGAATCAGAAGAAGCAACAATCCAACAAATACTGGCAAAGAAAACGACGCTCCAGTGCGAGAGAAGAGTATGTATATAGGCACAGGGGGAAAGGAGTCTTTTGCATTGCATGTAAAGTGTAGTCATTCTGGAAGCCCTAAACCACAATTCGAGCAGGAGATAAGTACGACCAAAAGTATAACGTCCTCAAGCTGTAACGGTAAACAATTACGACTGATGCCTTATATCTGTACACGCCAAATTCACCACCTGCGGCTGCGGCGCAGTGACGTAGGCAATAGGAGAAGGTACCACTCTTACTACCAAGCTAAACTTACCCTCTAATTTGCCGGCCCGGGAGCCGTTTTATGTGAGAATAGCGTTACCAAGGTTCTTCAATACTTTCTATCGGGTCACGAAATTTACGCGTAACACTTTTGTTGCGAGCATGCATGTCGGTCAAGTTAAATGTCACGTAACCAACCTTTATAAGTGTACTAATTAAAAGGCTAGCCTTACTAATTAACTAAACAAATTCCATAGTTAATAACAAGCTAAGCTAACTAAACCGGCGATATAATTAACTAAACCTACTAATACCGAAATTAACAGGGCTAAATAATACCGAACCAACAAAGCTAACTGAACTAATTAACTAATTATACAACTAATAATTGACAAAGATAACAAATCAGTTAACTAAACTAAGCTAATCAATAAATAACTAAATGAACCTAACTAAACGAAACAATCGCTACTCTAATCAAATATGGCTATAGCTAACTAAATTATATAACTAACTAAACTGAATAATAACTCGCGTAACAAACTACAGTAACAAACTAACCGAACTAATAAGCTAATTACATGTTCATAACTAAGTAATGCACTAACTAAACTAAGTAAGTAAATAAGGTAACGAACAGAACCAATTAACGAAGTTATCTAAATCAAATAACTAAATTACTCACTTGCTACATTAACTAATTAGCTAATAACTAACTTACTTAACTAGCTGACCAAATGTAACTAACCTATATAACCAACTAGACAAAGTGCAAATAGAGACAGCCGACTGAAGCAGTTTGTCTGAGGAAGGCTACTAGAAGTGAAGGGGCCACGTCCATCATATGGCGATGCCGTTTATAACGTGAATACAAACGCATATATGCCAGAAGTTCCCTTTGCATGTTCACTATGCAAACATGCTGAAATAAATGTGGAAGAGGCGCCTGTCCTCGTGAAAGCCTTGCATGACCGCGCAGCCCGGCTATCTGGCACGGCAGATTGGTCCCCTTCTACTTATTGCAGCGCCTCTGACGCCACCCCCTGTCCCTATATGAAACTTCGAGGAAGTTTTGTGACCAGATGATGGGAAGGATAGAATGACCCTGGATCTATACCTCCTCTTTCACAGGGCCAGCATGCACAAAGATCTCTTTCGCTACACACAATTCTTCGTAATAGATAATTCCAGCCAATCCTGACGCTCAGCATACTATTAGCGAAAGCTGCCAGCCAAGATGTCATTTCTCATGAACCCTCTGCGCGTATTAACTGCTTCGTGAATGCGGACCCGCCGTACGCTGCCAAACAGGAGGACGCTCTTACGTAAGAAAAAAATTGCGAATAAAGGCGCTGGGTCCGCATTCACCTTGGTTTTCTTTTTTGAGAGCGCCCTCTCATTGGGAGGTTATGCCTGGTGAAGTAAAAGAACATAGCATGTTTGCATATAATCTCTCATTTCTTTTTAGGTGTCTATACTTCATGCTTTTTCGCATTTGTTTATTTTCTACTTTTGTGAACCCTATCGTGAGCTATTTAGTTTTTATTTAGTGTGGTTCGGGAAGAAGAACACAGATTTACCGAAGACAATTCCACGTACACGTTTAATCAGGGCTGAATTCACGAAGCTTTTCGTTCCTAAGAACGGGTTGCCATCGGCCGACCACTTCCACTACTTTGTCCAGCGTTACGATTGGCTGACACCTCTCACAAAGAGTTCAAGCATACGAACTTTTTTTGTGAATACGGGCCTGCGTTTTTGTAAAGCCAAAACGTGAAAAGCATAAAAAAAAGTAGAGGAGGAGGGGGGGCGAGCGGAGTTGACTATAAAGAAATCGCCGCACGCGCAAAGTAGTCTTCAAGATTGATATGTTCAGCAGCAGTGGACAGCCGTGCTCTTAACTACTGGGCGCGAAGGGAGGAAGCTTTTTGTTCGTTAGGGCTGTTTACTATAGGCCGACAGCCGGCACTCATGGTATGTGTAGAATAATAACTGGCTGGCATTTACTCTTACAAAAAGTTCTAACGTAAAAACATTTGTTTCCAATACAGGCCCCTGCTTAAATTACTGTACCATATCTCGCGTGTCTCAGCTAATGACGTCAGCCTAGCCCCGCTCCAAGAAAAAAAAAAACAAGATGAAAAGCTCGCGTTGCAAGATATGATTTTAGGACCTACGGTGTTCAGTAATGAGACCTCTGGCGACCGAACGGCGTAGTTTTTTAAATTGCATCTTGCAGCGTCTTTTTTCAATCTGATTCTTGTTTGGACAGATTGGCCAACGTATACGTTAGCTGGCACACCGAGCGCACGGTACACGGTGAATGCTTGCTTGCTTACCTCCCTGCGCACAGTAAACTGGCTTCGTCAAGCGTGCTGTGTAGCTTGGGTGCTGTCAAAATTTACTGAATGTTTGTGTTAGAATTTAGAAAGCAATGCTATCAATGGTGTATTTCTGTATGTAACTGTTTACTATAGAACTAGATTTATTTATTTATTTATTTCACAATACTGCCGCTCTCAGCCGAGAGCCTAGCAGACGGGCGTGAACACTTTCTTTTCCCGACATAAATACATGTGTGAGCTACACAAAGAATGAAAAAGCAACAATATTCAACAAAATACAAAGGATAAGGTAGATAAGCTATACAACAGAACACTAAACAAAGCAGAATAAAATGAACAACAACCGGGGCATATCATAGTCAACGCAAGACAAACAGTTGGAAACAAACAAGTGTATACATTTTTTTTCTAAGCACTGTTAGTTTAACATAAAGAGAACAGGGAACAAACATGAGAAATCGTTAATAATCTCTTGTGATGAGCTCCAGTTGTGAAACGAACAGGGATAAAGAATTTGTCGCTGTTAATGACGAGTTAAGTTCATTCCATTCTCTGATTACTCGAGGAAAGAATGAGTACCTGAATGCGTCATTAGAAAAGGAATACTCGGTTAGCGTATGTGCGTGTTGATGCCGTGTTATTCTAGATTGCGAATATGAAATGTACCGGGTGATATCAATTTTATACTGACGGTGCAGCATTTGAAACAGAAATTTTAGTTGACCTTGTTTCGCTCTCGTCGATAATGTGTTGAGGCCTGAGGAAGCTAAGAGACGTGAAGGTGAGTCAGTAGAACGATATTTGCTATGAATGAACCTTGCGGCTTTTCTTTGTACAGCTTCAAGTTTAGCTATGCTAGTTGCTGTGTAAGGAAACCAAATTGTATTAGCGTATTCTAAAATAGGTCTCACAAATGTTTTGTAGGCCAGAAGCTTAATGTTCGTTAGAGCGATCTTTAAGCGTCTTTTTAGATAAAATAGCTTTCGTAGTGCAGTAGTTGTAATATTAGTTATGTGTATTTCCCAATTGAGGTTTGATGTCAGCGTTATCCCTAAATATTTCTGTTGGTCAACCATGGAAAGAGGCGTGCCATTAACGATATAGGTGAAATGAGAGGGTTGCTTTTTTCTTGTTATTATCATTGCCACTGATTTATTGACGTTAATAGACATTTGCCACTGGGAACACCAGTCGGCTATCGTGTTAAGGGAATCAGAAAGATCGAGATGGTCGTTATGGCTGTTAATTTCTTTATATATCACGCAGTCATCCGCGAAGAGTTTGATTTTGCACCCTATATTATTGGTTATATCGTTAATAAAGATCAGAAATAACAGCGGCCCGAGTACCAGTAAGACCATTACCAAGACCAGATACCAGTAAGACCATCCGTGTCGCGTGTTATGAGCAGTTTCTCTAACCCCATTAGTGGTTAAGATTACACAAAATACAATATACACATATTAAGACATAATTGTCTCACAGAGTCACCGCACCTTTTACTGTCACCGCGTACAGTCCCGACCATACAGCATCAAGCCAATACGTATATCCAGAGTGGCCGCGAAGTAAGTTCGCTGCATTAGACAAAAGGTGCTCTACGCTTCCAAACTGCTGCGCCAAATCACCGGCGCGTGAGCCTTTCTGAAGCGGGAGGGACCGCCGTGGGACCAAACATCTCTGACGGGCCACACATTTCATCGAGTGATGAAGCAGTCACGCTGAGCTCCACAGTTGCGGCGCCCCCGCGCGTCGGCACTCGCTGTGAGCGCGCTGCGCGAGGCTGGCGCTTCCCTGTCAAGCAAAAGCTGGGAGCGCGCGCGCCAGTCGGGAGGCTGTTCATTATGCAAATGTCTTAGATACGTCGTTAGACAACAGCTCTCCCGAAATGCTGCCGAATTAACGACGACCCCATTTTCCGAACCGGCGCGATCGGCGAGAGTAGGCGGCGGCCGTGTCTCCTCATCCATGCATGAGCTGCCGGAAAACGCGAGTCGTTACAGCGATCGACGGGCGAGCTTTATGCGCGACAATCGGGAATGATCAATCTCCTTGGGCAGCGCTGTCGCGGGACGCAAATCGTACATCGCGGAGCAGTCGTTTATGGAACATGGGCGATACTCGTGCCCGGGGCCCCTGCATCGATTGGGCCCTGGTTGGTGCAAGCTGCTTTGTGTGTGGGTGGTGGGTCGCCGCTTGTTCTGGCTAGCCAGCCGTATACCTATCCCTCGCCGGCACCGCATTAAAATGCGAACTCGGGAGGGGATACGGAGATTTCGTTGGCGCATTTTTTATGACCGGGTCAAGATTCCAAGGGGAGCGAGCGCCGGTGGGAGCGCCAAAGGAACGACGCGGGAATAAAACCAAATGGCGGCGGGAATACGACTCCCACTTACAAGTCCTTGGCGTATCCTCGTTCGAGATTTATCCTGAACTACATTGGCCTGGTTTCGGTGCACTGACGGTATGTCAGGGGGCGCAGCCCTTTCTTACCTTGCTGCTGTTAGGTAACACGTATAATCTCCAGAAGGCACCGTTTCGAGCTGTTAGCTGAGGGAAATGTTCGGTTCACGTTTTAAAGTCACCGAGTGATCGTCGCAAACTGAAATTTTCCCCATTAAGTTTTATCGCTCGTTGGAACCAATGTCTTGGGGCAACCACCTTTTGTTGAGCAAGGGCAAAACGGGGAAAATTAATACTTTTCGCAACATATGTATAACTTATTTTTTCTTCACTTCCACCTTGCAACTTCATGCAGGACCCAAAGGCAACAGCATTAGTAGTCAACACTATTGTTCGTTTTCTTTTTTCTTCTCGGTGATGTAACATCACCATAATAGCATTTGTTATCCAGAAATGTTATTGACTGTCCAAGTTACCTGTGAAGTTCCTTAGACGTGGTGCGCAATGCAGTTGTCAACTCGCGCATGCACTTGGTTTTAAACGTAAATGAAACTTCATTCATCCACACGACGCGTTGCTTCGTTTCCCCGCACTAGCTACTGGAGACAGCGATCGAAATCTAAAGCACCCGCCGTGGTTCCTCAAGTGGCTATGGTGTTGGGCTGCTGAGCACGAGGTCGCGGGATCTAATCCCGGCCACGGCGGCCTCATTTCGATGGGGGCGAAATGCGAAAACACCAGTGTACTTAGATTTAGGTGCACGTTAAAGAACCCCAGGTGGTCAAAATTTCCGGAGTCCTCCAGTACGGCGTGCCTCATAATCAGAAAGTGGTTTTGGCACGTAAAGCCCCATAATTTAATTTTAATTAAAACGATTTTTGTTACTAATGTGAAATTCTTCTGGCGATCCATTCGCACTGCCGTTCGCCAAGGCAGGGCGTAAAATTGTATCCTGTATAATTTCAAAGTAATTCACTGGCTGGATGAGCCGACGTTTGCTCAGACGATTCGGCCATAAAAGAAGCGAGAAAGTAAAAGGAGTCCATTGGTGCGGGCGGTTACGGAAACCCCTGAAAAAATATGCTCGTGGCGTAGCTGCCTCGTAGGTGCTCTTTTGTTCCAACGGGAGGCAGTTTACCAGACGGCTTCCCCTCTTGTGAACTACCGAGCAGCTTTACTGCAGCGGCCTCTTCTAACAAGCTATCCAACGCTGAGCGCAACGGAGCATTGGATCACGTCTTTCGCCACCACTGCTATCGATTTCTTTTCGTTCACGTATTTTTGTATTCTTCTTTTCTTTTTTTTGGTCCAGCCGCGTGTCTGGCAGACAAGTCGACTCCATCGGCAGTTGCATTCGGCAAAGGGCTACGTCTTATCGCGGTCGTTTTCGGCATGAATGCCTTCAATCCAAGACGGCTGCGCGACTAACTTCTCCTCGTGATGTGGTGTCTCCGATAAAAGCATTTCTGTTTCTTTCTATTCCTTTTTTTTGTTTTTGCGTTCTTTATTGTTTTGTTTTCATTCTGACAGCAAGTTCAGAGTGTTTTGTCCTCCTTTTGCGGATGATATATATATTGCCCCTTTCACATTTTTCGACTGCGAAATGATGAGCGTTCCTAATATGGAAAAACTGAATATATATATATATATATATATATATATATATATATATATATATATATATATATATATATATATATATATATATATATATATATATATATATAGTAAATTAAAGAAATGGTAAAGGCATGGCACGTCTAATGCGAACACGTGGGATCGTTCCCCACCTGCGGCCAGTTGTCTTTTCATCCATTTTCATATATATATATATATATATATATATATATATATATATTTTTATATATATATATATATATATATATATATGAAAATGGATGAAAAAACAACTGGCCGCAGGTGGGGAACGATCCCACGTGTTCGCATTAGACGTGCCATGCCTTTACCATTTCTTTAATTTAGGTAGTAACTACAAGCAATTTCCCGTATGTTTTCCTAGGTGTCTTTGTTTGTTGGCTTCTTATGATATAATTAATAAATATCGGGCCCCTCGGTTCTCTTTCTTCTCGTTCATATATATACTACTACATGAAGCTAAAGGACAATGAAACCAAGCAAAGTATAGGGTAAATTGTTCCACTTAAACTGTACAAATGATAAAGGCAAAAATGACGAAAAATAAAAAATTAGAAACAAGCTTGTCGCATGCAGGATCTGAACCAACGTCTTCGCATTACGCGCGCGACGCCGCTACCAATAAGGCTACCGCGGCGCCACTTTCCCATTCAATTTCTAGGCCATTTTGTGTGCACTACATCTAGCCATTCCAGTGTTAGCTGGCGTCACAAGTCACGACCGTGGCGGCGGATGTAGAACATCTTTCTACTGCAGGCGTCACGTGGTAAGCAAACTTGGGATGGGGAAACTGGCCACCAAGCCCTCGCATGCTACCTGAAGGCATCAAAGCGGCCGTAGTCGAGGCCCTCGCTATGTAAAAAACGGGAAGCAAGGGGAACTGAGGTGCGTGATTGTTTCGAGTCACAATCACACGAAGCCAGCAAACAATGAAACCAAGGAAATCATAAGATAATTTGGTTGTCTTAATTTAAATGTAGACATTCGAAATGTCACTCGTTTAGCTGTCTGCAGCCTTTCCTGCGAGAATGGCGGCTTGCAACTATACGTAAAGTTAAAAATAATTAAACAAGAGAATGGGGCTGTTTTATGAGGTCGTTGAGAGCTTGGCTTTGTAAATATCTGACAATTCTCGCTTTCTCGCACGCTGCTCGGCCTCGTCAAGGACTAACTGTCTGCGCCTTTCTATCAGTTAAGTCAATACCGTGGTTGCATTGAAGCATAAAGAGGCGTTAATGCCAGTATCATACCGCTATATACGTGTCTATTTGCGATCCGTTCATAAAATATTTTGGATCTTTTCATAAAACCAAAAGCTATCACCAACGACATGTGAAGCAACGTCACTAATTGAAGCTGAAAAAACTTAATCTCGTTCTGTTTCGTTCATCCTCGTTCTTCTGTTTGCGCTGTTCCATCCAATGGAACTTTTTTATATCTTGTAGGCGCAGCATTTCACAGATTTATTGCGGCAAGTGAAATCTGGTTCTCAGGCGGCACCATTGTTTCCAAATAATTTGAGCAAACGTTCGCTGGAGCTCATCTTGCGTTTACGAAACTCTGAAGTAACCTACTAAGGCGAGCGAAGCGTATCGTATTATCTTCCACTGGAAATTCGGTCACTCCGATATCCTCAGTGTTTTTGCAACTGACGAAGCAGCACATCAAGCACATGAGAGAAAAAAATGTAGCATCGGAGCCTCGCTGGACTGCCGAGTAAATTGCGTCACATTATCAGGCAGAGACGGTCTCGCGATTGTAGAAACACATGGTTTCAGCAAATTCAAGGCTGTAGTATTTTTCTTTTCGTTATATCTATCGGTGTCTGGAATTCAATACGGGGACTCGCTTCGTGTAATGATTACACAATCCTACTTCCCGGCGATTCAACGCCCGCTAGCATACGTTGCGTGCTCGTTTCTGCAGCGATTGCCTTTGACAGCTATCGTTTTCACACGATGCGCTTCTTGAATCTTCGAGAATAGGCGTAGAAGGGCGAGAGCACGCCGGTGTCATCCTGCTCGGGAGCTTTTCTTCATCTGTAGGCAACGTCTTCGCGACGCCATAGCCTCGGAACAATCGAGACGGCTCTGTCTGCATTGGCGGGGAAAGCGCGAGATAAGTGAAGCCCGTGGCTGGCGCGTCGTGTTTCCATTGTGTTTACCGAGGACGAGGGTTTGAGCTTTCGTCTGGTGCGGTTTAGAAAGGCAAGAGAAAAATCGCGCCTGAAGGTGCAATGCAACGGACTCCTTCCGAAGAGGACGCACCGACTGAGTGGCGCTGAAAGGCTTCCTATTCGGAGCTATGCAAGTGAAACATACCGCAGCATTTGACAGCTAAAAGAAGCTGTCTATTGATGAGGCGAGACTTCAATTTATTCTCTTAAAGACCCCGCCCCCCTGACTTCGGTGGTATTAGATAGTGGGTGGAGTACAAAAGTTGACATTACACACGATCAAGTAATATATACAGGGTGTCCCAACCGCGCGAATCAAACTTAAATTATGGGGTTTTTCGTGCCAAAACCACTTTCTGATTATGAGGCACGCCATAGCGGAGGACTCCGGAAATTTCGACCACCTGCGGTTCTTTAACGTGCCCCTAAATCTAAGTACACAGGTGTTTTCGCATTTCGCCCCCATCGAAATGCGGCCGCTGTGGCCGGGATTCGATCCCGCGACCTCGTGCTCAGCAGCCCAACACCATAACCACTGAGCAACCACAGCGGGTGACGCGCGAATTGCCGTTCAAGGCACTTTGCGTGTATTCGCGAGCTCCTTTCACTCTCGGAAAAAAACGCTTTTATGTGGCACGTATTGAGCAACCGAAAGCTGTATTGGGAGTTTTTCATGTTGCTCTACAATTTTCTCATTGACACTTTTCACCTAATTATAATATTTGAGAAGTTGATTAATTAATTAAGGCTAATAATGTAATTAGGCGGAATGCACAAAATAATATGAGTAACTCCAAGCGACGGCAAACAAAATTACCTTGGTTCTGTGCAGCTACGCGGCAGTTGCATATT